>NW_006442491.1:40651239-40670040 GCF_000325575.1 Pteropus alecto
ATGGGAAGGGAGGTGAGCTTGCAGCTGGCCAGCCGCGCAGGGGAGTCGAGCACGACCCGGCCATCCAATGGGCAGGCGCCGGGGCCGTCTGCGCCCTGCCTCCCTGCGGGCCCAGCGCCGCGGAATTCCTCGGGAGGTGGGAGGCGGCGGGCCATTAGAGATGCTTTCTCAGGATGTGTGAGGAGGCATTCACTGGACCGCAGTGGGAGGGCAGGTCTGGGGGGGCTGTGGAATTCTCCTTGAGTGAACAAGGGCGAACCTCCGTCTGGCAGCAGCGATGAAAGCCTAGGACACTCCCTCACTGCCGCCGCGGCAGCTCCTGTGAACGGCTGTGCCTAGGCTGGCACTGCCGGCCCTTCCCGCGTCTTTCTTCTGGAAGACTCAGTCCTATCCCTGTGGTCTGAAACAGCAGGCGGGAGAAGTGGCTCCTCCGGGAGGGTTGCCGGCCTTTAAGGGGACAGAGGATGCTCTCTGCAGGAGCCCCCCACCTGCCTACCTAGAGCGAAGTCGTCACCTCGGTGGAAAGGTGGCCAGGGAGACTGGTGCTACTTGCGAACCTCCCCCCAAACCCAGAAGGACCAGACGCCTGATGCCCTCCTGCCCACCCCTCGCCTGGAGAGAGCCCCAGCCTCTCTAGGGCAGCTGCACGCACGCTCCCAGGAGAATGGCCTGGCTCGGACGCCACGTGCCTTGCCTGGCTGCCTTGCTCCCAGCACACAGTGATGCTCAGTGGTTGCTCAGGAGGCCTGCCCGCAAGGACCAAGCCTGTGCCTCACCATGGCCCACCCACCTGCCAGCCTGGGGCTTCTGGTAGGTTCCGGAGCGAGTCCCGGGGGCCCTGGGAGTCCCTCTCCGTGCTCCCCTTTCCTGCATCATGGTGAATCGAGGTCACCCCCCAGCAGCCTTGCCAGTGATGGGGCCCCCCATCTTCTCTGCTCCAAGAGCCCACAGAAGAGCAAGCAGCTTGAAGATGAAGCCAATACACCAAAACACAGAAACGAGACCGGCCCGGAGGACCGCAGTCGAGTCATGCCCACTGACCAACCCAGACTGTCATCATTCTGCGTGCTAGCAAAACCCCTTAGCGCAGGGGCCCAGCCCTGGGCTGTGGACTGGTACCGGTCGGTCTGTGGCCTGTAAGAAGCTGGGCCACACAGCAGGTGAGGGGCGGGCCAGTGAGCAGAGCTTCAGATCTGTGCTTGCAGCCGCTCCCCAGCGCCAGCATCACCGCCTCAGCTCCACTTCGGATCCTCAGGCATTAGATTCTCATGGGAGCACCGGTCCCTGGTGCCAAAGGTTGGGGACCGCTGCTTTAGCATTTAAGAAAAGCAAGGAAAAGCACTAATAGCAGCAGCCGGGCCCCTGCAGCCGGCTCACTGCATCTGTGGCAGGGAGAGGCCTCCTGGCAGCAGCGCCCCAGGAGCCCCCACTCATCCATGCCTGGCACCCCCAAGTTGCTATCAGGACTGCATGCACAGTGGACAGACACCAGGCTGGGTTGCAAAGTCTCTACTGCTGGGGTCCCCTGGACCCTGGTGAAGGTGACAGGCACTACACCTCACCCCTGAGGCCTGGCACAGACCCCAGGAAGGATGGGCTGCCTGCCAAGCACCCAAGCCTTCACCGTTCGTATATGGGTGGCCTTGACGAGGGCAGCTCTGCTCTGGAAGTGGCCCTGGGGACAGGCAAGGACCAAGGGTGTGGTATTGGCCTCCTCGGGGCACCCAGTGTCCAGACCCAGCAGAGCCAGCAGGTAGGTGTCTGGAAGGGTCTGGAGGATAAGGAGCCAGATGTGGCCCCTGCCGTAGCGAAGCTGGCGGACAAGACAGAGGAACAAGGGGACGGGCGGTCAGGGCTGTGCAGTGGTGGCGGCTGCACGTGGCCGAGCATGTCTGGAGCCCGCCCAAGGGACCCCGTGAGGCCTGTGAGGGTCTGCGGGCCCGGAGAGGTGAGCAAAAGCAGACCAGGGCTAGGGTGTCCAGGGACCAAAGTGCAGAAGCCAGTCAGGTTCACGGATGCCCCCCAGAGCATCTGCCCCCCACCTACAGACCCCAGGCCCTTGAAAGGCAGGCTCGATGCCGGCAGCCACGTGGCCGGCAGGACCCCCAGCAGGTCCTGGCCCAGCGCCCCATGCTCACAGCCATCTGCGCATGTGCTGGGCCGGTCCTCTGCCTGGCCCCAGCCCCACTGTGGCTTCACAGGGAACAGAGGAGCCAGGAGAGGACAGAGCCCACGCCCCATGCCAGGTGCTCTGGTGCCACCAAGAGAGCAGAGACCTGCCTCCCAAGGTCCGGCTGTGAGGCATAGCCCAGGAGGAGTTTGGGGAAAGAAGATAGAGAGGCGACAGATACCCCTCCACGGCTGCCTTCGTTCCTGTCGCCCTCCTGGCCAGGGGCTCCAGCACCATGCCCCTCCTCCCCCAAGGCAGCTTTCCCCCGCCACCCCCACTGGCTTTTCTGCAGGCAGTCACTGGTCAGGGAACCTGCCTGTTTATTCTCCAGCCATCCCCATGGCAACAGCCCTGGGAGTTCTGCCCCCTCCCCGGAAGGGAACTGCCCAGAGCCACCCCTGGCCTCTCCCAGCCCTGGCTGGGAGCCCCCCACAGAGGGAGACGGGCTGAGGGCTGGCGGGGAGGAGACACAGGCTCCCCGAGGGGGCCTGGGCTGCTGGCGGGATCCGCCCCTGCACGTCATCTGGGTCCTGCGGGTGGACCGGAGGCCGCCCCTGGGCTGCAGCTGAGCCCCACCCAGAGGCTGGGGAGCGGCCAGCCGGGGCTGGAACCCTGTCCGGGACCAGCCAGACCTGTCCTCCTGCTCGGCCTCCCCAAGACCACCCTCTGGAGCCTCTCTGGGCCGGGGGCTACCTGCCAGCACCACGGCGGCCCCGCCCCAACTGTCCTTCGGGCTCGTGCCCCTGCCAAGCCCCAACTGCCGCTCCAGCTGCCACCGCCAACTGTCGCCCGTCTCCATTCCAAGTGCTCACCCCCAACCGTCCTTCCAAAACGCCACTGCCAACTGCCAGCCCCTTCCTTCCTGAGCCCGGCTCCCACCACCACCCCCGGGCCTGGCACCGGGTCTGCATTCCTGGCCTTCCCTCCAGGACAGAGGCTGGGCCACACCTGCCATGTGCCCAGGGAGCAGCTGGGGGCAGGAGGCAGGGGGCAGGGGCAGAAAGCTGGAGACGGGGCTGGGGGCCGAGGGCTGGCGCACAGGGGAAGGGCTGGGGAGAAGCAGAAGAGGCAGAGGGCAGAGCCAGCGCAGCGTGGGACTACGGCCAGGTCCTGGCCAGGGCGGGCACAGGGGGCTGTGGGCGGAGCTAGGGCCTGTCCTCTGGGGGTCTGCGAGCTGCTCCTCTGACCGCCAACCTTGGCCTGGCCTGACACCGATCAGGAGAGCTCCTTGCCCTCCTCCCTGCCAGGCCTCTCTGTGGGGGCCACCGCCCTTCCACAGCCTCAGGTGGGCTCACTCCTGGGTCCCAGCCGTCCGAGGCTGCCCGGGCCCCTGGGCCGGCCCGGTCCCTTTATGCTCTGACCTAACTCTGTGGGTTCTAGGCTTCACCTTGCTGTCCCCCTTCTTCTTTATACCTTCCTTCCGTCTTCACCCCACGGCCCCCATGGAGGCTCCCCTGATCCCCGCCCCTCCCCATGGGGGACCTCCACGGCCCACTCGCCCTGGGCCCAGAGCAGGCCACCCACCCAAGGTGGTCCTGGCCCAGCCGGCTGAGCCGGGAGGCACCGCCACCTCGCAGGTGCAGGCCTGGGCTGTAATTCCATCTTGGGGGTTCTGGAAATGGAGGCGGCAGGGCACAGCCAGTCCGCGATGCAGCCGGCGAGGGGAGCAGGGGCCTCAGCTCCGCCGGAGGGATGCAGCTGGCCGCAGGGCCGAGGCTCGCATTGCAGAGGCTGCTGATTGCTGCAGATAGCCGGTGGGTGAAAGGGACACCGTTTCTCCCCAGGGTCCCGTCCAGGAGCTGCCGGGTCGGACACTGTGGCTTGTGTCTGCAGAGCCCGACAGGTTTGATCGTGGGAGGACGGGGAGGCAGGGCACGTTACTCTGTGCTTTGTGTCCCCCACTGGGGAGCCATGGGGAGCCCTTGCCCAGGATCACCTGGCCCACCTCTTGTGCTAGGGGCTGGGAGAGGGAGGAAGAGAGGGTGACTGTGTCCCCAGAGGCCCACAGGATGAAGCCTCTGTCCTGTCCTGATGGGCACAGGCCTCCGCCCCCTCCACCAGAGGAGGGCCTTCTGGGGTCCCCTTGGAGGGCGTGCAGTGGCCCCAGCCCTGGGCAATGCCGACCTGCGGTCTCGACTTCACTCACTCGTTCAGCAACACTCACAGAGCACGTGGGACCTACCTTGTGCCGGGGCCCCTCAGCAGGAGCCAGACAAGACTCCTCGAACTTTGAGGGGGAGCCAAGAGGTGGACGGTCAGCCACGGGGTGAAGCAGAGCACTTCCGGCGGCAAGACGGACCCGGGGAGACGGCTTCGCAGAGGAATGGCTGGCGCCGGAGCCGGGGCAGGCCCAGGACGCACGTCGAGGGGGCCGGGGCCGGGGAGCTGAGGGGAGGGTGACCGCGCTGGGACCCTGTGAGCCTCAGAGTGCCCGCGTGGTGCTGGCCGGTCACCCAAGCAAAGCTTGTGCAGGGAATACACACACGCGTGGACACAGAGACGCAGACCCCGCCCGGGCGGCCGGCGCAAACGCGACCAGGAAGATGGGGAACTGAGTGCCAGGCGCGAGCCGCGGACGGGACGCTCGCCCTTCTGACGAGAGTGAGACACGGGGACTGGGGCGCGGCCGTCGCCAGGGCCGTCACGCGACGTCCAGCACCTCGTGACAAGAAGAACACCGCGCCGAAACCCCGACCCGGCCGAGAGCGCGCGTCAGGGAAGCCCGGATCGGGGGCATTCGACACGGCCCCTGACGGCTCTCCTCACCGCCGTCCAGGTCGTGAGGACCCAAGGGCCTCAGGGGCCATGGTGGCCACGGCGTGGTCCCCTGGGTCTCACAGCAGAGGAAGGTCAGTAACGGGAAAACGGCAAACGTCGAAATAGAGTGGACGGCATTTAAGCAAACGCACGCGCGTGGGTTCCTGGGCGTCGGCGGGCACGCCACCACGACGCAGGACGACGGCCCGGGGCGCGGCCCGAACCCAGCGAGGGACGCACGGGAGACTCTTGCATTTGAATGTTCCAACCTTTCTCTCCACCTAGAATTACTCCAAAATAAAAGATTAATTTTTATTTAAAGCAAAAACTTCAAAACCCAGCCAGTTGCTCAAAGACGCCATCCCTCGGGCCTGGTGTCAGGAAGTCAGCCAGCCTCCCGAGGTCCACCTCAGCCCAGCTGCCCCTCCTCAGTTTGGGATCGAAGGCCCAGGGTGGTCTGGGCTGCCCACCCTCAAAAACAGGCAGGTGCGGGGCCACCTGAACCCCCACTGTGCCTGTGCCACGTGCTGCAAAGCACGAACATGCCAACCCTGTGCTGAGGGCCTTCACCCAACCTTGGCCTGGCCTACACGGGCCGTGTCCCTAAGGTGGCCCAGCCCCCTAGCTGGGCCTGGCTGCCAAACCGCAGTGTGCTTTGTGCCCGCCGGACGCTGGGGGTCCGTCCCTCACCCCGCTGTGGGTTCCCGTCTGCCATGCCCTCTTCTGGCCTGCTCACCCTTAGCACTGCCCTTCCTCCTGCGAGCTGACCAGCTTGTGCTGGACGCCCCCCACCAGCGGTCTGAGGAAAGCCTATCTTGCCCTTTAACGGGGCCAGCGCTGCTGCAGGTCGACAGCTGCTGCGTGTCTGCACACGTGTCCATGCCCCTTCTGGGTGTGCGTGTGCGTGCGTGTAGCTGGGTCTCTGTGTCCATGCGTGTGTGTATTCCCTGCACACTCTTCCCTGCACAAGCTTTGCTTGGGAGCTGGGCCCAGGTCTGGACACTGGGCAGGAGATGGCCCTGCCAATGCCTCCGAAGTAAGGGCGAGACACCCCGGGTGGGGGACGTGGCCATGGAGGTGGCCAGGGACAAAGAGCATCAGCTGGAGCCCAGGGGGTGACCTTTGGGGGGCTGAGCCCAGAGGGTGCTCCCAGCGGGGAGATGCTCCAAGGCCGGGGCCCCGGGGGCCGAGCCTGGATTTGTCCACAGGCCACAGGGTGCACGGAGGCCTTTGATCAGGTGGCAGCGATTGACTAATGGTCCCCAGAGACCGTCGGAGTGAGAGCTGGCGGGCCCTGGGGTGGGCACACGTGGACACGGGGTTGCCGGAGGCGGCTGCTGCCCGTCTGGAGGACAGGGAGCCGGGGGAACCACCCAGGTGCAGCTGGCCCACGTCTCAGGAGACGGGCCAGCCTGCAGGTCCAGCGTGGGGGAGGGGAGGCCTCGAAGGCGGAGGAGCTGGCCTGGGTCCCCGTGATGACGGGGAAGGGACTTCACTGGGATGCATGGCCCCCACCCCAGCATGGTTGGGCTCAAGACAGTCCACGTGGCAGGGGATCCCTCAGGGCTCTCCTCCCTCTTGCTCACCAGGGGTTTCAGATGTCACCTGGCCAGTCTTCGGGGCACCTGGGCCCCAAGGCTCCCACTGCTGTGCCTGGAGGAGAAGACGCCCTGGTCCCGCCCCCCCGTCCTCCCCTCTCCTCTGGGGGGGGCACCAGAGTCTGTTCTCTGGGCCTAGGGGTCCTCCTCTTAATGAGGGGACCAGCCCGGATGAAGCCTCCCTTCCCCGCATGGCTGCAAGACGAGCCGGCCCTCAGCCCTAGTGGGGTCTCTCCCTTCTAAGGGGACTCCAGGGTCCCGTCCAGGTGAGCACAGCCTGAGAGGAGAAGGAGAAAGCGTCCTCCTGGTCTCTCATGGGTGTTTGGGCCGCCCCCACGCCTGCCTGCCCGCCTGCGGCCGGCCCAGTCCTGCACCCTCACCACCCACCCGCCAAGGTCCCCTACGCTGGTGTGCGGACACTAGGACCCCAAGCCCGCACACCCTGCCTGGGACGAGAGGGTTTGCCAGCTGAGCTGGCTGCCAGTGCCCGAACACAGCTGGCATCCCCTCCCCGCCGGGCCTCTGCAGCTGGCTTTCCCTCCACCTGCAACGCCGTTCCTGCTCCTGCCCACCCGGTGCTTCTCAGCCGGCCCTGAGGACTCGCTGCTGACCCAGGCGCAGCCCCCTGCTCCTGTGTGGGGAGACGACCCAGAGTGGCCCTCCCTCTGGCCTCACCTTCCATCCCTTCCCTGTGCCCCAGGAGGGCAAGGCCGCATCTGCTTCCCCTTTGGGTCATGGGTCCTGCCAGAGCTGGGATCAGCTGGGACTTGGGTGCGTCAATCTGCACCTGAAGAGCCGACCTGGTCAAGCCGAGTGGGCCGAGCAAGACCACTAGCAGAAGCAGCCTCACCCGTCTGCACTGTTCTCTAAGGGGGGTCTAGCAAACACTGTGCCAGGTGGGTGTGATGGAGGGTCCAGGACTGGGCAGGGGGAGCCGGGAGCAGGCTCTGGGACTTCCTGTTGTGGTTTGGAGTCTTGGATGTCCTGTGGGCACCTCCTTCCTGCTGGGATTTGGGCTGGAGTCGCCAGGGCGGCCGCTGGGAGCCCCAGGCCTACACTCTCCGGGAAGAGGCCTGAGGAGAGGGCCGGCCTAGGGTCAGGGGTGGGCAGATGCCAGTGAGTGAGAACCACTGGGGGCAGTCACCGTCCGTAGGGTCGGAGGGAGGCCCAGGGGGAGGGGCTGGGGGGGCTGGGGTCTTGGCCAAGGCCTTGGGGGACTAGGCCGCCCTGTCCAGGGGATCGGCAGCTGGGAGGGGCCAGGAGGAGTAGCCACGCCACCTGGTTTGACCACCTGTGCCTCAGCCCGCAGACCCTGCCAGGCTGCGAGGCTGCTCAGAGCCCCCTTCTCTGGTAGCCATGCTGGGACAGTGCCGTGCAGGAGTGGGACCAAGCACCAGGCTCCCCAGCCAGCTGCCTCCTCCCGGGGGTCCTGGTGCTGGGGGGCTTAGGGACGGAGACCGGAGTCTTATCAGACCACACGTCTTCCTGAGGAAGGAAAGGTGGGTGTGGGCCTAAGGGACGGGCGCCTCCCCTGGGCGCGCCCGGCCTGGGGAGGACGCACACATGCTGCCATCCCTCCTGGGGGGGACAGTGTCTCCCCGGAGACCCCAGCCCAAGATCCAACCCACCAAGAGCAAACAGATCCCAAAGGCTGGGGAGACGTGCTGGGCAGAGCTCAGTGGCAGGCACTCCGGGGGCGGGGGGGGGGGGTGCCCCATGTAATCTTGGGCAAATTCCAGCATTGTGAGGAGTGTCCCCAGGGCCCCCGCCAGAGCCTCAGGCGGGGGTCTGTGACCAGTTCAGAGCACAGCCCCAGCCCTGGGGTGTCCTCTGGCACTCATACAGGAGACCATGCAGCAGACTGCTCAGAGCCACCCTACCTGCAGCCCCAAACTGGAAAGCCCACGTGCCCATCAGCGGTAGCGCAGGTACTACGGGTAGACAGTGTGGCCTGTCACATAGTGGAAAGTGGCAGCCACCATCGACTCCGGGGTGGCGTCACCAAGAGCCAGGCCGAGCTGCCTCCAGCACTGGCTGAGTCAGGCAGGACAGAGGAGCCAACAGGATCGGGTAACGGTGGCCTGTGGGGCGTGGGTCCGAGGAGTCCCCAGGGGCTGTTAGTGTCCTGGTTTCTTGATCTGGATGCTAGTGACAAGATGCTCCTAGTTTATGAAAATTCACTGAACACATATTTAAGGTGTGTGCACTTTTCTGTGTGTGTGCGGCGTTTCAATCAAAAGTTGTACAAAACCCCTCAAAACCCTTCCCTGACCCCTCCCTGAGTGGGGTGTTCTCTGGGGCCCTCTGCTGCCCGGCCTGCCCCATCCTGGATCTCCAGGGACCCTCAGGAGGGAGCAGATGGGGGCCGAGGTGGGGGAGGGGACAGGGAGGGCAGGAGGGGACCCCGGGGAGGCCAGGCCCGTCCCAGGTCTGGGGACTGAGGTTGGAGCTGGGCTCACGGCAGGCAGGCCGCCCAGAGCTGGCTCTGCCTGTCTCACAGAGCAGCTCTGAGGGTGGGGATCACAGCCTGGCAGGTGGGGCCAGGGCGGATGTGGCCCGCCCTCGGGAGCCTGGCCGCTGGCCTTGGAGCGCTGGCGCTGAGGACCCCGCCTGCTGGGCTGGGGCGCCTGCCTCTCCCGCCCGCCTCACCCCTCCCTCTACCCCTTCCTCTTCCAGAGGCCCCCGGCTATTTTCAGGCTATTTTTAACTCAGCTGAGCTGCCTGTGCAGAAGGTGGACAGAATGGGGGTGCTGCAGCTGATTTCCTGCCTCCTCTTCTCCAGGGGTCCCTACTTTCTGGAGAGCTGGTCGTTCTTGACACTGGGGGAAACAGTGTTCCACCTGTGAATGTAGACACATGGAGAGGCCACTCAGATACCCCAAGGTTCAGACGCACGCACAGGCAGACACGCAGCGCCCAGGGACCACTCAGAGACGTGCCAGGCGCACGGTCTCAGAAGATGAATGCAGATTCACAGACACAGACACAGACCCACCTTCCCCAGACACCTGCCCCACCTGGAAGCGCACACACGCGTACATACGCACACACATGCGCACGCACAGATGCCCAGAGACCGCCGGCTGGCGTGCACATCGGGTCACGTTCACGGGTCCATGCGGAGAAAGGCCAGCAGGCAGGGATGCCCAGGCCACTCTGTCCCGCTCCCAAGGTACCCACGCCATTTCCCCGCAGCCCACTCAGAGGCCTCTCCGCACCCTTCCCCCCAGACCCCACCCTCGGCCTCCCTCTGCCCTTGACGTGGGACGGGCCAGGCAGGGGCTAGAGCTGAGCTGACTCATAGTCCTCTTCCCCCACATTCTCGCCCCCACACAGGCCGGGGACAGGAAACCCAAGAGAGGGAAAGGGGACACAGTTCATGGAGAGGTGGCCTCGGAGCCAGCCCCTTCCGTTTCCCTGTTCCCCTCTCCTCCCCCAACCTTTGTTCCCTGAAGCAGCTGCCCCCCACCCACTGGGGGGCTGGAGTCTGTCCTGGAAGAACCCAGGTGCTGGGCTGGGGGCCGCCACCCCCACATTCGGGCACAGGGCGGAGGGAGCTGGGAGAGGGGGGCTCAGGACCCAAGGGTGAGGGTAGCTCCAACTTCCAACTCCCCTCCACCCCCACTCCCACCTCCAGAGGCCCCAGGGGTGGGGGAGGGAGGGGAGCTGGCCCGGAGGACAGGACATCCTCTTGGCAGGACACAGGACGTCAGGCCGGAGGTTCCCAGCCCCAGTCAAGGCCACAGGGGAAAGGTCACTGGGGCCTGGGGCTCACCAGTGCCCAGATCGCCCAGTACCCCGCTAACCAGCCTTCACACAGGTACTCTGAGGACAGCGGAGCCAGCGCCAGTGACACAGCCCAGCCCGACCCCCCACGGCCCCACCAGGACGTGGGGTGGCCCACACCTGCACCGGGTGGCTCTAGCCCAGGGCATCCTCAGGGAGCCCCACGGAGCATGGGAAGTCCCATCACGCAATGCGGGACCTCCGCCTCCACGGGTTTGCTTTCGCTGCCCTGTGGGGCCCTCTGCTCTAGAAGAGAGGCCACAGGCTGGCCCAGGACGGGGGGCCCAGGGACAGTTCAGCGGGCGTGAAGGCCATGGGGCCCCCAGCCCCTGCACCCCAACCATGGAGAGCAGCAGCAGCAGAGCCTGCCGTCCAAGGCGGCACTGGTGCCTGAGGCTGGCTGACTGCTGTCTCATGGCCGCAGGTGAGGGTCCTCTTTGGCGCTTGGAGGCCACAGATCAGAGGCTCCTGCGGTGGCCACACCTGGGCTGGCAGGACCCTGCCCCGGGATCCTGGGGCTTTGCCTCTTGGCCGGTGGTGAATCCAGGGCCCGGAGGGGCCCACCGCCCCCACACACCATCTCCTGGCGTCAGCCTCATGCCCACGCAGGTGCCGCTGGTCACTCACGGAGCCTCCGCTGGCCCGCTGTAGTGACCTGAGCAGGTCTCATCTGAAACAGCCTACAAAAATGAATCACCTCAACACACAACATGAGTCTGGATCTGCCTGTTTACCGAAGGCCAAAGTCACAGTTACCACATGACCCAGTGACTCCGCTCCCAGGTGCCTCACCAAGGGACAGGGGACCCCCGCCCAGAAGCCGGCCACCGGAACCCAGGCCCCGACTTCAAGCGGACGACTGGGCAGCACAGCCCTGTAATCATCACTATCACGATACAGAACATTCCACCACCCCAGGAAGTCCCCTGAGCCTCGGCATCATCCACGCCCCTGGCCCTGCCACCCACTGATGTGCTTTGTCACTATGGCTTTCTTTCCCGGGAGTTCGTGTGGATGAAGTCACAGCATCTGGGCACGTCACGCTTCTGCGACTCACGCCACATCCGTAGTTTGCCCCGTCTTCCCATCGTGTAGATGGACCACAGTTCGTTTATCCGCTGGCTGGCTGTCTGGGTTTTCCCAGCTTGGGGCCATTGTGACTCACGCTGCTGTGCAGCACTTGAGGGCGACTGTGTGGCCACGCTTCCTTTCTTTGGGTAAATACGCAGGAGTGGGGTTGCTGGCTCTTCCATTCTGCTGCTTGTTTTCTGAGTCTCTCCACCTGCTGGTTTTGGGTCTGCCCGCCCCGCCCCCGACTGTGAGTGCCACCAGGGGGGGCACCTCGCCTGTGTTGCTCGGTGCCACGACCACAGCCCAACACAATCCCTCGCCCAGCCTCTTCTCACAGGTATCTGTCCCCAACTGAATGAAGGACGGTGCTGCCTGATGCCGATGAAGGTGATGATGATGGAGGCGACCGGTTAGGTCACAGTGGCAGCACCTGCTGGCGGTGTTGGAGGTGGTCATTTGTGGTGGGGAAGGCCCCGGAGGCCTCCCTTGCTCCTTCTCCGTACGAACCCTAAACTCACCAGGGAGCCTGCAGACGCCCCTCCCTCTCCTCGCCTGGCTCAGCCACACCTCGCGGCGGCCCCCTCTTGGAAACGACGGTTTCCACCTTCTCCATCCAGGGCCACTCACCCCAGCTTGCTGCATGGCTGTGACACCCACTAAGCCCCCACCCCAGGAATAACCTCTTCCTCCCGCTCGGCCGCCCCCTCTCCCTGGCTTCCTCTTGTCCACTTCGGATTTCGCATTTTCTCTCTGCTGAGGAATTACTGGTGTTTCTGTGCTCTCTCCGTGTCATCTGGAAGAACCCTACCTGCCCCCTTCCCCGTCACAGCACCCAGGCCACTGCTCGGCACTGGGAAGATCAGCCCGGAGAAGCTGGTGCCACCAGGAAGCCTGACCGGGAGAGGACAATCCATGCTCCTGGTCCCACCGTGTCCCTCCAGGGGCCACCCTGCTCAGCCTGCTCCCACATCCCAGAAACTAGGGACACCCGTGCCGCCCCCACAGTTCTTTCTCCACAAGACAGTGACTTCTCCAAAATGCAAACTGAGTCTGGAACTTTCTTGCTGAGAATCTTTCAGGAGTTTCTGAGAAGTGGCTTTCTTTCAAGCTCCTCACCCATCTACGAAGCCACATCAGACCCGCCGCCGTCCCTAGCCTCACCCCTACACACCCCATGCCCAGGCTTGAGCTTTATTCCTCCAAGATGCCACGTCCTTCAGCTCGAGGGCCTCTCCCAGGGTCAGGCCCCCGCCCCGCAGTCTAGTTCACGGCCTTGCTCCCACGCATCTACCTGGTCTCAGCTCCTGCCCCGCCCCCAGGTTGGCAACCACCAGTGTTCGCCCCCTGAAAAGCTCTCTTTTGGGTCAAACCCGTCCTTGTGCCCAGCAAGCTCCCTGGGGGCACGAATGGAATGTGCCGGGCTCAGCCCTCCACAGCGAGCACAGCACAGCAGGCCCTCGGTGACCAGGCCCTTGTGACCGTCAGGGAACCGTCCTTGCTGGGAAGGTGAAGGGGGGGAGTTGGCAGGGGGGACAAGGCAGGTCATCACCAGGTGCAGAGACTGAGGGGGCGGAATTACCTTCCCCCGGCTTCCTGGTGTCCGTGGTGGGGACCAGGCCCAGGAGGGTGTCAGCGGCTGGGGTTAGGGGAAGCCCACCCCAAGGGAGCCGGGGGACTCCTGCCCCACACAGGTCTGAGGGCGCTGTCTGGGACTTTCCAAGGGGCTCTGCCTGCTGACCGGAGCCTTCACGAGGGGACAGGGCACCGGGCATTTCCTGCCTGGCCTGACTCCTCCGCACCCAGGGCTGCGGCCGCTCCTTCCTCCCCCACCCCAGGGGCTTTCCACGAAGCCAGCCGCTATTTTTAGCTGAGGGAGAGGGACCAAACCCTGGCCCCACTGCCATCCCCACGGGAGCCTGAGCAAAACTGGGGCTGGAGTTGGGCCCCAGAGGCCAGGGAGACCGCGGCCTGGCAGCCCCTCCCTCCCTCCGCCTCCACGTCCTCTGGTCCAGCACACCTGGGCACCCAAGGTGACTAGCCCGGGGCAGTGGTTCAGGGGCCTGGGCTATCTGCCCAGTGGGCAGGGGCTCAAGGCCTCGGGCGGCGGGGGCCCAGGCCTGGGTGGGCTGCCGCCCACTTCCTGCAGCCCCACCCAGCACTTCAAAGGCGGCTGGCAGCCCTGTGGTCACTCCCCAGCTCCCACGCAGCCAGAGGGGTGGGGCGTGCAGAACCCGGGCAGCTGAGCCTGGCTCCAGCAGCTTCAAAGCAGCCGGGGTGGTCAGCCCTGTGGTCAGTACGATCCCCAGGGCAGGGTGGGGGCCTGGCAGGGGACAGGGGGCTCACGCCTCTGCGCCATCATCCCCCCACCCACTGCCTTCCTGGGTGGGCTCAGGGCAAAAGCCCGGACACTGTGCTGGCCCCGGGGTCCTGGCGAGCAGCATAGACCACCTGGGGTGGTGATGCCTTCCTGTCTGTAGGACATGTGTGGGGTCCAGGTGGGGTCACCCGGGAGTGCAGCCCCCACTGGAGAAACCACGGGAACCGGGGTGGGGGCTCCTCGTGGACCCGGCTGGTCCCTGGCTGTGGTGAGTGGGGCGGACAGGCTTCCTTTTCTCCCCTTCACATCCTCCCTCTCCCCACTTTTCTGCCTGAAGCCCACGCGGGGGCAGTGGGAGGGGAGGGGACAGAGGGAAGAAGGGCCTGCCTGTCTGGGCCCGCCCTGGAGAGGCCCCTGCCCCCACCGCAGCAGAGGTGGGCTGGACCAGGCTGTGGTGGGCTTGACCTGCTGCCAGCTCCTCAGGGACCGGAGGAGCAGGAGGCAGGGGGAGAGAGCCTGGTGCAGCCGCCCCAGAGCTCGGCGGACGCTGAGAACAGAGAGAGCCTGTGAGCAGGGGGTGGGGGAGGAAGCTTTCAGGGTCCCCTGGGGTCAGCTCTGGGACAGTTGCCGTTTTTAATCTGTGCAAGAGCCTTAGAAGGAGCCGCGAGGGCTGTAACCTAGATCGGCAGAGAAGCTCGGAGGTGCCTGTGGTGGCCCAAGAACAGCCCCTCCCACAGCTGTGAGCCCCGCGGGGCAGAGGGGGCGCTGGCCACCTGAGCCCTGTCCTGGGGCCAGAGACCGGACTCAGCTGGCCTTGCAGGGCCCAGCCCTGCCGTCCGCTGCCTTCCCCTCAGGGCCCGGAGCACAGCATGGCCATAGGGCCCAGGCCTGACTCACTCCCGAGCCTGCTGTCCTGCCGCCTGGGCGCCAGCTTTCAGGCCCGCTACCCCGGCAGGTGGGAGACCCACGCCCAGGGGCAGCCGGCCTGGGCGTCTGGACTGCAGGCCGTGGGGACCCCTAGGCAGCACCTTCCGTCTCCTCACCCTGGACCAGTGCTCTTGGTGGCCAGCAACCATCCAGTCCTCGCTGACCCTCCTCCATCCTCGAGACCCCCTACCCCGTTTTGCTCTTGGGGGTGACTGGGAGGGACTATGGGGGTGCCCGCCCCACCCCAAAAGATGCTCTGTGGCAGGTCGTAGGCAGGCGGGAGGAGGGGACGTGGAGCCAGGCAGGACTCCAGGTCACCCCTCTGTGCTCCGAGGGCCGGTGTGCAAGCTGTCCCTTTGGTGGCACCTTCCACCTGCCACGCGGCCTCGCCACCTTGTGAAAACACCCGACAGTTCCACGACTCGGAGGAACCAAGAAGGCTGCCTCTGTGCCCTCCTGGGGCTTTGGAGCCAGAGTCGCCAGGAGAGGCTTGTACCAGGAAAGGCGGCTCCGAGTCAGCGGCTGGTGGCAAGCAGGCTGGGTGCCGGCTCGGCCCCTGGGCTGTGCCCTTTTCCCGCCCCATCCCTAGTTTTCAGGGTCCCACACTGGCAAGGCAAAGGCGGCAGATCCTGAACACCCAAGACCGACTTTGAGGCCAAGGGAACCCCATCCTTTCCATTCCCCGTCCCTCTCGCCCAGATCCAGGCCGGCTGCCTGAGATCCAGCCCAGAGTTTCTATCTGGCCACCACTGAGCGGCTGGCGCGGGGTCCCACAGGTGAGGGGTCTCCAAGGGGCAGAGACCCAGAGAGCGAGGAGGGCTCGCCCACTGGCAGAAGGGCTTCTGGCGAGGCCTAGTCAGCGGGTCAGCCTCAGTGAACGTTCACTGCACGGATGACACACACTGGGACAGGACTCAAGGAGGTGCCAGCTTGTGGAGAAGCACTGCGCAGTTCAGGCCTTAAACACTCAGGCGCTGAGAGGCTGGCAGGCCGCGGGTCTGGGCCGCTGTGGAGCCCGCCATGAAATCGCCACTGCAGCGGGCCGTGCATTCTGCACGTTCGTGGGAGGTACAGGAAGTTGAGAGGACACATCCAGGTTAATATTCCTGAACACCAGGTGTGTGTGGGGGGCACAGCTAACTTTTTGACCTCCTGTTTGTCTCACTGGTTGCATTGTGAATAACAAAACAATAATTAACCACTCGACTTCCATCGCTGCTGGGTGTTACAGTGGCCGGAGGGACCAGGCCCTACTCTGAGGGGCCTCCCAGCCAGGAGGGACCCTGGGCCTGAGTGCACGGTGACCCCTCCAAGCTCACCTACCATGTCCCAGGGACCATCCCAGGAGCAGAGGTGGGGCTGCACAACCCCAGGGGCACCGCGGTCTGCAGGAACCAGCAGCCTGTGCGCCTCCCAGGGGCCTGAGCCCAGGGGCAACAGCCCCCATGGGCCTGGCTGTAACACTGCACCCCAGCCAGACTTTCCCCTGATGGTGGACGCAGTGTGACATGCAGGGAGGCAGGAAGGGGAGGGCGTGGGCACGCACCACTCCCCCGCCGACCCCGCCGTGCTTGAGGGCGCTGGCTAAATCTGATTCCAGATGTTCAGCAGCTGTCTGGCCATTTCCGCCCCTCTCTGACCTCGCATCCGCCAGGAAGCGTCCCCTCCTGTCCTCAGGCCCTGAGCCAGCCCCCACCTTCCCTGCACCCCATTTCCTGAGCAGAGGCCTTTATGCAGACTCAGCTCCCCCTCCCACGGGGTGGCTGCAGCCCTCACAAGGCCAGGGTGCCGCCCCAGGGCCCTGGGCTGCTGTGGTCAGCTTGGGCTGCCCGGCTGGACACCCTCTGCCAGGGGCTCCGATCCTGGCTCCCGGCCCTCCGGTCTCTGGGACTGGTTTTAAAAAAAATTGGCTCCGCCGCTAGCAGCATAAATCAGGACCTCCAGGGAGGCTGGGCAGAACTGGCCAGGAGGGAATAGCCTCAGAGGGCGAGGACCAGAGGCCACAGAGCCCAGCCGACTCTGGCGGGGGTGGGGCGCAGGCTGTGATGTCTGCCTGGCTGACACTGGCCGAGGGGCGTTGCCTCCTGGAACTGAGGACTGATAACTGGGGACACAGCCCCACCTTCCCTGAGCAGATGGGGGACACGAGCGGCCACTGCTACTGCAGCTGGTCCAGTTGGGGGGTTCTAGAGAGAGGGCAGCAGGAGGGCGCCTTCCTGTCACATGCTTCCTGTCTCAACAGAGCTGGCGATTCTGGGGCACTCGGGCTCCCATGGGCTGGGGTGGGGGGTTGTTCAAAGGCCAGGCCAGACACAGGGTAAGGGCCCCAGGGGCTCGGAAGCTCCGCCCACTGACCTCTGCCCCTCGGAATCCGGTCTCTGGCTCCCATCCCCCTCAAAGCCTCCTGCTCTTCCAGGGGAGCCCAGGGCAGGTGGGCCAGGCAGGAAAGCCTCCAAACAGAAGTCTCAGGCTGACCGGGCGGGACCAGCCCCAGGAGCGGAGCTCCTCCACGCCCCAGCTTCTCCTGGGGAATCGAAACAAAACGTGGTGTGTCCCAGGTGCTGTGTGGACCATCATCCAGGACACCCCCACTCCGTCCGCTGTCTGCCGAGTGTAGGCTGAGGCCCTCTGCTCTGCTGGGGTCACTCCTTTGGTCTCACGAAATGAGCCGGGAGCCTTGGGGTCTGCATTACCCCTCTCCCACTGGATCAGCACCCCGGAGTTCATGGGCAGTTCCTGGGAGAGTGAATGCCCCCTACCTTTCCCCAAGGCTTCCAACCCTGCACTGCGCACAGGGCCAGGGCGGGTGCTCCGGCGGGGACGACCACCGGTCCCTACAGACAGCTCCCGGGGTGGTTCCCTGTGGGCCCGTCTCTGGGCAGCTGCTGCCAGGGACCCAGTGACGAAGCGAGGGGGTTGCAGGGCACAGGGAACGGGAGGGGCCCTGCCTAGGTGCACCACTGGACTCTCTCGGTCCTCACATCCGGTCCTCAGATCAGACCTGCGAGCCGAGCAGCCTCGTCCAGAATAAGAGCTGGAAAATGGATGTCAGCTGGCTGGGCGGAGGGGTGTCAGAGATAGAGTTGCCAGACTTAGCAAAAAACAACAAAGAAACCTAAAAACAGGATTAAGTATGTCCCATGCAATATTTAGGACATACTTATGCTCAAAAAATATTTGTTCTTTATCTGAAATTCAAATTCAATCCTGTATTTTATCTGGGAACCCCGGGGGGACCCTCCCCACCCCCTCGCTGTGCCGATTGAACCCTCCTGTCCCCCAACCTCTAAGACAGCAAGTGTCCTCAGCTCTGCTTCCCAAACCTGGTAGGGGCTGACGAGGCCTCAGAGCCCCCAGCCTAGACACGCAGCGGGGCAGAGGGCCTGCTGGTCCTGGACCTGTCGCTAGAAGCTGTTCACACCCGGACAACTGTTGAACGAGCCCCCAGGCCTGGCTCTACCCTGGCTCCCCTTGGTGGCCTCTGACCCTGCTACCTTTGCCCTCAGGTGGGCTGGCCCTCTCTGGTGCAGGAGAAAAAGGGGAACTCACCAGAGCCCTCTAGAAAAGAGGAAGGTACAGCCTGTGGGATGGCTTGAGGGGGAGGAGTGCTCGACCAGGGCTGAGAATGAGGAACATGGGCCGGAAGGACCCACCTGGAGGAGGTCATTGCCTCTGCTAGTACCGGTGGAAAGGGGGTCCAGAACAGGCAGGGGATTTCCAGCGAGCACTCACCCACTTTCCTGGGAAGGAAAGCGTGCAGGGGAGGGGGTCGCCAACCATGAGCAAACTGCCTCTGTGCTCTAGTGGCCGGCCTCCATGCCCCCCAGAGTGACAATGGCACATCTCCCAGGCTGCCCCTTTGCACTGAGAGGGCGGGGGGCGCCTGGCATGGGCCTGGGCAGGGAACAACTATCCCCAGCCTTCTCCTGATGTCCGCGCTGGCTTTGCGAGCTCTCACACAGCCTGATCCCAGAGCCGCGTTGGCCAGACCCTGGCTCCCTTTCCCACCAGAGTGGGTACCTCCAGAGGTGGGCGGCCCCGCCTCACAGCAAGCTTGGTTCAGGCCATGGGAAGCCCTGCATTTTCCCCAAGGAGACCCCCGCGACCACCCAGGAAGAGATTTCTGCAGTCTCTGTCCACCTTCGGTTTAAGGAGGCAGGCTGGATGCTGCTCAA
>NW_006442491.1:40670078-40673700 GCF_000325575.1 Pteropus alecto
ACGTGGGGGCAGCAGGGCTTGGGGTAAGATACAGGGGAAGGAGGGCCTGGGGAGGGTGTGGCCGCCGCCGGGTCCTGGGGATTGTATCCCAGGGGCGGGGCAGAACTTCGGTCCCAGGGCTTGGGAACCCTCTGTGCGATGGGCGTCGCCTCTCGCACCCAGCAACAGTGACTCACAAAGCCAGAGCGCACAGAGCAGATGCCACCTCCCCTGGGCCCTGGAAGGCCTAGGTCACAAAGGCCATTGAGACCGAGCCCCGAGGAGGCATGTCTCAAGACAGCCCTGCGCAGCGCGCGTCCCTGCACCCCGCTACCTGGCTGGGCCTGGGCCTCCCGCCTAGACCCTGGCCCTGGGCGTTAGGGCTCGCGCAGAGCACCCGGTAGCCTCGACGCTCATGTGTGTCGTCTGCTTCGTGAAGGCGCTGGTGCACGTGTTTAAGATCTACCTGACCGCCAGCTACGCCTACAACTTCCGCAGCTGGCCAGTGGACTTCCGCTGGGATGACGTGCGCGCCGGCGGCGGGGGTGGCAGCAGTTACCGCGCGCTGACGTGCGCAGCCGCAGCAGCGGGCGTGTGGCTACTGCACGGCGCGGCGCTGGGCGGGGACGCGCCTGGGAGGCCACTGCACGGGGCGCGTAGCCAGGCACAGTGCCTCCTGCAACAGATCCGCGAGCTGCCGAGCCAGCTCGCCAGCTACGCACTGGCTCACTCGTTGGGCCGCTGGCTCGTGTACCCCGGCTCCATGTTCCTGATGACACGCGCGCTGCTGCCACTGCTGCAGCAGGGCCAAGAGCGCCTTGTGGAGCGCTACCGCGGCCGGCGCGCCAAGCTGGTGGCCTGTGACGGCAATGAGATCGACACCATGTTCATGGATCGCCGCCAGCACCCAGGCAGCCAGGGCCGCGGCCTGCACCTGGTCATCTGTTGCGAAGGCAATGCCGGCTTCTACGAAATGGGATGCCTGTCGGCGCCGCTGGAGGCTGGCTATTCGGTGCTGGGCTGGAACCACCCGGGCTTCGGGGGCAGCACGGGCGCACCGTTCCCTCGGCACGACGCCAACGCCATGGACGTGGTGGTCAAGTACGCGCTGCACCGCCTTCACTTCCCGCCTGCGCACGTGGTGGTCTATGGTTGGTCCATTGGTGGTTTCACGGCCACCTGGGCCACCATGACATATCCGGAGCTGGGTGCGCTGGTGCTCGACGCCACCTTCGACGACCTGGTGCCGCTGGCCCTCAAGGTCATGCCCCACAGCTGGAAGGGGCTGGTGGTGCGCACCGTGCGCGAACACTTCAACCTCAATGTGGCGGAGCAGCTGTGCTGCTACCCCGGGCCGGTGCTGCTGCTCAGGCGCACGCAGGACGACGTGGTCAGCACCTCGGGCCACCTGCGCCCCCTGCCGGCCGGCGACGTGGAGGGCAACCGCGGCAACGAGCTGCTGCTGCGCCTGCTCCAGCACCGCTACCCGGCTGTGATGGAGCGCGAGGGCCTCACTGTTGTGACCCGCTGGCTGCGCGCAGGCAGCCTGGCACAGGAGGCCGCTTTCTATGCGCGCTACCGCGTGGACGACGACTGGTGCCTGGCACTGTTGCGCTCCTACCGCGCGCACTGCGAGGACGAGCAGGAAGACGAGGAAGCCTGGGGACCACACGGGCTCTCGTTCCCGTGGCTCGTGGGCAAGGGCCTGAGCTCGCGGCGGCGCCGGCAGCTTGCGCTGTTCCTGGCGCGGAAACACCTCAAAAACGTGGAGGCGACCCATTGCAGTCCGCTGGAACCTGAGGATTTCCAGTTGCCCTGGAGGCTGTAGCCCGAGCCCCTGCGGCAAGTGGCGAGTACGCGCATTCGCACACTGGCACACCGGGCGGGGCCTCAGATTCGTTCCCCCCACCACCCCCAAACAGTAAAGCTGGCCCCGCCTGGCGATCCTGACCTGGTGTCTGGAGGAGGAGGAGAGGGCGGTCCCGCTCCCTGCTTTCTCTCCCACCTCAAACACCTGTGGCCGTCCTAGTCTGCTCCCAGCTCCTAAAGGGAATGCAAGGATTAACCTGACCCAATTAGCGGCAACGCTGTGTGACTGGTGCCTTGATCAGCTCAAAAGGATGGTGGGAACACAAGGCTGTGGGGCCCCAGGAGGTGCCTTTCACCTGGCCTGGGTTATAGGATGGCTCTGGGAAAGATGAATGTTGAAGGGTCTGTACAAGTCACCCCTAGCTGTAAAAGGACATTGGCATTGGAGTCCTATAAAGCAGGTCTTGGCAGCTGGAGTGTGATGCTGCTGCTCTGTAGGGTCCCCTTCTCACCTGCTGGCTTCTACAGGAGGGATTCACAGTGGGACCAGAGATTCAAAGTAAAAGGTACACACACATACACACCTGCATCGACCACTCAGCGCTGGGAACCCCCTTGACCCAGGCCTGGGCTCAGGGTTGCAATACAGAGATAAGTCCTCTGCCCACTGCTGTCTGTAATACGGCCGCCTCCTTACCATCTGCCCTGAACTGCACGAAGCAGGGACTACTGACTGTCCCTAGTCTCTGGGGACAGGAGCTGGCTTGGGTGAGTTGAGCAAGAAACTGGAAAAACTGAAAAAGACAAGTGGGGCAGACAGAATTGACAGCACCAGAGCTGAATACGGCCATGATGCACTTGGGCAAATGCAAGCAGAGGTAGGTACCTAAGGTGACCAAAGTACCAGGAGGATGTCTGTGACGAGGTGAGCTTTGAGCTGAGGCAGGAAGAGGAGTTAGGTGAAGGAAGGGGCTTCCGTGCCTAGCGATCAGAGTGGCTTGGCTGGAAATGTGGAGTACAGTTCCGGAAGGGTTAGAGCCTAAAGGGTTTGAATATCATGTAAGGATTTGCTTCCAGGGGCGATTGGGAAACAAGGGAAGTTGTGGGACTTGTCTTGGGGGGACAGGTTGCCAAACGGTTACGAACCTCCCCTTTAAGAAGTTAGGCAAACCCTTGTTCACAGTCAGCTGGAAGCCCCTCAACTAGCTGTCACCTTAGCCAAGTTACTCTAACCTCAGTTTCCTCATCTGTAAAGTGGGAAAAGCTCCACCTGGTTCCCCCGGTGGCTGTGAAAAGAAAGTGAGACGACACCGGGTACACGCCGGGCCGGGCCGGAGGACGCATGAGGGCTTCCCGGCAGGCCGCCTGCGCGGGGACCGAGACGCCTTCAGCCATGTGGGGGCAGCGTCGCCTGCAGGGCAAGAGGACGGATCGCGATCACGCTTTTTTCTGCGCGTCCCCATACAAAAAAAAAAATCCCTGTAAACAGACTTAAGGAAAAAAAAGAGACTAAGAAATGCTAACCCCCAAATCATGGGGTCCGGCCTCGAAGGAATCGCAAGCGTTCCGAGTCTGCCCAGCCAAAGGTGCGCGCGCCCAGTGGCTCGCAGGGAGCGGCAAACACCCGCGACACCCCCAGGAGGCCCGGTGCCGTGTTTCCCTGGCGCCATGTTGGGCAGTCCTCCCAGTTCCCACCCGCCCCGGGTTCCTTCGGACTGTTCTACCTGTGCGTCTCGCTGGTGGAGCCGACCTGGGCGGGATTCATTCGGAAGGCGGCCTCCTTTTCCTGCTTCGTCCGCAGCCGTGGCCAATCAAGTTGGACCGGAGGAACGGG
>NW_006442491.1:40675422-40684553 GCF_000325575.1 Pteropus alecto
TCGCTGGTGGGACCTGGGCGGGATTCATTCGGAAGGCGGCCTCCTTTTCCTGCTTCGTCCGCAGCCGTGGCCAATCAAGTTGGACCGGAGGAACGGGGACTGGGCCAAACAACGCCCTGATTGGACAGGGCTCGTGGGGGCGGGACGAAGGCGGAGCCCGCGTCGAAGCGGAAGTTGGCCGTCGCCTCGCTGATTACGTAATGCCGCGGCGGCTGAGGTTGTTCCGCTGGCTGCTGAGTGCGCGGCGAGCGACTCCCAGTGCAACCGTCCCTGCTCCTGCCGCGCCCGCCATCCCGGCCCCGACCCCGGCTGCAGCCCGGCCGCCGCCTGAACATGGACTCTGCTGGCCAAGGTACCCGCGGGCCCGGCGCCACCGCGCTCCTCCCCTCCCCGGGTCGCGTCTCGGACCCTCCGCCCGCCCCGCGGCCCCCGTCGGGCTCCCAGGCGCCGACCACGGTGCTCCCCGTGGTCCTGGCGTGCGTCTTCCGCTCCCAGCTTGGATCGCTTCCCAGCCTCCCCTGGGACCCTCCCCTCGTTCCCGGAGTCTTGCGTTTCGTCGCTCTAGGCAGCTCTCGTTCTGCTCCCGCCCGGCGCTCGCGGGGTCGGCCGCCCTCCGTTCCTGCGCAGCGCCCTTGGAGACACTCCATCTGAACCTGGGCCGAGGTGTTGTGCGCGGCTGCCGGGGAGGGCAGGGGAGGCGAAACCGTCCTCGCGTTCAGCGCTGCGCCCCTTGGGTGGCAACGGTGCTCGGAGCCCAGCCTACTTAGGGGTTGTCTCAGAGGAGAAGGGTGCATTGAGTCAGGGGCACGCCCAGCACACCTGGCTTTTTTCCAGAACAGACACCCAGACCAGTTTGAGATGGCCGCTGGGGATGTGGAGCAAGCCCAGGAGATTAAAATCTTGAGAAGGTGATACAAGTCGGTCTTCCATTCCAAGGCTCTAGAGAGGAGGTGCTGAATTCCTACGCGGATGTAACTCCACTGAATAATTTCAGGATGGGTTTCTACTGTTTGATCTTATCAGTGTGCCGATTAAACTCAGGATTCTTGGGTTCTGATGACATTCTGTAGGTGTTCCTAGTTACTAATATTTGCTTACGAAATAGTTGAACATTAAAAGCTGGGGGCTTTGACACATTCAGGACGCTTTTCACTGAGTTAAGCTTAACACGCATTGGGTTCTGATCAGGAGGATGACAAAACATTGACTGTGCACTTACTGTGGGCCAGACTCCGTACTAAGCCTGTTTCTCAAATGGTCTTTTTCCATTTTCAGAATAACCCTTTGAAATCGGTCCTTAGTCCTTGTGCTGCCCCCATTTTGCAGATGATTATACAGGGTGCACGTGAAGGGGATTAGGCACAGCCGGCTCAGTGGAGCGTCTTTGTTTTCAGGTGTTTTCAAAGTCTATATTTAGCAGACTGCAGTAGACAGACATCCCTGTGGTTAAAGACAGTTTTTCTTCTTTCTAACCTTTGTGCCTTTTAATTGGCTTCTGAGTGCACCAGACACCATACAAAGGTTTTCTTTGCAGAGTTTGCTGATCAAAGAGAAGATGATGTTTTCAATGCTGATTGTAAAAAAGTGCTAAATGACAGCCATGTGTTTGGAGTTGGAAAGAACCGAAATAGACCCATTTTTCCTCGTGTTGTAGCTTGTAAATTTTTCATGCAGACGTGAGATGCATTTAATGAGCAGGAAGAATGGTGACTGCAGGCATTTGAACCCGATCTGGCCGTGGCAGAGGCGTGTGGAGGCGGTGCTCCCTGGGCACCTCCTCGGGAGCTGTGGGTCCTTGCTGTGGGGTGAGGGTCGAGGGTGGGCTGAAGGAGATTTTTGTTTTGCTGACTCCCTGCGGGTCTGGATGCCTCGCACATGCTCCGTGTGTGATTGTGGTGTGCGCCCTGGCAGGTCAGTTGATTGGAAAGTTAAGCTTGCTGTGTTTTCAGCCACATCATGTTCTTTTGTTCTAAAAGTGGCAGATCTACTAGATCGGCTACTTCGTGGCGAAGATTCGCCATCTCCGAAGGTCGTATTCTCACAGGGACCCAGAGCTGGAGTATGGCTGCCTTGCATCAGTGCCCCGAAGCAGCGTTTTGGGTGGCTCACGGTGTAGCTGCTCTTAGTCTAGTGGCCTCACCCATCTTCACAGAACCTTCCAGAGAAGAGGCATTGCCAGCTCCACGTCTGCCTCCCTGTCCTGTCCCTGCAACCTGTCCTTCCTCTGCTTTCTCCCTTGGCAGAGACCTCTGCCCTGTCACCTCTCTGTAACTTCTCGTGGACACTGTCTGGCCTCGTTCTGTCTCCGGCAGATATCAGCCTGGGCTCTCCTAACAGAGGTCTGCTGTCCGACTCCATGACAGATGTCCCCGTTGACGCCGCAGCGGCTGCCCCAGCTCCTGCTGTCGAGGGTCTGACCGAGGCCGAGGAGGAGGAGCTCAGGGCTGAGCTCGCAAAGGTACCGTGTCTTGGCTGGCTGGGCCGGGGCGACCTGATGGAGGTGCTTGCAGACTGATGAGGGCCAGAGTGCTGGCTGCACTCCCCCGAGGTGGCCTTGGGAGGCCGACCCTGCACGTGTGGGCTCCTCGCCTCGCCGGTGCCCCGTGCACAGAGTGTCGCACAGGGACTGCGGCTCTGAGCCATGCTCCGCCGGGCGAGTCTCTCTGTTGGGATTGACGAGAGTTTTCAAAACCCCACTGCTCCTCTCTGCCTGACTTCAGTCCCTTTTTCAAGAAGACTTTCTTTGTAAACAGTGCCTCGCATGATGTTTTTTAAGCGAGAGTCCCTTAAGAGGAAGTTGGAGTTAAGAACAAAAGCCTCCAAGTACCCTTTTTATTCAGGCCGACTGCAGAGAGTTCTTCTGGGCCGTGTGATGCAGTCAGTAGTGAGTCACTTGAGATTCGAGAACCTGGAGGAATGAACTTGTTAGTGTCCAGTCAGGCAGAGGCTGAAGCAGTGTCCCCAGAGACAAGGGCGTCCTGATATGTCCTGGGTCTAGTCGTGGGTCTGAATGAAGCTAGTCGTGCGGACGAACCGCAGCCCGGGGCCGAGTTCAGGCTGCGGGGCAAGCACGCCGCTGTTTCTGAATCGAGTGAAGGTTAAGGGAGAAGCAGCGAGGAGGCCGAGGACACTTGAGCTTCGCATTTTATTTCGAATGTGTCGGCTTAGGGACGAAAACCACAAGGTTTTTTTCAGAGTCAAATTGCAAAGTGAAGATGCTCTTGTGTCATTTAAAATTTTCAACTTGCACATAACCATAGACAACTAGATTACATGCCCTGAGCCTCGTTAGTCATTGCACCATAAATGGAACGTTCTAGTTACTGGACGTAACTGCCCGAGTGACTGGTAGTACTTTGGCCTTAGACCATACTGTTTTTAAGTTATTTCTTGTTTCCCCTGTTTTCTAAAGCAGCATCTAGTCACATATAGGGCTGTCACCCACTTTTTAGTGCTTTACTTTACAAGAGCACTTTTTGAAGAAAAGAACTTTTTTTTTGACTAGCTGTTCACACAGAAGCTGGAAACACTGAGAAAGCTAAAGCGGCGAGGCTCTAACAGATGCTCCTTCTGGAAGGTTCCGTCCTTTTTTTTTTTTTTTTTAAAGACTTGAGGAGGTTCAGGGCTTTATCGTCAGGATTCTTTCCATTACTCAACTCGAACTACGTAAACACAAAAGCGAATTTACTTTTGGGTGGCGTAACTGGCTTTGCCATGGCCTGGGGCTGACCCCAGGCACGCACACGTCCTAAGGGCTGTTTCTCTGTCACCTGGGTCTCTGGCCCTGTCTTTTGGTTCTGCTCCCTCTCGCCACGTACGGGCTTCCTCCACAGTGCCCGGGGGGCCTGGCTGCCAGTAGTTGCAGCGTCTGTCCTCCAAGCCCCGACCCAGAGCCCGGAGGGAAAGGAGCTTGTCTTCTCCGCCACCTGGGCCTAGGCCCGAGACGAGCTCTGATGGGCCTTGCTTAGTCACCCACGGGCAGGCACGGTGGTTGGTGGCCCTGCCAGATGCACTTGGCTTGGGGGCAAGACAGTGCTCCAGAAGAGGTCACGTGCTGGCGACGAGCTGCGTTTCTGTATGCAGGAAGATCTTTCTTAACTCCGAGCAAGCTCCCCGCAGTGCGTGTGAGGAGGGGAGCCGCTTCCTGAGTCGTGCTAGCTACTCACGTCAGCCGCGCGCTTTTGCAGGTAGAAGAGGAAATTGTCACTCTGCGTCAGGTCCTGGCCGCCAAGGAGAGGCACTGCGGAGAGCTGAAGAGGAAGCTGGGCCTCTCCGCCTTGGAGGGCCTGAAGCAGAACCTGTCCAGGAGCTGGCACGACGTGCAGGTCTCTAACGCGTAGGTGCCGCTCCGCACGCGGGAGACAGTGCTCGCAGGGTGGCGCCCTGCCCTGCCCACGGGATGTGAGGGTCTTGGGGACAGGTGCCTCGCAGGAGCAGGGGGCCAGGGGCCCAGAGCCCCTGACCCAGCAGCCACACTTGGATCTGTTGAGAAAGCGTAGCGTCCGTGTTTTCGAGGCCGACGGACACGCCGGCCCGGGTCCAGGTGGTAGTCTACGGGACACGTTTCAGAGTCCACATTTGAGAGAACACTAGGCGAGTCCTTACGAGACTGACTTGCCTGTGGTCCCCATAGCTCAGTGTCTGCTGAAGTGGACGTGAGTCCTTTTCAGAATGTGACGCGGTCACAGCCCCAGGACCTCTGAAGCAGATGTGACTCAGCTCTCTGGACTTGAGGTGCGCAGCTGCGTGGCTCCTCTGAAATGTATCTTCCCGGGCAGGGCCTGGGAGTGTCTCCACTGTCTAAGAGGCCGTGCCCTGCAGAGCGACAGGTGGACTCTGTGTCTCAAGTCCCACTTGTGCAAAGCCACTTTATCTAGGAAGTCGTAGGTTTTGAATTCCAAAGGGTGACTGTCAGAAGCATTCGGGGGCCACGGGCTGTGCCCTTCTTGCTCCTCATAGCACGGCTGTTCCCCGGGAGCCATCTTTCATCGAAAGACCTGTGCACCCCCTTGGCCTGATAGGAAAAGAACTGGTTCTGATGCCTCGCGGCCTCCCTGGGCCTGCACAGCGGGCATCACGTCGAGCAGCGGGCGCTCAGGCAGGCTGGAGGCGCAGGGTTCCTGCCAGCCAGGCCTCATTTTCCCTGACTTTTACCTGCAGTTCGAAACCTGAGCTGAAATAGTGTTGCTAAGTAATTCACTGCGGACTTTCTGTTTCTAGCTATGTGAAAACTTCTGAGAAACTCGGAGAGTGGAATGAGAAAATGACCCAGTCGGACTTGTGAGTGCCTTTGCCATCAGCACCTCCCTCCCCCTTTCCTCCTGACACGCTCCTAGGGCCAGGCAGGCTGCACGCGCTTGGCACAAACCTAGTTGTGGTGTTTCTGGCTCTTTTACTTATTTATTTATTTTTTAAGTTAATTTTTTATTATTATACGTTATTATCATTTATGCTTACAACACCTGGTCTTCCTAGGTGGTCTCCCATCCAAGTACTGACCAGGCCCGACCCTGCTTAGCTTCCGAGATCAGCCGTTGGGCGTGTTCAGGGTGGCATGACCGCAGACTATGGACCGTGGCTCCACTGGGGCGCGAACCCGGGACCTTCTGCATGTAAAGCAGATGTGCTTACTGCTATGCTATGGAATCACGTCCTGGCTGTTTTATTTTTAATACCGTTTTTTTCCTCTCCAACACAAATGAAACTGTTCCCGAAACCCTTGTGGAGCAAGGGTTCGTTCAGGTGGAGGACCGCACTGAAAAGTTCCGTGCCTGGTGCGTGTCCCTTCAGTAAGAGGCCTGAGCGGGGCTCGGACAGCACCTTGCGCTCGTAGATCCTCTTGGCTTCCACAGTGGGTGGAGCAGGGCCATCTTGACTGATGCTGATGGTCCCCACTCTGTGCCTTGCAGACTGCGCTCCAGCTGCTGGGTTCTCCGGAGCCTTGCCAGGGCTCAGGGCGGATTTCGGGTGGGGGAGCAGTGTGGGCGCGCCACTGGGATCTCAAGGGACACCGTGCTGTCGGCCACCCGGATGCTCACCAAATTCAGAACGCCCACGGCTAGCCTCGTGTCTGCCGGCGCAGTGGTGCCAGGCGATTCTGGTCGTTTTGTTTGAGGTCCTTAAACAAGAGAACACGACATTGTTTGCTCCGACCCAGTTGTAACTGCTTTGACTGGGGCGGGGCCGTATTTAAAAGCAGTCTCTCTCGGATCATCCATCTGTCGTGCAGAGGAAGGGCCATTATGGCGTCCAGAGCACACGGTCAGAGTCCTTGTGTGTGGGGCTGAGAGGGAGTGGCTCCTGCCAAGTGAGTTTCAGCTGTGCCTGTGACTCCGGGTTGGCTGGCTGTGCCATGGAGCTGGGTGTCACCAGTGGCCTCTGGCGGGCTGTGTGTTCTGCCGTCTGTGCAGTTGGAGACGCCAGCCCGTCGTGGCCGTGGGTGTCCTCGGAGCACGGGGCGCTGCATCTGGGGCTGTGTCCGGCGATGTGGTTGAGTCAGCGCAGTGGTGGCTGGTCACTGGTGCAATTGGGGCACCAGGAAGCTCACCGTGGGAACTTCATCTGACAACAGCCTCAGGAGACGTCAGTGCCGTTGGGTGAGACCGAAGACACGGCGCTGCGGGTGCTCGTCCAGGTCACTGCAGTCTGGGGGAAACCTGTGGCTCTGGGCGTGGAAGCGCGTGGCCTGCGACATGGCCGTTCCTCCCCTGAGGTCTCACCATGCCGGATGAGCGCTGGAGACATAGCTGCTCGGTGCTGTCTGGGCGGAGCCCGGGGGCCTGGCTGCTGCCTCCTGAGCTGGGGCCGGGGCCTGCTGGCGCCCGTCTCCCTGAGCACATCTCCCAGTGGCGCCCGGGGCTGCAGGGAGAACCCGGCCGGAAGGGAAGCGAGAGGGGCCGCGCCGGTGCTTCCCTCGGCAGCCGTGCCGGGCGAGCGCGGGGCTACTGCTTCCAGTCCACTGCTCTCGGCTGCCTGCTGCTCGTCGTGCACACGGCTGTGCTCAGGGTGACTGTGTCCTGTTGGTGCAGTGGTTGTCTTGCCAGGTGACAGTGGGTGTCAGATGACTTCCACAGTCACTCGTTGATTCTGTAGACACTATACCGAGTTCTTCGGTTGCAGGCGACAGAGAACACAGCCTAAGAGGCGTGGGGGCGGGGGGTCCTGCTCCAGGTCCGCCCAGCCAGGCTTTCCGCCGTTCGCCGAGGACCTTCTACTCGCCCCGCGGTCACTTTGTTCTGAGGCCAGCTCCTTCTTGGTGGTGCAGGGGGGTGCCCAGCGTTGCAGCCCAGCAGCAAGGTGGCCCAGCGTGGGTCTCGTTGGACTGGCTGTGGTTGGGAGCGGTGACCTGTGGCGGGCCTGCCCCTAGGGGAAGGATGCGGAAGGAGTGATTGGCAGGTGCCCACGCTGACCAGCAGCCCGCGCGCTGGTGGAGGGAGGGGGCTGCTGTGGGTCGGGCCTCCACCCGTGGTGCCGAGTGACCTGGGTACAGATGCTGGCCCTGTCCCCCGCCCTGTCACCCAGAGCTTGGGCCCCGATTGCCTCTGCCTCAGATTGGAGGTTCCCGTTTCTCCGTACTGCAGAGCTGCCCTTGGGGTCACCCTCAGAATGGCCCTCCTGGTCCCCGGGGACTGGCTCAGGCCCACACCCACTCCGACTTGTGTTTCCCAGACTGGGCTCGGTGGGGCTCTTTCTGAATCCTCTGCTTCAGAACGTTCCACCCTGAGGACTGCAGAGAGTTAGCGCGACCCTGTGGCTTTGCTCTCGGGGGGACACCGAGCTCGCAGACTTGTTCTCAGCTTTCAGAGTGGAACATTACACGTCACTTGCTACCGTGCGCCTGGTGTTCCCTCGTTACCGTTCATGGCTCCAGGTGGGCAGAAGTCTGTTTCTTTTAGCTCTTACCTGCCACGCTGAAATAAAAGCAGTTCATCAAGTTAGGCCTTGGGTTGGGGGTGCCTCTAGCAGGCACTGCAAGTTGGGGACCCAGAGGAGGTTCTAGAGCCTTTCCTCAGTAGGCTGTGTTGTGGGGAATGTGCCATCGCACCTGTCACAGGTACCTCTTTACCTCTATTGCCACAGTCTTGTTAGATCCTGAGACAGTTCGTGCCATGGGTGGCAGCTCCAGGCGAGGACGCTGTCCCGGCAGAGGGCCGCGGATGCAGCAGCGCTGAGCCAGCACGGGCAGCCGGAGTGGTGGGGGCCGATTTGGGCAGGTGCTCACGGGAGGCCCCCTGCTCGTGGCAGTGGCAGGCTCGTGGGGGAGAGGGGCCCAGAAGACCCAGTGCCGGTGCTATCCAGGTGACACCAGCGGGGCCAGAAGAGCAGGCTGGCATCTTGGGAGTCCTGCCGTCTCGAGCCATCATTTTTTGGGGGTCCCATGTTGGCCAGAATGGGGCTTTGGGTTCAAGCCGCTGTGTCTTTTTGTGGCAGCAGCTGGGTGAGGGCTAGTTGCTGCAGGTGCCAGCTCTCACGGTGGCCCCAGGTGTCCTTGCTGTCCCTGTGGCCAGGGCACCCTGCCTGTCCCACGGAGCTTTGTCCGGTGTGATGCGTGTGTGGGTGGGTGGCTGGCCGGGGCAGAGGACATGCAGCAGGTGGTCCTCGCTGTGAGCCAAGACGCCGTAGAACTGAGAGGGGTGGTGCGAGGTGCAGGTCCTCAGGGACGTTGTGAGACAGTGTGGGACAGCTGGGGCTGCAGGCCCTACGTCCGAGAGGCATCCCTGAGGGTGCTGGTGTGCTGCGGATCCCCGAAGGCTCTAGCACACGAAGAGGGCGCAGGGGAGCTTCCTGGGGCCCCAGCCCCGCCTTGGCTGTTCTCTGCCCCGAGGTCGGAGTCACTGAGGGACACAGTGAGGCCAGAAAACAGTGTCCTTGCAGGGTCGGGAGGCCACAGCCTGACAGCACTGCCTCTGTCCCCCTGGGGCCCCGCAGCTGGGACACAGACCCCTCCCTGGCGGCCAGGCGGGCGCCCTGGGCGCTGTGTTCTGGGATTGTGGGCGGTGCCCGGCCCTGCCGCGGGGTTGGTCTGACTGGTGTTTCTTCTCCCCAGCTACAAGAAGACTCAGGAGACGCTCTCCCAGGCGGGCCAGAAGACGTCCGCAGCCCTGTCCACTGTGGGCTCTGCCATCAGCAGG
>NW_006442491.1:40684644-40686126 GCF_000325575.1 Pteropus alecto
TCTGCCTGGAGGCCTGGCCCAGGGGGGCGAGGGTTTTGGGGTTCTGTGGGAGTCTGTGGGGAGCCTGCTGGAGCCTCAGGGCTCAGGTGCACACGCCTCGGGGGCCCTCGGCACCCACAGGCTGGGCCATGCCAGCCCCGGACCCGGTGGCTCACGGAAGCTTGTTTGTGGTGTGTGTCTGTGCCTCTTGGCTCCCTCTTCTCCATTTCTGTCTTTCTCGGGAGGGACAGTCACCGGGGCTTTGGCGTAATTTTTGATGCTTGGTGTCGGTGAAGGCAGATGCTTCTCGCTGAAGTTCTGTGGAGAGAAAATTACTCTGGCTTAGAGCGGGGCTTTTTGGGGGGCCGACAGCCAGGACCCATCCAGGACGGGCTTGTGTGCCTCTTGGGAGTGTGCATGGCCTGGATCTCGTGGTTGCACACGTGCTGGGGCCGCTAACGAGTGTCATCTCCCAGAGGCCGACGAGACCCTCCTGGCCACCAAAGGTGCCTCTAGAGCAGGGCCTGGGGGCCAGGGAATGCGGAGTGGCTTGGCACTTGGTGGACGCCAGCCTGAGAGCCACACCATCTCACAGCTGGGAGCCAGAGGCCAGGCTGTGCATCCTGGCTCAGCCACCTCTTGGCTGTGTCCTTGGCAAGGCTTCCCTCTTGGGAGTTCTTAGGATAAGACGCGCGTCATTGAGCAACAGTCCGCGTGGAGCGTCGGTTGTCACCACCGCCAGCACCCTGACCCTTGATCGCACTCAGAGTCAGTCCTCTCACTTTTTAATTTCAGGGACCGCCTTCCTGTCACCCCCGCCCCATCCCGTAGGAACCACACGGTGGTGCTGCCTGTGGGCTTGGTGTGCTGCGTGTGGCATTGGGATCCACCCGCTCTGATCCCTCCCTGCCTGCTCGGGTTAGGCATCGGTCTACAGTACAGGCCCGGCGGTTGCCTGGTGGGGACTCTGCCCTGGCCAACTGTTTAGCCAGAGGTGAAGACGGATGCTAACACCCCCGGCGACCCACCCAGCTGAGCAGAGGACTGCTCATGCCCAGAGTCCTGCCCGTCCTATGTTTTTGGTGGTTCCACATAATTCTCCTCTTCCTCCAACTTTGTTTTGAAAAATGTGAGGCCTTCGGAGGAGCAGGACCGTTGGAGTGCGGTTGGTGTGTCTTCCCCGCGCCTTCCACGCGTGGGGCCCTGGCCACGGTGGCTGGGGTCCCTGGGGCTCACCCTGTACATGCAGGCCTTTCCCGCCGCGGCTTTGCGCTGACACAGGAGTGTCTGATGGCTCCTCCCACGGGCTGCGCGCTAAGCCGCTGACACTGAACTCCGTGTGTGTTTCTGACGGATCTCATCTGGGAATAGATGGGACAGGGTCGCTGCTGCACTCTGGGATGCCAGCTTTGGCCACTTGAGCCATGTTGCCGTGAGGCCGGTGACAGACGGATCACACGCCGCCGGTGGCCCGGCCTCACTCCCAGGGCCTGCCGAGGCAGG
>NW_006442491.1:40686148-40694152 GCF_000325575.1 Pteropus alecto
CCCGGCTTCCCCTGCAGTGTTGGTCTGGTGACCGTGTGGAGGAGGCAGCAGCCATTGGCTGCGCCGGGACGTCTGCCACCAGGAGCGCGCGCTCCGAGCGTCTGCACGCGTTTTCGGTGTTCTCACTCGAGCGTGTTCAGGGGACCCTGGCCGGAAGTCAGCGGAGAGAGCGGAGCCCACAGTGCTGATGGAGACGGCTGTGAGCCAGCCCGTGCCGGCCACCTTGATGGGGCAGCGCCGCACAGTCTGCCTCTTGGGGACAGTGATACTTCGTTTCTCTGCTCAGAGACCTGGGTCTTGGCAGCTGACCCGGTGTGTGTGACTACAGGTCACGGAGCGTGTGGGCCGTGGCCAGCAACGAGCAGCTTTCCTGTCACCATGACACTGGGAGGGCTCCGTCCCATGCCCAGCCTCGCTATGCCTGTTGCGTGTGGAACTCGGGGGCCAGCGGGGGGAGGGACCAGGTGGCACTCAGTGCCTGGAGGGATTGTCCTGTTTGCTGGTCTTACCCTGGGAGGTTTGTGTTCCGCTGGTTTTGTTCTGTGTTTCCAGTGGTGCCTTGAACTCTCGACGGCCCCGTGGTCTCAGCACGTGGTCTCCGGCGGTTTCTGAGGCCAAGGTCATTACTTCCCCGCTTTAGAGTTCGAGGTGGCGAGTCCACCACTTCTTGGGAACGAAAGTCGGGGTCAGGGAGGTTGTGCCGTGCATTTCAGACTGTGCGATCCTGGTGGGCCTCTGCGTCAAGGTGTTCGGGGCCCGGAGCAGCTGTCCAGGAGCAGCCCGGCCTGGCCTGAGGAGCGTTTCGCATGCCCTGGGATGTGCGGTGGTGGGGGGTGGGAGAGGAGACTGGATTGGGGTCAGAGGTCAGGTCTCCATCCAGCTGGGGGACCTTTGACAAGCACCCTCACAGTCCTCTCACTGAGAGAGGAGCAGGTCCTGCTGCCCACCTGAGTGGCATAGGCAAACCAGGCCATGTGACTGTGTGTGTTGCTTCTGAAGTGGCCTCTCCCCATCCAGGTGGAAGGCCTGGCTAGTGGAGGAGGCGGCCATGTCCCTGCCCCAGGCCAGCAGCTGCCCTTGGACACAGGAGCAAAGAGCTCAGCCCCGAGGATGTCCCTGGTCCTGTTGCAGTGTGCGTACGTGCAGGACACAGGTCTGGGATGTGCGGTGCGCAGCCAAGCCCGGTGACTCAGGTTCTAGGTGGCCGGCCGCCGTGGCACGTCTCACGCCTCTGCACCGCTCACCCCCGGGCCTTCTCTCGAGCCACCAGACAGGGTCGTGCACACGTGAGGCCTGGTCCGCGTCCTGCCCTCCCCGGCAGCGTGGCACCTGGGAGGTGGCCTCGCGGGGCTCGAGTAGAGGGCGGGGTGGGCACTGCCTCTCTCCTCACGCTGTGTGTTTCTTCTTCCCTCCTGCGGCCGCCTCTCAGGGCTCGTCCGTTCTCACACTCCCTTAGGTAAGACGCGCCGGGCTCAGCCGCGGAGGGCTCGGCCTGGTCCGGGGCCATCTGCCGGCCCGTAGGAGGCTGTGCTAGATGAAGGTGGCAGGAGGGGCTGCGGGACCGCCGACTGACCACTTCCCGTGTTGGGGGGACACTCCCACGTTTCCGGTCGTGGGCCCCCTGGGCTGGCACCGGCGGTGTGATGCTGCAGCCTCCTCCCCTGGCCTCCCCAGCAGCGGTCTGTCGACAGCTGGCATGTGCCATCTCAGCCCCCCAGTTTTTTCCCAAAAAGAGATGTGCACCTGGTGGGGGGGGCTTGTCGTGTTCTCTGCTGCCACCCTGGGAACAGCGGCTCCTGCTGCTGCCTCCCGTGAGCAGTCCTGTCCCTTCAAGTGACATTTGTCTCGTCTATGATGCGAGAGCTCTTTCTGCAGCAGACGGCAGCTCCGAGGCCCAGTTAGACACCCTCCCCGTGGCCCTGTGTCTCTCCAGGCGGTACCAGCACCCCAGTGTCACACGCTCTTCTAGCTTGGAGGTCTGGAACCAAATTCAGAACAAACTGTGATTTTAAACATTTTTACTTACTTGACCTGGTTGGTTTCTTTTTTTTTTTTTTTTTTTTGCCAAAAAGGCATTTAGCTTTCTGTGGAGTCAAATAGGGCTCTCTGACAGCTCTCTGTCCCAGAAGCTTTCCCAAAGCCCCAGACCCTGGTCTCCTTGAGCGGCATCACACCTCTGGGTGACTTTGGAGTAGGAGGGAGGGGGCTTGGGTCAAGGGTCCCCCTGGTGAGGGGCCGCACAAGGCTGCTTCGTGCTGGGAGTGCGGTCCCGCAGCCCCCAGCGGTCGGGCACGGGGCATGCCGGGCGGGCCCTCGCCTTAACTCGCTTCCCTCTCTGCTTTACCACGCTCCCCAGCAGCAGCTACTCCATCCGCCACTCGATAAGTATGCCAGCCATGAGGTAATGTACGTGGCGCTCCCAGAGCTGGGGCACCGGGGGGAGCGGGCGGCTTCCCGAAAGAGAGGCATCGGGAAGGACCGTTCCAGGCTGACGAGCTAGCGGGGCGAGCCCAACTTGGGCTCCACATGGAGTGTGCCGGAGTTCCCGCAGGGCGGGGCCAGGGAGGCGCAGGGGCTCACGGGATAGCCGTAGCCAGAGTCTGGAGACTGTGTGTCTGCTCCTGCAGGAGGGGGCCCTGGTCTCCCGAGAACGCCCACAGCATGGTCTGCTTCCTCGTGAAGCCCCCACCTGTCTTTCCCACTCTCAGCTCCTGGCCCTGTCGCAGCTGCCACACCCCCGAGCATGCTGGGAATCTTCGCCAGGCTACCTCTGGAGGCCTCGGGGCAGTTGGCCAGTGGCGGGACCTGGCTGTGTAAGGGGTTGGGTGGCAGCGGGCTAGCCTGCTTTCTCCTCTGCCTCCTTGTCGCTCCCTTGTTCCAGGAGTGTCCCCGGTTCTCCTTTGCTCTGTTCTAAATGAGATCTGTGTGAAGGCCACATGGGACTTTTCCTAGCCCATGTTGGGGTGACAGAAATGTGCCCACACCCACCTGCTGCGTGGGTCAGAGGTCTGCAGCTCGCCCATGTGAGCTGCAGACCAGCTGGTGACATGCAGGTCTTCTGTCCCTGTGGTTGGCGAGTGTGACTGCCCTCTGTTCTGACCTGGTAAAGCCTCCAGAATGACCTGGGCTGGGCACCGTGTTGGGGCATGCCCCTCCCCTACTTTTGGCTTGCCACGTGCGTGCCGTGACACCTCAGGATGCTCTCGGGCCTTTCCGGAGGATGACCCCAACCCTGGCCCTTCAGCTTCGGGAAGCCAACCTAATTGCTTATCTCTCACGCCGACATCGTCCTTTCTCTTTAAAGGAATTCTGCAACTTTCAAGTCATTTGAAGACCGAGTTGGGACCATAAAGGTAACTTTACCTGGACCATTCGATTCTCTTGATGGGGCGTGACCTAAATATGTTAGGTAAACTTATTTAGTCATTGTGGATGGACACACAGTTACAGGAACTAACACGGGGCCTTGTACCTGTTACGGTCCCCGCCAGTGATAACACTGCAACATCACAACCAGTTGTGACACCGACGCAAGACACAGAACAGTCCCAGCCCCACGAAGACCCTTCATGGTGCCCTAGCCCTCCCTCCTGCCCTGTGCCTTGGCCAGCTCCAGGCTGTTCCGTTTCCGTCACGCCGCAGTCTCGAGAAAGTCCCATCAGCAGAACCGTGCAGTGTGTAGCCTTTTGAGATTGGCTCTCGTCACTGCATAATTCCCTGGAGATAGGTCCAGCCTGTTGCCCGTGTCAGCGATTTGCTCCGTTTCATTGTTCAGCAGTGTTCACGTCACGTAAACTCCAGAGGGGAATCGAACACTGTGCATTCCCAGCAGGGGCCTCGGACGCGCCTGGCGTTGGTGCTGTCTCAGGTTTTTCTCTCTCGGTCTTTCTCCTTCTGTAGTCGAAGGTGGTGAGTGACAGAGAGAACGGCAGCGACAGCCTTCGCTCCCCGACCGGCAGTGGCGACAGGCCCCTGCCCGAGCACACGCCATTCTAAGCCCGCAGCAGCGTTGCCCGGCCGCGGACCCCGTGAGCGCCGTCATCGCCACAACCGCCACCGCGAGATGGAGCAGCCAGCCGGGCGCGGGCAGGCGCAGCAGCGGCTTTAGGGTAGCCGTGCCACCCACACGTAGACACGGCGGCTGCGCTCGCGTGACCTGGAGGGCAGTCAGTACACAGATGCTTCACGCTGAAGTCGGCGACACAGCAGCCCGCCGCGCCGTCCTTCCTGGGGTGCCGGAAGCGGACGGGGCGGGGGGCGGGGCGGAGCCGAGCTCCCTTTGCCGATCTTGTCAGCTCCCCCAGATGTGGAAAGAGCGATGAGTGTGAAGTGAGTGGCATTCTCCAAACGTCCCCTTCCCTACGCCACAGGGAGATGCTTCCGTTTTCTGAGACCCTCCGAACGGAGACCGACGAGCAGCGGCTGCCTGTCACACCAACGACCTAGCTTTAACAGCAGCAAATCCTTTATTTTTTAAATGCAGTGGATTTTTCAAAATTTAAAACTAAGCAGAGCAGCTTTAGCCTCATAGTTAGGAAATATTTGTTTGGACTCAAGCTGAAATACAAGCCGCCTTATCGCTTCGTGCTTTATTTGTTTATAACGTTTTTATACGTAAACGAGGGTTCTTCGGCAGGTTTTGAGCACTCTGTGGGCCCTGCATCTAGCCCGGGGGCAGCATGCCTGTACCGGTGGTGGGTTTCACTTCACCGACCCCCTCCAGCCCTGTGTAGGAAGCTCCCGCCGGCCAGAGGGCTCCTGGGCTGCTGGGGGTGGGGGACAGGACAAAGAACAGCCAGCACCCGCTGCCGCGCTGCCCTGTCGTGGGCCAGGCCGTACCTGGCCGAGCCCACGCGTCACGGTCAGTGGCTCCAGCCTATCTGCTGCGTGCCAGCCAGGGACAAGTGAGAAGTGGAGGGACCCTGCAGGGCAGCTCGGGGCTGGGGTTGGGGTCAGCTGGAGCTCTGCTGTCGCCTTTTCTCAGGGCCCACAAAGGTCTCTCTGCCGTCTGGAAGCTGCCGTAGCCCAGCAGCTTCTCACCCAGGGGCCCATGTGTCGGGTGTGTCCGGACGGGCACCTGTGCCTTACTGCCTCTTAGCGAGCGTGAGCCTGGCCTGCGTGTGCGTCTGTGCGCTTCCTGGGGGGCCCTCAGCTCAAAGTATCCACTTTGGTGGACGGTGGCCTGGGTGTCTATTGGTCCACGCTCGTGCCGTGGGGAGAACACTACTCAGTGTCTCTCCAGAGTTAGAATCTCTCAGAAGGCCGGAAGCTGGGCTAAGAGCTAATTTGTTTTAGGGGAAATAATGGGTAATTTGTCAATAAAGCATTCCTTTGGGGAAAAAGCCACTTCAGCGTGTGTGTCTTCATTCCGGAAGGTGATGAAAAGGTGGCATGTAAACCAACAGACAAAATTCCTGTTGTCATGAGCCTACTCCCCAGGGCGAGGCAGGCAGGAAGTAGATGATTTCAAGTTCAAACTCCAAATCCAGTGCTGGGAAGGAAACCAGCACGCTGGGAAGGAAACCACGCTGAGCAGGGATAGAAAGGTGAGCCTGTGGGTTGTCCAGGGAGGGGTGTGGGGGTGAGGGGGACTAGCCAGGTTACAGACTGGGTCGGCTGAGCCACAGGAGTCGGGCACATAGGCCAGGTGTCGCCCATTGAGGGGGTGGCCTGGGATGAGCATCTGGCTTCACGTAGAACACAGCTGCAGAGCCAGGAGCCCGCATGCACCCCTCAGCCAAGTGGAGGAAGCTCAGTGAGTGGGGAGTGACAGGAAGAGGGTCCTGCGCCTCCGGCCAGCAGTGTGCCACCTAGGGGCCCATCCCCACGACTCCACTCTGCCACTGGAGCCACATGAAGAAAGCAACGGGCGAATGACGGTCCTGAGAACGAGGCAGGGCAGAACAGAGATGAGCCAAGGTGGCAGGGACCCCTGCCGGGGGCGGAGGGCCTCGCAAGCCAGGCAGGCTGAGGCTCCTGACAGCGGCGTTGAGTGAGACAGCCCCTGCGGCAGGCCTTTGGGCCGGGAGACCAGTTTTAAGGAAGTCCACGTACCTGTTCCCTGCCCCCACTACCCCGGCCTCTGAGGACAACAGCTGCTCATCCTCCTAGTACTTCCGCATGGGAAAGAAAGAATTCTCCCTTCCCTTTCGTACAGTGCCCTGCAACCTACTTTTTTTTCAGCCAGTGGGGTGCCAGCCACCCCCATCCCCAAGGCCCTGCAGGGAGAGCTGGCTGGCTGCTTTGCATGTGCCCATTCTCCATATCTCAGGGGCTCAGCGAGAAACCCCTCTACCGGGGGCATTTGGCCTCCTTTAGGATCAGAGAGCCAGGCTTGCCCTGGTGTCACAGCAGGGAAAGTCAGTGACTTGCCTGTCGGCAGCCGTCCCAGCCCAAATCTAACAGCAGTGAGCTGGGACAAGGGATGGAAAGCACCACGGCCGCTGGCAGCGGACATTCCCCCTCACTGAGGTTGGAAATGGGTTTCGTGTGGTCTTTAACATTTAAACGTCCTGGGGGAAGCGTCAGCTAGGCTTTCGTGGGGTCCGAGGGTGAGTTTGACAAGGACCCAGCTGCCCAGGGCTTTGCACTTCCTGTTGTGGAGAAGACAAGGTGTTCCCCTAAATAACAGATGAGCTCAGAGAGCTTGGAAGACAGAGTGAGCAGTGGAGGGATGGGCACTGAGTAGCACAGGGCCGACTTTCCCTAAAGACTCCTAGGTGACAAAAAGGGGCCCGCCTTGCACAATCAACAGGTGTGTGAAGCACAGGGCCTGACTAGCCACTGCCCACATGTGCTTTTTACAAAATGTGCTTTTTACATATCATGCATCTTGCTCATTTTACTGTCAGGAGGTATCACAAGAATTTTCTGTTCCTATGTAGCCTTTCCATACATTTTTAAACTTTCATTTGTGTGTGCTTACTCGTACAGTAGGTAGGTTGACACTTTTACTGTTATAAAACACTGTCAACAGCAGCTTAGTGCGCATAAATTTTTCTGTACTTGGGAACATATTCTTAGGAAGGATATCCCTAAAGCGGAGCTACACGGTCAGCGAGGGACTCCCTGAGCCCCAAGTCATTCATTCTTGCAGCTTCAGTCTAAAATTGGTCCCAGGTCCATTCCGTTCTCTCATTTCTCCTGTGATTCTAGCCCCAAATCTTTCATCCTCTGGAATCGACAGACATAGATACCAATCTGGCCCTTCTGCTTCTGCTTCTTGGTTTTCCTGGGCCTTTTCTTGTCGACTGCTTGATACTGCACGATTTGATGACCAGCAGGAGACTTCCTGAGCCCTGCCACTTTCAGGCCCCGAGCCCGGGACAAACTGAGCAGTTCAAGGCCAGCATGGTGGCAAAGAGGTGTAAGAAGGAGATGGGGGCCAGGGCTCGTTGGCAGAGTTCAGACGGTAGGAAGCCTCGGATGTCAGCAGGTTTCCGTTTGGAGAAGACGACTCCGCTGAATGGACATGGCCAATGGGCAAGAGTGGAAGTGAGGCGCAGGAGCACTGACCATATGTTGGGGTATGTTGGGGTGGCACATACTGGGTACCGTGCACAGAGCAGGCGCTCGGCCACGGGGAGTCTGGGTGGGGAAGGTCTGCCCTCCGTCAGCGGGTGAATGGGGTGAGCGGGGAATAAGTGAGTGGAAGATGGTTCTCCTGCAGTTCCACGCCATCGCCGTCGTTCGGAGGTGATTCCGGGAGGGTGGCTGGACGGTGGAGATGGCACTTCGGTGACTGAGCAGGAAGGAAGTCCCATCTCTGCGCTCCAGGGATGAGCAAACGTCAGTCCCAAACAGTGGCTGGGTAGGGGGCCGTCGGCCTCCGAGTCATCTACCGGTTCCCTGTCGCGTTCTTTGACGAGGACAATTAGGTTTTCTCTGTCTTACATAAAGCGCTGAGCAACGTCAGCTGCAGGGCAAGTCCCCGCACGTCGTCTTCCGGGTGGCTCGCCGCGGCACCTACGGCCCACCCGAGAGCACCCGAGACGCCGGCGGCCG
>NW_006442491.1:40695046-40701832 GCF_000325575.1 Pteropus alecto
GCTTCCTCCGTCCGCCCCCCGTTCTGCCAGATCGCGCCGAGCGCGCAGCCTTCTCTCCGCCCCCGCGGCCCCGTGACTGACCGGAGGGGTCTTTTCCTTCCCGTGTGTCACTATCCGTTCGGATTCCAACTTGTTTGTGTCAGGCGGCTGGATTAAGGACTCCTTTTCCTGTGTCCAGTGGATGACTTCTCTATGCGTTCTGTCGTGTCATTCAAGGAAAGGAAGTAAAAGTTTCAGTTTTTTACTTTGCTTTTAGGTTTAGGCTTGACAGGGGACATTTTAACCGGCTGGTCATAGCCTGATAGGTACTGTATTTGAATTGTAAGACACCTTTGTTTCTGCTTAGTTGTTTGTTTAAAAACTGTTTTGATAGGCACTTCAAATCAAAAATTACTCCATCTATTATGATCGCACAAAGCAAAAGTAGACAGAGCTGCTAAGGTTTTTTGTTCGTTTACTAGCTTCTGCCATGTTGGGTGGTGTGCTGAGTTTCAGGATTGAGTAAGGTGTCGGATGGGACGTGAGGTGGGAAGCCAGGTCTGGGGCTCTGGGACTTGGGGTAGCTCTGGCTGGCTGACTAGTGTGTCACGCAGATGGCTTTGTCTCAGCGGTCACTGTGGGTGGTCTTGGTGGACCAGCAGGGAGTGAGTGTCACAGGACCCCCACTGCCTGGTGCCCTTTGCACTGGCGAAGGCAGAGTGTGGAGGAGATTGAGCCCACCCAGGACCTCCGCTGTGGAGCCCGTGTGGCCTGCGGCCGGGACTCGCGGAGAGGGGTGCCTCTTGGGCCTCCCCCCCCCTGTGGCCTGTCGGCTACCACATCGGCCTCCTTGCTGGTCTCTGAACGAAGTCACATGCTCTGAGCTCAGGTCTGCCCAGAACACACAGCTTTCTCACCCTGGTGCCCCCTGACTACCTACCAGGGACTCCAGCTCAGTCTCGGCTCCCTTCCCTGCCTCCCCCCGAGCCCTGAAGTCTAGGGTCCTAGTTCGGGTGTCTGTCGGTCTGCTCGTTTTGCGATGACGTAGGGTCCGTGGGGCTCTTCTGTGCAGAGAACAGTTGCTGGCAGTGGTGCATGTCCGGTCAGTGCTTGATGAGTGAGTGAAAGTGACGAGCCTCCTGACAGTTGGGTGACACAATGGCGTTGTCACTTGGAAGTTGTGGTGGGTGAGTGCTGAGCACTTAGGGATACTGGGTTCCCTAGGACGGCCGCACCCGGGGGCGCACTCTCGGGGTGCCGCTGCGGGACTGAGCTGGAGCCTGCTCTGTGGCTGAAGGAGTCGCGTCTCCAGGCTCCACCGCAGGCCGCGCTGGCACAGAGCCGGCGGGGTTCCCCGTGTGTCTGAGGGCGCTCTTTCTGTGTGTGGCGATGGGGTGGACGCTGCTGCTTTCTCAGCCGTTTTAGCCCTTGAGTTCCCCTTACGTGCAGAGGTGGGTGCCCCGTGCCCGGTCATGAGGGACAGCAGAGACCAGGGCCTTGTGTGCTCTCAGGGCCCCGGTACCGGCTCCGGCCTGGCTGCCCCACTGACACCGTATGGCGAAGCCACATCTAGCTGCCAGCCCAGACACTGGAGGTGCGTTATCCTGGCGGGTAGGGGGTGCTTGAGATGTTCGTTGACTGGGTGACTAAAATGCAGTGAGGCCATCGTCCAGGTAAGGCTTCCCAAGTCGGGGCACGAGGTGAGTGGGGCATGTGACGCCGTAAGCTCACCTGTCCTCTAGGAAGGGGACCCTAAGCTCTTGCTGGTGCCCTCGCGAGTCACTCGGTGCTGGGTGCTGTCCCTGTCGCAGGTAAAATGCAGGCCTCCTGGCATGAGGCTCTTTGGGACGTTCTGAGTGAGTGGTTAGGTCACGTACTTGGGGGCTGCACACACGCGGCCTGCTCTGTCACAGGCCTTGCCGCTGCGTGTCAGTGGAGTCCGAGCTGACAGCCCCACCAAAATGAGGGTCATGGTGCTTGCCCCGCCCGCCTGTTGGGGGAGGTGACCGAGGGAACGGTGTCACCTTGTCTGCCTCCTGAACATAGTAGCAGATGCTGACAGTCACAGTCCACCTCAGGAAAGTGCTACCTACTCTGAGCGAGGGAGTCACTGGCCCGACCTAGGGCCCACTCTTAGGTGGTGACAGCCCCTGAGGAGGATTAGCAGCCAGTTCCTTGTCTATGCCGGTGGTGACAGCCCCCGAGGATTAGCAGCCAGTCCCTTGTCTACGGTCACAGAGGTTTAGGGATGAGATTACCAAACAGCCTTCAGCTTAGATTTGTCTTCCGTGTCCCTTGCGTTTGATTTGCTCGAGTAGCATCAACGAGAGGGCACGTTCCGCCGCAGTTCTGGGTACTGGCAGGTGGTTAGTCGGTTTAAGTCTTCAGTAAATAAAAATTGTTTTACATTCTAAGAGTTTTGCAGACGTATCGGTAGCTGACCCCGAAGCTGCAGAAACGAGGTGCGGCTTCTCGCCCTCGGATGAGGGCGGTGGGGAGCGAGGTGGGCTGGGCGCCCGTGGAGGCGGCTCTGTTGGCGCTCGCCTTTCCAGGACGGATCTGTGTGTGTACACACGAATGGTTTTTAAAGCCAGTTCTGTGGCAGAAACCTTTACATTAAACCCAGCTGATATTTTTACAGTGTGATACATTGTGAGTTATCGTGACCATCCTTGAATGTACGAATGAATAAATCTTATCTGTCATCACGTGTTATTTGTAACTCTTCACGTCCTTTTAATTTTTTGCATTGAATGTGTATCACCAGCAAACATGGTGGTTCACAAGATAAAATGGACAGTCATTTGGTGTCTCCATTGCTGTGTGCTGAGGAATTCTGTGCCAATTGGTCATAAAGTTGCAGATCTGGGACTCAGAGGATTGGAATGCGGACTAGCCACCCCTGTCAGCTGGGCCCCGCCCTGGCAGGTTGGGGATGGCCAGCCCCTTTCTTAGAGAGCTCTCCCGCCCTGTGCCTCTGTTTCTTCCAGGGTGGAATGGGACTGTGTCATTGTGATGCCAGCAGACCCCAGGTCCCCTGTCTCATCTGAACCCTGCGTTGCTTCAGGGTCGGGGGCTGAGTTCAGGTGCCGGCCCGAGACCACGGCCCGGCGGACCACCCCAGCTGGACAGAGCTGCAGGCGCTGTGCAGGGGCCACCTACTCTGCAGGGGGCGTGTGCCACCACCTGGCCTTTCTGTGTTTACTTCTGTTATTGGAAGGGATTAGCAGCACAACAAATGCTTGTTTGAGTTTTAGCTGGGCAGGCCCATTTAATTTCCTTTACTAAATAGGAATGTCTATTGTGAGAGGGTTTCTCTAAGATAAATCATGGAAAATTCTGGGTCAAAGAGTACGAACTTTATCAATTTTGCCACGTATTACCCAAGTTTATAATCTGTCAGTGTGTGTCTTTTCTGTTCACCCATGTGGGATTTTAACTTTATATTTTAAGTTTTGGTGCTTGTTTAGCTACTGCTATAGAGTTTGATATTAAAGTCTGAGAATTTTTTTTCAGTTGTAGTAAATTTTGCTGGGTCCTTTAAAATCAATATTTAGTGAGAAATAAAATGTTTAGTTATAAATGGACTTTTTGAAATGTATGAAACCAGTCCCTATCTCTTTTTCAAGTTAACTAAAGCAGAGGTTGTGTTCCGGATAAAGATTTTTACTGGACTGTATTCATCTTATACTTTGAATCACATGCAAAGTTCAGGTTTTTTTTAATACAATCTAACAGTCCAGTTTTATTCTGAGATGAAACTAGAAAGTCTACAGTTTAAGGATGACAGTTATCTGTGAAGTATTTCTTAACTCGTCTGAGTAAAGTCACTCCCTGTGCGAAACAGTGCGGTTCTCGTAAGAGTCATTTAGTGGATGCCTTCCCTCCCCCATGGGAAACCTCCGAAATGCCCCAGCCTGTTTGTGAGCAGGCCAGTGTTACCCAGTGTGCACTGCCTTCATCCGCAGGGCGCCCTGCAAAGTAGCTGTTGCCCACCTTCATTGGTAAGGAAACCGACGTGTTTTCTCCAGTATGGAGTGGTGTTGGAGAACACGCACATGGCTAAGATGCCAGCGCAGGATTGTCAGCTCTTCAGGGGCCGTTTCTGTTGGTGCTGGTTCCCCTTGCCTCGTCCGGCCACATCGGGTAATCCTGACCGATGGGTGCCAGCAGCATCCTTCTCCCTGGTGTGTTTCATGTTCCCCTGCCTGTCCCTTTATAAAATTTACTGTGATGTGGGGGGGGTGTGTGTGTGTCGCCCGTCATTGGAGGGGTGTCTCCTGGCGGCCGTAGGCCACGTCTGGTTGCTCTGAACACTGTCTCCTCTCAGGCCCGTGGGTGGGGCCGCGGGCAGGGTGAAGGGCACGGGCGTACCCCTGGGGCATAGTCCTGAGGCTGCTCTGGTCTGGGAAATCGTAAACCTTCCTGAAGGCTGAGATTTGTCCCTTTTACTTGTGGCCTGTCTTAAACTGGTTGCAGTCCCAGTGTGCTGTGAAGCAGACCCATGTGCCGCTTCCTGGACTAGGCCAGGGGTCTTTACCCTGTCCTCGCTCCCAAATGACCATCGTGCTGGTGGGCGGCGCCCCCCGACCGTGCTGGTCCCAGATACAAAGTGCGTTTCAGTAAACAGTGGTTCAGCCAGCCTGACCTAATTAGATGCCAATCCCTTAAAGGGCTGGGACAGATCTCCCCTGAGAATGGAAGCACCTTTTACAAGATGTATGTAACAGTAACGAACATTCACGTTCAAGCTGAGTTAAATTACGAGCAGCTTAAGTCAGCGTGACGCACTTGGTCGTGTGTGTGTTTCCTCGTCCTTAGAAAGTACGCGAAGGTTTGGTGCAGCGCCTTATTCGGGTGAGACAGTGCACAGGAAAGGGAGCTGTGCGTGCCCAGGGCGGGCAGCGGCGCTGCTGTGAGCCGCTCTGAGAGCCACTCGGATGCTGCGGCCCTTGGGCATCAGGCTCAGGTGTGGCCCTGGCACTGTGGTCCCAGGTAGCCGCTCAGCACCACTGAGCCTCAGGCTCCTCGTCTGTAAACGGCAGATCTTAGGAACAGGAGCTGGTGTCGCTCGTGCACCTGGCACTGCTGGAAGCACTTGACACTGTCACGCCCCCTCCCAGACACACCAAGCGAGACGGTCCATCCCCACCGGATAGCGGGATGGCAGTGTGGAGGTGTCTGGGAGCTGCCCGCGCCTCTGAGCCCAGGAGCGGCAGAGCCAGGTTGCAGCCCACGCAGGTGACCCCAGAGCTGCCAGCCCACCTCCCACTCGACTGGGAGCCCGTGCGGCAGACTTCTTGGGAGTGTTCAGTGGGGTCCAGGGCATGTGCGCCCCTAAATGCCTGCACGTGGCAAGTGCTCCCTAAGCTGTGGCCACCGTGTTGGTGAAGTGACCGCAGCGGTCAGGAGTCCTGTCACAGCTGTGCTCCTTTCACGTCAAGGCTTGTACAGTGTTTTCACACTCACTGCCTGACACCCGGCGTCTCTCCATTGGCCTTTCACGGTGTACTTGGTGTGTCTTACACTTGGTCTTCAACTAGGTTGGATGGAACAGTTTGATTTGGTCACAGTTGTGAGAGGCAGGCACCCTGACGCCGTGTCCGTCTGCTTCAGAGGCAGTCACCATGTGGGAAACACAGCCGGCCACCTCCCCAGGGGACTTCCGCACCGTGCAGTCGCAGTGCAAGGGAGCCGTGCCGTTACCAGCAGGTGCGTTTCAGGGCTCGTGCCTCCTGGAGCTGCAGATGCGGCGGCCTCGTCTGCCGGCTTGTATTTTGTGCATTCCTCATTGCGCGTCAGCTTCTGATTGTCCGCGGCAGGCCGTGAGCTGCTCCGAGCCTGGGGCCTCTTGCAGCATGTTCAGACAGGTTCCCTCGCCTGCCCTGTCCCTGAGTGACTGTGAGGGTGCCAGTGTGGTCGCAGTCATGTTTCCATGCGTTGTTTGAGGTTGGGGTGACCTCCAGCTCAGGGGAGCGTTTTCCTGGCAGGCATTCACGGGGGTGACTCTGCTCGGTTGCTCGTCCCTTCTGCCTGTCCCGCCAGGACACAGAGTACCTGTAGGTGTCCTGGGTCTGCCTGCAGATCCTCGGCCGGTCTGCCGAGAGCCTGGAGAGCGGCCAGCAGGGCCTGCCTGGGTCACACGGCACCCTGAGATCTCAGGCATCCTGAGGTCAGACGCCACCAGCTAAAAGCCCCGGCGTGTGTCACCTGCCGAGATCAGCTTGTCTCCTGCCGTCTGGGCCGTTCACAGTGGGAAGCGGGCAACTTCCTGGCCGTCTGCTCGCGGTGCTCGTGTCCGGAGTCGCTCTCCGGTGTCGAGTGGGGTGCACGCCGCCCGCTGCGTGGGGCGTGCGAAGGCTTCGAGCTGCCTGCCCAGGGGCGGGAAATTGCTTAGCCAGCGCGGCCCTGGCCTCGAACCCCAGGTGCTCCCTCCGTGCCGTCGAGTCACTTCCCTGCCGCTTACACCTCGGGGTGAGCGAGCGGGGCCGAGGGTCTCCGGCAGAGGCGGGAGCACAGGCCGCCTTCCAGCGTGGCCCCTGGGCGGCCTCGTGTCTCCTCTGCGGTCCTTTCGCTCCGCTTCTGACTCCCTTCTCCCTTCGGCTCGCCGTGCTCTGGGCTGAGTGCTCTGAACCCGTGGCTGCCGTGGGACCCAGTCACTCCTGCTGAGGAAGTTAACTCGGCAGGAGGCACCGAAGGCCCTGCGGGGACCTGGCACCTGCCTGGCCGCCCGCCCCAGGGAGCAGCCCTGGGCTGACACTGTGCTCCCTCCTCCTCCTCCTCCTCCTGCGGCCTCTGGCCTCCGAC
>NW_006442491.1:40701877-40708977 GCF_000325575.1 Pteropus alecto
CTCCGACCTCAGGCTGTTGCTGCCTGCTGAGTTTGGAACTGTGAGGCAGACATCCTGCCTCTCTTAGAACAGGGACGCGGTCACTCTTCCCATGACCGCGTGCGGGCTCAGCGCCCGTCCCGGCGCCTCCAATTTGAAGACTGGCGGGGAGGTCGCCCTTGAGGGACTGGTCTGTTTTACTCATTCTACCCTGTTTTAAGGCTGAGTGTCAGTGTTGCTTTTTAGTCTCAGAGTGAAGTCGGAAAGGTGAAATCTCTGGGGGTTCCTCTGTTCCCCGTGACTTTAGCGGTCGCACAGACTTGGAACTTGTGTAAGGTAGGGGTAGGGGTGGCAGGAGACTGTGACGCGGGACCATATCTTAACGCGTTCCGTGCCCGTAGACTTGCTTATGGCTTCGGCGCACGTGCCTGGGGTTAGTGGGTGGCCAGTTCCTCTGTCCTGCAGTGTATTCATTTTTTTATTTTGGAATAGGTAATGTTTGGAGTTCCACGTTCAAAGCAGTGGCCTCCCGGGCCTTTTCGCTGTGTCCTGAGTCTGTCCCCAACCCGATCGTAGTTGGCGCCCATCCCAGACCCGCCTGCATTCTCACTGGCACATCGTGGATTTTAAATGAAGCCCCCTCCGGAGGCGGGAAGCCGCCGTGCTCGGAACGCCGGTTGGATTTCACTTTTAGTGTTTTTACTTTTAGCGAAGTTTTTCTCCTGTAGGATTAGGTCCGGAGCATACGACAGAGCAGCAGTGCCCTCCCCAGACGAGGTGTGTGCTGGCGGCCGCTCACATGTCACATCATGCCACTTTCCCGACTCGTCGCCTAAGGGATTACCCACACCTTCTGTCCTGACTCGAGGCAGCAGCACCTTTGTTCTCCTGTCCCAGGGTCACTGCCTCCCTCGGCGGCTCTCGGGTGCTCACCTACAGGGCTTTGCCCTGCCCCAGCCGCAGCACACGCCGCCTCTGCCTGGCGTGTGTCCTTGCCTGTGCGAGCCTTTCTCTCCCTCCTCCGGCGTACACTGTGTTTCGTGACTGTGTCGCTGGTCTGTAAGTTTACTGCAGAAAATCCACATGTTTCCACTGGTGGAGACAGTGTTTCCTACAGTGCCAGGGGCCCAGCCGTGGCCTCTGCCCTCAGGGTCCCTCGTAGCCTTTTTCTTAGTTTCGTGGTTTCAGACTCCCCGCCATACAGTGTGTCGCACTCTGTCCAGCTGCATTGCTGGGACGCCCCGCGGTGGGCCGGAAGGCTGGGGAGCCCGCCTGGCAGCCCCAGAGGCCTCTGCACCTTGGAGGAGCATGCTGGGGGGAAGTGAGAGGCCCTCGGGTGGCCTTCACACTGCTTCAGGGCCTCCCTGCCGAGTGACACCACGCCAGCAGACTTCCGACCACAAAGCCTGGCCTTGGGGCACAGGGAGCAGACCTCTGCCTGCTGAGTGGGTGTGGCTCACGGCCTTTCCTTCTGCTTGCTTTAAAACCCTCCTTGTCTTCATAATGGATGAAAGTGGGGGAAACGCAGTTGTTTTAAGTAGTATTCTTTAGTGATGTGTGTAGAAGTACCAAAGAACTTGTAGTTTTTATAAACATTTTTGAAACTGCCTCAGATAACTTCAGAGGTTTTGAATGGACCGTGCTAAGAACGGAACAAAGTACAGTTGGCCCTCGAACCGCATGGGGGTTCAGGGTGCTGATCTTCCACGCAGTGGACAGTCTGAGCATGGCCCCCTCTGACCGCGAAGCCCAGCCTCAGACTGCACAGTCCCTGCTGAGTGGCCTGGAGGGAGGGCTGTGCCGTGCCGTGCCGTGCCGTGCCGTCTCGGGGCGGTGGGAGGCAGCCCCAAACAGCCCTCCCACGGGTGCTGGCGGCGAGCTGGACGCCCCCGCAGGCCCCGGGAAAGACGGGTGCGTGTGGGGGCTGGTGGCACTCTGGGCAGCTGGCGTTGGGCTGCACCTGGTGCCCAGGTCACCTCCGGATGCCACGGCTCACCTGTGGATCACAAGACTTCAGAAGACAGTGTAGCACCATTTTCTTTTCTTTTCTTAGTTTTCAGTTACAATTGACATTCTGTATGAATTCGCATTAGTTTCTGGTGTGCGGCACAGTGGTGAGACATTTGTACACCTTACGAAGTGACCCCCCCCGCCGATTACTCTGTTCCACACCCGGCGCCACGTGTGGCGGCCGCGGTACGGACTGTGTTCCCGTGCTGCGCTTCCCGTCCCGTGGCCGCTGCGTACGGCACCGTTGACTTTTGGCCCTGGGATTGGGAAGAATTTATTGAACAAAAACGAGGACAAAAATGATTAAGTTCACAGAGTCGCTGTGTTCAGTTATGTAAAAACCAGGGGCTTTCGAAACACCCGCCACGCAGCATGTAGCTCGCCCTGCGGAGCTGACTCTTAAAATGGTCGAGGCGCTAAATTTTGTTTTTACCACAGATAGAAAGCTTTAAGAACGTGCGTTCATGAGACGCCATAGCAAGTGGGAAGAACAGTGAACTAAGGCAGCGCAGCGTCCGTGACGATGGAGGGCGGCGTCCACGCTGAGCCTGCGGCTCCGGGCCCCGTCCAGGCCTCGGTGGGCCCCCTGTGACCGATGGTACTTATAAGCCACAGTGAAAATGACCGACTAGAAAAATACACCGCCAGCAAAACGTGTAAGCCCCCGATTTCTCCTCTTAGATAAACACCCAGTGAATGGACCTTTTTTGATGGGCTGTCCCTTCAGCCGTCACACGTACAGGCGTGTGTGACCTTTGCCTCCTCAGGGTGTGGGGCAGCCCTGCAGCACGCCCCACCCCTGACGTGCCCTGTCCTCTCCGTTGGTACAGTTCTGTCACTTCGAGAAGGCTGTGCCAGCGGAGTCAGCGCGTGCGTCCCTGAGGCTGGCCTTGCACTCCGTCTGGTGTCTTCGAGGGTCCCCAGGTGGAAAGGCGCCCGCGTCGCTGGTGCCACGTCTTCGTGCTGCCTCTCTGGTTTGTGGCCACTCACAAGGACACGTGTCCTCGGGTGTGGCGATCACGTGTGTTCACCAGCAGGTTTTCGGTGTCGGTGGCTGTCTCCGAGCGCTTGGATCGGTGCTCGGCTGGGGGCTTGCTGGGTCGCGTGACACGTCCACGTTGACTTCACGAGAAGTCATTCTAAGAGCCCTTGCTGGAGTGGCCACCCGTCTGTGTCCCCAGCAGGTGAAGGTTCTGGGTCTCGTCCGCCCGCCCTGGCACTGGGTGCTGCTGTGGTTTCCGAGGCTGTTCGGAGGGGTGGACGGGGTGTCTCCTTGTAGCCCTAACTTGCGCTTCCCAGAGGGAGGGAGCGGCCAAGCGCCGTCTCCGCACGCGTGTGTGGTCACGGTCGCGCTGGAGCTCGCCCCTCCGTGCCAGCACTGCCCTCAGAGCCGCACTGCGGGGCAGCTCGGGGTTCAGAGCCGCGTGTCACAGCGGAACCTGGGCCGGCCGAGCGCCCTTGGCTGGGAGAAGCCACGCAGCTTGTCCAGCGCGGGGCACGAGGGAGCTGCGGCCACGCCCAGCAGGGTTGTAGGGACACGTCGCGTTTCACGGGCAAGTCCCAGACGGCTCCGTTCAGTGTTAGACCGTTTTTTTAAGCTCAGAAAGTTAAAACTGAGTAGTGTTTGGGGAGAAGCACACGAGGCGGTTTCTTTGGAGCGACGGTCTCGTCCGCTGATCGGGAAGCGCGCCACTTCCCCTCCGTGTCCGAGGGAGGTTTCTTTGGGAATGGACTTGCGGGTTGGTCGGCCTTGCCCGGCACTTGAGCGACGTGCTCCCCTGCCTCCCATGGCTTCCGATGAGAGAGCCGCAGCGTGGGCGCTTGGCCCACTGTGTGCGTCCGCTTCCTCTGACCGCGTGCGCGATTTCTCTCCATCTTCGGGCTCCGGCGGTCTGACTGCCGTGTGCCCTGGTACGGCTTTCTTCATCCAATTCTGCGCCCTGCATCCCGAGCTGCCGGTGTCACCTGTCCCCATAAACGTGTGTCCCGGAGGACTGCATTCACCCTGATGGCAGGGTGCCCCGGCACCAGGCTCACTCCACGGTGTCAGGTGTCCTGCTCACGGCCGTGGCCTTGGCTCCCGGCGTGGAGAACGGTGAATGCCGCATGAGACAGACGCGTGTCTGCGGACGCACAGGCACGGAGGTCGTCGCCATTCCTCCCGTGCAGTGTTACAGCGTCACCGTGCTGCCACCCACAGCTCTCAGTGGTCGCAGGGAGTGACCGCTAGGGCGTCTTCTCACGGACACGTCTGTGTCGGGTGCGGTCAGTGGGCTTCGCTCCTGGCACTGGACAGTGGACCTCGTTTCTGTGTGCCGCGGTCCATATCGCATGGCGATTTCGGCGACACTCGGTTGGAATCAGACTGCGTGCGGGTTTGTGGCTGGGAGGGTCCGTGTGCGTGGGATGTGGGCTGTGGCGGTCTCCGCTGGCGTGGTGTCTGAGCACCCTCCCTCCACCCGGCCCGGGGTCAGCACTTCCTTCAGCCCGGCGGGATGTCCGGGAGCCTGGGAGACACGGTGGGCGAAGCAGCCATCACAGCCCTCCTGGCGGAGGGCCCTTGCTCGCCTGGGGCTTTCGGGTGGCGGTGTCATAACTGCGATGTTTCTTCGCAGTAGCATCTGTTCTGTGGCTTTCGAATTTGTCTTCTGGAGTAAATCTCCCCACCGGCTGTCTGCTGGCTGTCTGGGCGCTGCCGGAGAAAATAGTAACTCACTGTCTACGGCAGGAAGAACAGACTGGTCAGGGACGACACTGCGCACTCTTGGGGGGCGTCTGTCAGAAATGCCATCACCTGTCACACATGCTCCCCAGCAGTTTTGATGTGCAGGGCGCCCTGTCTGGCCTGATTGCTTCAAGTTGCAGCAGCTTTCTGTGAATTTTGCTCTCTCGATTGAAAAGATATATGCAGAACATTTCTTCCCTAAGTCACATAGTGTGTGCCTACGTGTTTTATGTGAAGTTAATTTTGAAAACTAAAAATTGTCACGTACACTACACCGTTCCCTGTCCGTTGGACGTGAGCAAACGTCACTGTCTGTAGGACCTGACCGACTTCCCTCAGGAATCCACGGGGGCACCGTTACTGGACCTCTGGGGCTGTGCCTGCTTCTGTAGTTAGGGCCGCTTTGTTGGGCACAGCCATGCCTGTTTTTCTGCACATCGTGCACTGTCGTGCCTCAGAGGCAGAGCTGGGGGCTGGGGACATGGCGAGGGCGCAGCCCGTGTGGCCCCAGGGAGCGGGTGTGCACTGTCCTGCTCACGCCTGCTCTGGAGTGGATAACGCTTTGAGGACGGAGTCAGAGTGAGCGGGGGAGGGCGCCGGCTTCCGCTGTGTCTGGCCTGCTCTTTTCTTGTGTTTTTCTCCTTCGCTTCGATAAAGTAAACGAGGCTCGAGCCGTCCAGAGCCATCACTGTGCTGTCCGCCATCTCCCTGAAGTACGAGGAAAGCTGGTCCTTCAGCCCTCAGCCGGTGATGTCAGAAACTCCGGATGATGTGAGCACGGATGGCGAGGGGTCTGCGTTAGGGTGTTTGCTGGTTCCTAGGAAAATTTGGGGTTGGCTGGACCCCGGGTGACTGGACCCTTCGTCTAGGCAGTGGCCAAAACTGACCCCAAACGAACAGCTTTCTCTTGGATCTGATGACAGGGCTCTGTAGGGGCTGCATTTGGAGACTTACTGGGTGCAAGAGGGAGGGCAGCACACGAGGGTGAGCTCCAGACCCCTGGGGTAGGGGACATCTGCTGGGGGGACTGGGGCTCTCGGTGTGCCTGCCGGCCGGCTGCCCCCCCATGCCAAGTTCTTGCTGAAGCCGTCCTGTCCGGGAAGTGACTCGTTTGAGGAAGGGCAGACGCCTGAGGCTGTCTTCTCAGAAGGACAGCTTTGCAGTTTTATGAGAACGATACATACACTCGTGATCAGTTCAGATGGGACAGAAAAGCGTAGAAAAGAACACGCTTTCAAAAGTCCAGCACTGGCATGGAGACGGAGCGAACGGGGCACAGCGCAGAGCAAGACTGTGACCTCGGGTCCCTGGTTCTCCCCGGAATCACCCGGTGACCCGATACCCACCGTCCAGAGGCGCCAGTGTGGCGTTTTGAGTAAAAGCATTTGTTTCTTGTTCCTTGAGTTTGACAAACACGGTTCTTTCTATCGAGGTGACGTGGTGGACTCGCCGCCCACACCTGGTGCGAGGGAAGCGTCCTCGCGCCCAGGTACCAGGTTCGGGTTTAGCCCTCACGAAGCTCCGACCACTCCCACTGCCCCTTGCGCCCCTTCCGGTCTGCGAAGTTCCCTTCCAGGGTGTCGCCACAGCCCGTCCTCAGCCTGGCGCCGCGTGCCCTGGGCCCAGCGCCCCTGCTGGCCTCCCCTGATCTCCGCTCCTGACGACCCTCTGGTTCGCGGCCTCGCTCGTCTTTCTGGACTGCTCCCTAAGCTCTCGCACCCCTGTGACCGCCAGGGTCGGCTCCTCTGTCTGTGGGAGCTCGCCTGCTCCTGGCTTCGCGGGGTCTGACACGTGCGGGCATCACTCGCATGAGGGGCGAGATCTGCCACTCACGACACCTTAGTTTTCCGTCTCTGGGTTTGTGGTGTTTTTTTCCAACGAGTTTTAGCCTCGCGAGTCTGGATGGCATTTCATTGAAATGAAGAAAGTTAATCGTGAGGTTGTGAGGGTCTGTGATCTGTGCCTGGGAGGAGGCGGGCGGCGAGCCAGGGTGGCCGGGTCCCCCGGGTGCCGGCGATGCCCAGCATGCCCCCTCACCGGCTTTGAAGTGGCACCAGTGCGTCATGATTTAAAACGCGGATGCTGTGAATTCTGTTCAGTCGAATCAAGTAGCCGACGGCCGCTGGGCGTCTTGGACGGGGCCGGTCCCTTGTGAAGCCCCGACACAGCGGCGTCGATTGCCGCCGTGTCCCTTTGGGGGGGTCTCGGAGCCAGCCGTTTAGTAGGCACTGGGTACCTGAGGGTACAGTAACACTTTGTCAGGTTTGTATTTTGTGTGACGGTTCCTAAGGAGCAGAAGTTGCCTGTCTGGGAAGCAGGTGGACTGGCAGGGCCGCAGTGCCCTGCTGCGGGGGAGCGGGCAGGCGCTGAGCAGCGGGGCTCGGCC
>NW_006442491.1:40708987-40717179 GCF_000325575.1 Pteropus alecto
ACACCACCTGCCTGCCCCTCGCGGGGCCTCCTGGCCGTGTGCTGGCCGGCCCCGCGGAGGTGCGCTCGTCTGTCTGCCGGTCACGGAGGGCACCCAGAGCACTGCCGCGACCTGCCCGACGTCACCCAGCCAGCGGCTCTCGGAACTGGGCTCCAGACCCCGTCATCTCTTGGGTGGTGGGGAGACTTTTTCTATTTTCACTGCCTGGTGTCCCTAGGCTGAGAGAGGTGCCCCGCGGTTGGGGTTCAGGCCCCGACTTCCCCTGTGTGCTTGTCTCTTGATCTGTGACGTTGCCATGGTACCTCTCTCATGAGGTGGTGGTGCCCTGACCCCTGTGGCCTGTCACACGCAAGACGCCCTGGCCTTGCCCCCCGCCCCCCGCCGGCTGCCATGTTGTAATCGGGCGTGGAGGAAGAGTGTGGGCGCCGCCCCAGCACCAGGCTGAGCACGCTCCGCTTCCGCTTCCGCTTCCGCTTCCGCTTCCGCTTCCTTCCTTCCTTCCTCTTGCGGGCGAGGCGCTGCCCTTCCCCAGACTCCTGCCTTTGTCCATTCTTTGGACCTCACGCTTGGTCGCTAATAGAATTCTAGGCTGAAAGTCTTTGCTCTGTAGGGCCTGGAATCGTCTTGGGTTTGGGGACGTTCTCGGGCCGCCGGGGACGTTCCGGTGTGGCGTCGGCGCGGACGGGGCCTCAGTCGGCGCGCTCCAGGCCCCCGGCTCTCGCTGTTCTCAGCCGACGCTTCTCAGCTGGCGCCGTTCTTCGCCTTTCGAGTTCCTGGGACAGCTTTCCTCGTACTTCCTCTCTTCCTCGTGCTGGCCTCTTAAGCTCCCTTCTGAGCCGTCTGGTTCCCTGCGCTTTGGCCGCCGGCCATTCTGTCCCGTGAGCGTGCCCGTCTGCTTCGTGTTCGGATCGGACTGTCCACCCTCTCGTGCCCCTTTACTCCCCTTACTCTCCCTTCACGGACACGACAGCCTGCCACCTCCGAGGCCGTCAGGACGTCAGAGTTTGCCCCTGGGGTCGCCAGCCCGCTTTCGAGTCTGCGTTCTCACGGCCGGGTCATCTCGGCGAGCACTTCCGGGTCGGCAGGCGCGCTGCAGCCGTACGATCGGGGTGCCCTGTCCACGGGCTTCTGACCGGAGTCCACGGCGCAGGCCGTGGGTTTGGCCGACGTGTGATCCCACATCCGCCCCCCGGTCGTGTCAGACAGAACGGCCTGTGCTCTGCCTGTTCATCCCGCTCCCCTGAACCCGCGACCCCCGCCTCTCACGGCCCCCGTCGTTCCCGGGCTGTCAGGTAGCTGGAGTCCCACAGCACGTGGCTTTTTCGTGGCTTGACGGCTCCTTCGTCATCACTGAACAAAGTTCCACTGTCTGGACGTATACAGGTTGCTGTTTCTCCTGCCAAACGACCTCTCGCCGATCTCCGCTGTGGCGGTCATGAGCACGTCAGCGTGTCCCTAAGGAGTGGCCGTAGGCACGTGTGGCTGACCGCAGGCAGGCGAGCGGCGGAGCTGGCGCCTCTGGACCTTGGCCCGGCCACTGCTCTTTGCACAGGTGCTGAGAGGTGCGGCTGCGCCCGTGGGCTTCCTGGGGAGGAGTCTTACTTTTTTGTCAACTTCAAGCAGTGAGAAGGTCATTTAGCGAGTCACAACTCGAGACTGTGCCTTTTTGTGTTGCTCATTATTTTAGACGTGGCCTTTGCTGCTGACAGCAACGTGCTATGTTATCTCCAGTTCAGACGTCTTTGAATGGTCTAAACCGACCCAGTAGCCTTGAATTGGTCCAGTGGTTGTGACTTTTACTGAGATAGTTATAGCGTCACCTGTGGCTATGAGAAATGACACAGACACCACTTCTGTCCCCAGTAGTGACACTTTGCAGACACCCCCCTGCCTTCATGTGGCGAGTGCACGTGTGCTCGTGGGTACTGCCTTCTGCACGGTTTCAGCACCTATGCAGGTTGGCGTGTCCGCCCCTGGAGTCAAGACAGCACACAGCCCCCACGCCGCAGGGGCCCTCGTGCTGCCCCAAAGGTCACTCTCGCCTCCCATCACTGACCAGTCTGCCTTCCGGCTCTGAAAGGCCGTCGTCCTAAACGTGTTCGGTGAGCGGGGTCATGTGGCACTGCGTTTGGGGTGGGCTCTTGTCAGCTCAGCATGGCCCCTGAGACCGGCCTGTGGCATCTGCGTTTCTGTGAGTCTGCGCTTTACCGAGGAGTGGGGAGTGGCCCACGTGTGCCGTTCGGTGGACGTCCAGACTGCGTGCACGTTGGGGCTGTGACAGGTAAGGCCGCTGTGGACGCTCGTGTGCAGGTCCTTGTGTGAGGATGTAGAGTTTTCTCGAGCCCCGGTGACCCCTCTCTCCCTCTGCCCCCTCCATGCGGCCACTGACCTGTCTTCGCAGGGGCTCCGTGAGGGGCCCGAGACGCTCCCCAGGGCCGGCCCTGCCCGCAGCATGGCGCGTGTGCCAGCAGCTCGTCCCCGTCTGGGCCGGCCCGTTCCCATCTCACTTGGCGGCAGACAGCTGGGTGGTTGTGAACAGTGGCTCCGAGCGTGTGTGTGAGTCTGTGGACGCGGGCTTCCATTATGCACTGTGGGCCAGACCTCACCTAGCACTGGGGGTGCTGGGTCGCACGGTAAGGGCGCATTTACCTTGTGAGTGCCACCAAACTGCTGGCCGACGGGCCGCGCCCTGCCACGTTCTCAGCACGCGCTGGCCAGCGTCGCCCCTCTGCCTGGCACACACGTCCTGGTGGGTGTCTGGCAGCACCGCCGTGTTTTCCCTTTGTAGATGACTGATGGCGGCGAACGTCTTTTCACGTCCCGATGGCTGTGTTACACATCTTCTGACATGTCCACATCTTTTGCCAGTTTTCATAAATGGGCTCTTTTTGTCTTAGTGACTGCGCTGTGTGAGTTGTGTCCGTATCGTGGGTGTGCGCTGCTTCTTGGGCACCTGTGCTCGGAGGGCTCCCTCCGTTTCTGGGGCCGGCCTGCAGGTGCGGGTCTGTCCAGGTGCCCGCGGAGCTGCCGGTCTGTTGGGTCTGCTCCTCGGGCCAGACAGCCTCGGTCGGTGTGGGGCCGTGTCTCGAGGTCAGTGAGACCTCCGGCTCGCTCTTTTATCGGCGTTCCTGCGGCTAATCTCAGCCCGCTGCATCGCCGCACACAGTTTGAAATCAGTTTGCCGGTCCCTACAACAGCTCTGCTGAGCCCGGGGCTGGGCTGGCACGGCCCCCGTGGGCAGCTGTGGCGAGGGCGGGCCTCAGCGCCACACGCTGCCTCACCCCGACTCCGGTGAGTCTCGCCAGGGTCTTAGGTCGCCCTTCACTCCGCTCGGCGATGCAGATCTCGTGTGTCTTTTGTTAAATTTCACCCCTTCGTGGCTTTGGATGCTGCTATCGGTGAAAGTTATGTTTACAGGAGTTGCGCCCGAACCTCGTGGGACATGTCCCGAGGCCCCCAGTGGGGCCGGACACCGCAGACGGTGCCGAGTGCTCACACAGGTTTTCCTGCCCATGCACACTGGGGACGGACAGTTTGATTTATAAGTTACACACAGTGAGATTAACGACAGTAGCTAGTAGTGACGGGGAGCGATGTGCTGTAACTGAAGGTACGTGGTTGGCTTCGGGGCCATCGTTCAGTAGAGTGAGGGCGGCTTGACACAGGCCGTGACGTCGCAGCAGCCGGTCCGGTCGCCGAGGCAGGCAGGGGACGTAGCGTGGAGCTGCGGGGCGCAGGGATGGGCCACGGCCGCGTGGGGTCGAGCGGGGCGGCGTGCGACTCCCCACGTGACTCAGAAGGGCGTGCCCTGTAAAACTTATGCATTATTTCTGGAAATTTCCATTTACGATTTTCAGACCGCGGTTGGCTGAGACCGTGGAAGTGAAACAGCGGTTTTGGGGATTTCTGTGGTAAACTCTCAAGTTGTTTGCTGCTTTTACATAAAAGAGGTTGTTTTAAATGTTACACTTATGTCCTGTGACCTTGCTGAATTCATTTCCTCTAGGTTTTTTTTGTAGATTCTGTAGGACTTTCTATGTAAACAGCCAAGCCATCTAAGAACGGGGACAGTTATGTCTCTTTGCGTTCGTGTGTTTAAAATCCGCTGCTCTGCCATCTTAACCGGAAGCGGGTGCTTTTTGTCTTTATTCACCTTGCTGCGGTGTCAGGCGCCCCGGAGCGGAGCTGGACCAGAGCGGGGCGGGCCGGCCAGCCCCGCCCCAGCGTCAGCCGCGGGTCTCGCTCAGCTGCCCGTCAGGCTGAGGACGGCCCTTTCTGTTCCCGATGTGCCGAGAGGTTTTTAAAGCGTGCGTTGGTGTTGGGTTTTTACTGAATACTTCCATGAACCGTGTGGTTTCTCTTGCTCTATTAACAAAGTGAATCACATTGATTTACTTTGAAACGTTAAATCACGCTGGCATGCCTGGGATAATTTCTAGTGGATCAGGATTTGTGTACCTTTTTGTGTGTTCAGGTTCAGTTTGCTGGTGTTTTGTTCAGTATTCTGCGTCTGTGTTTGCGGGCGTTTTCCGGTGCTGTCTTCGTCAGCGGCAGGGCGGGCGTGCTGTTCTCCAGAACACGCTGGGCAGGATTCCCTCCTGCTCGGTTTTTGAAAAAATGTATCTGAAATTGATGTGATTTCTTCCTTGACTATTTAGTAGAAAAACCATCTGGGCCTGAAGTAGTCTTTCTGGAAATGTTTCCTATTTCAAATTCAACTTTTATAATGGCTATAGGGCTATTCAGATTTTCTGTTCCATTTTCTGTTAGTTTTTGGTAAATTGTATTATTCAAGATATTTGTCCATTTAGTCTTAATTTCTTGGCATAAAGTCGTCCGTAATCTTTCATTCTCTCTCTCGTGCCCGTAGGGTCTATAGTAAGGACCGACCCTCTGTCTTTCTTTCCCTGTGGTGCTAATTTCTGTGTGGGGTTTTTTTTTTTTTCCCCCCATCAGTCTGGCCAGTCCTGTATCAATTTTGTTGTTTTCAAAGAACCACCTTTTGGCTTTGTTAAATTTCTGTTTATCTGTTTTCCGTTTCGTTGATTTCTGCTGTTACCCCCTTTCCTTTCTGCGTTTTTTAGCGTTATGAGGTTGAACCTTAGGTGTCGACTAACATGTTGTGCTTTGTTCTTATTAAATTCAGAATATTTTCTACGTGTTTCTTAGGAGTGTGTTATACCTAAGATACTTGAGGTTTTCCTAAATATCTTCCCATTGGGTTCTTGACTTAATTCCGTTAAGGTCGGGACGCGCTGTGGGTGACTTCAGCCCATTTAAATTTCTGAACCTTGTTTCAAGGTGCAGCACGTGGTGCGTGTTGGTGGTTTTCATCAGAGAGTGTGATCTGTGGGTGTTGGGGGTCGGGGTGGCTGGTCGTCAGTGCTGCTCCTGGGAGTTCGGCTTTGGCCCTGCTGTTCGTTTTCCCAGTGCTGTCAGTTCCCGAGGAGGGGACTGAGGTTCTTGTCGCCGGTGGGTGGTCTGTTTCTCCCTGCGAACCCGTGTCCGTGCGTTCTGCGGCCGTCTTGACGGCGTGTCCCTCGCAGACGGCGCCTGGCTGAGTCTGCGTTGGCGGCCGCCTGACGGTGCCGCACTCTCTGTGCCCGCCACGTCGGGCTCCAGGTGCGCGTGCTGACAGTCTCCTTGGGCCGCAGTGTTGTGGCGTCGCTGCTGCAGTCACGTGACACGCTTCCGGACACCAACCCCGCACACGGTGCTGTGACCCTTCGCGCAGAGTCGTCACGTGGGGTCGAGTGTGCGCCCCGCGGCCGGAGTTTTTCTTGCTTTCCGACGTTTTCGGTTTCCCCGTAGGATAGCCTGCCATGGCGGATCAGAGACAGCGCTCGCTCTCCACCTCCGGGGAATCGCTGTACCACGTTCTCGGGCTGGACAAGAATGCGACGTCAGATGACATCAAGAAGTCCTATCGGTAAGAGGCCCGTCGTGCCCCCGAGTTCGATGCGCCTGACCGAGAGCCACCGCGTGTGCTCTTTCCCAGCCGACGCAGTGTGTCGTGTGTTCCCTCAGAGCTCGTGGTCACTGCACCGGCGTGGCCTTGGCAGCAGCAAACAGCACCTTGTCAGTGACACAGACTGCCCTGGAGCAGGCAGTTCCGTGGGCAGCAGGGGTGAACCTGCTGGGTTGGGGCCTTAGAGTGATGATAGGACCTGCTGACCCTGTTGTAGCCTTCCGGTTGGACTTGAACTTAACCCTTATGTGCCATTTCGTTGGTTAAGCTGTGAGAGACAGGCACCGTCGCTGATCCAGGCACCGGATCCAGACCTCTGTTTTGCCTGTGTCATTGTGAAGCACATGAAAATGCCTCATTGCAGCCGCCTCGTGTGCCGCTTGGCTTAGCAGGCATGCAGTCCGCCGCGGGCAAGCCAGGGGTCAGCAGGAGGATCTGCCTGCCCCGCTGGGCACTCGTGCCGTGGACCTGCTCCTGTGGGCCAGGGCGTCTGGGCGGGAGGCTCACCTTGGGATGGTGGCAGATTGTTCTCTGACCCTGACAGCCTCGAGCCCTGTGGGCAGTTAGAAAGCAAGTTGGTAACAGGCTAGCGTCCCTTCAGCTGGCCCCTCTGCCCGGTGGATGGACGCGAAACAGGACCAAGGACTGGTTTTGGTTTGCAGGAAACTTGCCTTGAAATATCATCCTGACAAGAACCCCGACAACCCCGAGGCCGCAGAGAAGTTTAAGGAGATCAACAACGCGCACGCCATCCTGACGGACGCCACGAAGAGGAACATCTACGACAAGTACGGCTCGCTGGGGCTGTACGTGGCCGAGCAGTTTGGGGAGGAGAACGTGAACACCTACTTCGTGCTGTCCAGCTGGTGGGCCAAGGTGAGCAGGGCCAGGGTGGCGGGGCCGACCCCCGGTGCACTGAGTGTCACCCCGGCAGGACGCCGGCCTCAGTTGGGGCACTCGAGCCGCGTGGTCCCCACCCCTGAGAGCTGGTCCCGGGCCTGTGGCAGCCTGTCACACAGTGGGCGTGGGCAGAGCGGGCAGTCGCCTGCCTGCGATCTGTGCCGAGCCGGGGTGTCCACAGCCCTCGGTCACTGAGTTTTGGGGAGGGTCCAGGCGGGGAGACAGCGTCACCCCTGTCACGTGTAAGGCCTCAGGATGTGACAGTCCAGGGCGCCGGGCGTAGGAAGCCCGCCTGCAGCGCCTGCTGTTGGCTCTCGTCCCCTCCCTGTCTCTCCCGTTGCTTGTCTCTGAGCAGCGGGTCCCGGCCCCTCCGGCCGCCCGTCGTCAGCCCTCTCTCCACCGCCTGCCCTGGAAGGCACTGTTCTCGCGCGGAGCCCCGGGTGTCCGCCTGTCGTTCTGTTGGGGGGCACGGGCCTGGGGGCCCCCGCAGCGCCACCCAACACCCCTGCTCCCCCCAGGCCCTGTTCGTGGTCTGCGGGCTCCTCACCTGCTGCTACTGCTGCTGCTGCCTCTGCTGCTGCTTCAACTGCTGCTGCGGGAAGTGCAAGCCGAAGGCGCCCGAGGGCGAGGACGCCGCCTTCTACGTGTCCCCCGAGGACCTGGAGGCGCAGCTGCAGTCTGACGAGCGGGGTGAGTGTGCGTCCCAGCCGGCGTGCGTGCGTGGGGTGCAGCCAGCACCGGCCCTCAACACCGTCCACCTGTCTCGTCAAACAGGCGGGCACTGACTCTGTGCCGGGAGTGTGTGTGGTGGCAGCTGGGACTGTTTGGTGTGAACGTGGACACCGGAGGTAAAAGCAGACGACGCACAGGGCCACCCCACCCGCACTGTGGTAGCCGTAGTTCTGAGGGACCAGAAGGCGGGGCGGGGCTGCGGGCTGGTGGTGACCGGAGGTGACGGAGCAAGGTCGTGCTGGGTGGAGGTCGAATGGCCTCTCTCTTCCAAGCGCTCGTCCCGTGACCTCTGGCCCCGGTAGAGCGAGCAGGTGAAGGAGCACTGTCACCGGAGGATGGCGGTGTCGGGGGCCAGACGGCGAGGCTGCCACCCTCGTGCGACGGACACGTGTGTGCTTGCTTTCCAGAGGCCACAGACACACCGATTGTCATACAGCCGGCGTCCGCCACGGAGACCACCCAGCTCACGGCCGACTCCCACCCCAGCTACCACACCGACGGGTTCAACTAAGCTCAGAGCTGCCGTGATTAGAGGACGAGTCAGCGCCCGGCCACCTCCACCTTAGAACCATGAACTGTAGTCACTGGGACG
>NW_006442491.1:40717274-40721928 GCF_000325575.1 Pteropus alecto
CGTCTCCTGTCTTTCCTTTTTAATAGCATGTATGGGGTCACGTTCCATGTCCGTCTATCCGTCGTGGGCGTGCTGGCTGGACGCCAGGGCCGCCTGGGGCTTCGGGTCGGGTCGGATCAGCGCCGTGCGCCCAGCACGTCACGTGGTGTCTCCGGGCCGGGCGGCCTCCCCCTCCTGCTCCTGGGCCCTGTGGGCACTGCTCCACGTGACCGCAGGTGCCGTCGACGCCCCGCGGTGGTGGCCCTGGGGACAGTTGGCATGGGACCCGTGCACCTGGTGCGCGTGGCCCTGTGGTGGGTCTTCCCGCGGGTGAGTTTGCTGGGGTGTGGGGAGGCCCTGGTTCTGAGCCACCTTCTCTGCCTGTGTCTGCCCGAGCCCCCCCACGCCCCACGGGCCACATTCCACGTTCCCCCTGCCCCGACCCTTGCACACCCCGCATGCCCGTGGGGCCTCTCCAGCCCTGCTCAGGCCCCTGGGAGTGGTGGCCGCGGCCGTTAGTCTGCCTGCGGGCCAGTCCGGTCGTGATGCACCCTGCCCCCACCCCGCTCCCTCAGCCACTCCTGTCTTCGTCGATGCTTCAGGCAGGGCTGCAGATGCTGGTCCTGGGGGAGGCCGGCGGGCCAGAGGCTGGGTCCCGGGATCCCCAGTGCCCTTTGGCTCGTTAGCCACAACCGGGCCAGAGCCCTTCTCGCCACGGTCGTGAGGGGAAGTGTCCGTGAACCGCCAGAAGCCAGTCTTTCTCATCCGTGTCCAGACCTTGTGGGGTGCCCCTGCTGCAGGGGCTGAGGGACCATGGGTACAGAGGGGCCCCCGGGGCCTGGTCCTGGGTTTCCGGGGGGGTGAAGGACAAGCAGCGGAAGGCCACACGTTGGCCTGGATGGGCTGGCGGAGCAGGGCGCATTCCCGAGGCTGGGAGGGGTGGCGTCAGGACAGCCGGGCACTCGGGAAGCAGGGCCGGGCAAGGGTGCTGGGAGGCTCTGGCAGGGCCACGGCGTCACCCCGCCGCCGGCCGAGCGCACTAGCTGGCCGAGTACTGGGGCCTCGGGCAGGCGTTTGGTCCTGTCTTGTTTGGGTTTTGCTCGTTAGGGTGGTCGTGGTGACATCGGTGAGAGGGGCTGTGCGCTGTGGCGGTCAGTCAGGGCGGTTCGCCGAAGCTCGGCGTCTCGTGAAGAGGAGGAGCGCGCTCCCTGGGCCCTTGGGAGGAGGCGTCCTCTGTGCCCGGCCCTGTGCAGCGGCAACAGGGTCCGCCCGAGGGGTGAGGCCACAGGCAGCCTCCGTGAGGTTCTGGGGGTAGCGGAGGAAATGAGTTGTCTTCTCCCCAGGACGGTCAGGGACCCGCTTTAAACCTGGGGCCCCGTCGCCCGTGCCCACGTGCGCCCCTTGCTGGGCGTCTTCTCGTTCAAAGTCCTGTGGGTCTTTTCCTAGGTACCCAGGCCCCCTGGGGCAGGGCAGTTTGGCAGAGGTGGGGGCGACGTCGGCCTCGGCCCGAGGCTGGGTGGGATCCAGGCCTTTTCCATGCTCTGCTGTGATCGCCGTGAGGCCTCGTCCCGTCGGGGACACGGACCTTCAGCGCAGTCCCTCTGTGGTCTCCTGGTGGTCAGTGTTGTCAAGTCCGGAGAGGCCTCCCCTGTCTGTGTGCCAAGTGGGGGACACGGCACCTCAGCCCTCACTCGGGGCTGCCTGGAGCCAGGACCCCATGTGGCCAGTGTTGGCAGGGCGCACGGAGCCTGTCCCGTTGTGCCAGGGCGGGACCGGCCCGACAGGCATGCAGAGCCATGGGCGCCCCGGGGTCCCGGGGGCGGTGGCCGTCGGCACAGATTCGCCCCTGCTCGTTGGCGCCCTGTCTCCCTTCAGCTTCCCCCCTGCTTCACTGTGCTCTAGAGGTCGTGCCCTGCCCTGTGCGCACTCCCTGGGGTCTGATCCGCGTGGGTGCCCTGCCCGGACCACTCACCGCCGGCTGGCCGTGGTCGCTCTGCCGGGGGCGCACAGCCAGCGCTGGCGCCTGTCCTGCTGGGGGCGGGTTGTGACGGGTGTGGAAAAGTCACTGATCTCATTCCTTTCTCCTATCTGAGCTGTGAACCCACGTGACACAGGACTGACCTGTTTGTTTTCTCGTCTTGGTTGTGAACCGTCCTCCTGTGGAATTGGCTGGGCTGGCATCCGTGTGCGCTGGAGGTGGGCCGTGGCTGGGCAGTACCGGGACCGGCAGCTCCAGCTGGGCCTCTGGTCCCTTCAGAGTTGGGCAGAGCAGCTCGCTGAGACCTTTGCTGGTGCCCGTCCTGCAGTGGCCGGGCGGGGCCCCTCAGGGCCAGCTTCTCTAGGGTAGGGTACCAGGGCTGCCGTGCCGGCGAGTGTCCCTGTGTGACATCTGGGAGGTGCCTGGAAATCTTTTCCTACCTTGAAATTTTAAACCAACGTTCGAAGCATCAGATACAATCAGTGGCAAAGCTGCATTCTAAGCGGGTCTCTGTCCTGACTACAGGTCGGCCCTGGAGGGGTCGGGGGGAGGTGGGGGACGGGAGCCACACAGCGCTGTCCTCCAGCACCGGGCCGGTTGGGCCCTGCCCGCAGCACCCGTTGGTGGATCTCGGTTCCCTGAGAATGGGTCGTGTGTCACCCTGAGTGAAAGCGGCAGTCCACACTGAGACGAACCCACCTCGTTTATGAGAACTAAGTGCAACTGCATGGAACCCATCGTCCGTGCCCAGCTTTGTCCTGTGACTGGAACCCGACCAAGGTGGGGGTCCCTCGGGCATGTGCCCCCTGGGGGCCAGGCTGGGGTGACCGCAACGGTTTCCCGTGGCAATCTCCGTCTCGTATGTCTGGATGTCGACTTCAAATAACTGTTGTAAAATAAATGTTTTCACTGCAGAAATGTTTTCGCTGTGCATTTCATTTAATGACCCTGCAGAGTCCAGTCTGGGGGGCATCTTACAGCAAAGGGCCGGGACCTCACTCCCATCTGCCTGGCCCGAGTGTGGACCGACGCCCCGCCCTCCACCTTCCATCTTCAAACACTGGCGTCGGCGTGAAGAAGGGACGTCGGGGCCCTGAGACCCGCGGCCAAGGGCAGTTTGACTGGGTTCTACAGCCCTCCTGGGGCAAGTCCAGGCAAGTTGGTGACCAGCACCATTGTCCCTTTGGCCTCTTCCTGCCCCGCACCCAGCGGTGGCTTCCTGCTACCTGTGAGTGGCCGTCCAGTGGGAAGAGCTGGGCTGCAGCTGGCCGGCAGGTCCTGAGCCTGGGCCTGGGGCTGCAGAGCAGGCCCCTCCTCAGCTGCCGCACGGGGGGGGGCGGGGATAGCGGAGAGCACCTGGTGCAGGCTGGCCAGCCCCTCCCGTCCCCAGGACAGTGATGGCAGTGTGGTCGGGGTGGTGGCCATCACAAGCGGCCTGTGCTCTGTGCTGGCCCTTGGGCAGCTCCGTCTATGGCCACCTCTGATCCTGGCCACTCGGGCAGGCTTCCAGGTCTTGCCCTGCCACCTGCCCCACCCAGGCGTCTGTGGAGCACTGAGGTCCTCATTCCTGGACACTACTGCCCCGTCCTGGGTCGACTCCAAGCCGACAGTGGCCCAGCACTGCAAAGGGCATCTAGATCTGTACACACCCACCCTCCCACCGGGCCCCGGAGCAGTCACGCTCCCCAGGGGCTTCCTCCCCCCACCATGTGATGACTGAGGACAGCCACCTGTGTGCGCGCTTCCTCGCCCCCAGTAAGCACCCTCCGCAGGCCTTGCAGGAGGCAGCCGCTCTGCCTCGGGGCCTGCGTCCCCGGTTCCTCTGGACGCCTGTCATGCAGGGCAGCGGGGCTGGCCTGAGGCGCTGGCATCAGGTGGGAGAGGCCACCCTGACCCACGATGCCCCTGGGTTGTGGCAGCAGCTGTGTCCAGAAAACCAGGCCACAGGAGCCACTCTCCACTCAGGTCACCGTCCCCTCACACTGTGCCCCTTGGGTTCTGGGTCCTTCTGGGCCTTGCTCTTAGCTCAGGGCCAGGCAGAAATACCTGAAAAAATTAAGTGGCATCAAAACAGTAATGTCACCGGCACCTTGAAACAAACCCTCCATTCGGGCACGTGAAGTCGTTTGGTTTCAGTTCTCCATAAAGGAAAAGTGACGGTGAAAACCCGTTTGTACCCGTCTCCCCAGCCCATCACCCGCTCCCCGCCGAGGCCGCGAGTGGGTCAGACACTTTCTGCCCACGGTTTGAAACCTGCCCACAGCTAACGCGCATCGCTGAGTTCTAAAGCATCCCCATTCAGTGGGTCTTTAATGAATCCGGTGACCACCTGCAGGTCTCGGGCCTGAGTTCTCACTGCCCCACAGGGTCTGTCTGCCCTGGGGGTAACCGCAAGAGCCCCGTGGTCTTGCTGGTGGAGGACACAGGTTTTAGCTCTGCACCGGAAGCAGAGTGGTCCTGCCCCACCCGGCAGAGGCCTGAAGACTTGGCTTTGATTGGTGGCCCTAAACCAGTCAGCCTTTTGGCGTTCCCGTGGTCCACAGTCCCCTCCTCCGACAGCCATAGGTCCTCAGACGATTTTCCTTTTTGTCTATTCTTGATTTTCTTAATTAGGCAGAGGCAATATTTACCACGTGTGAATCTCAGAACTATAAACACCACCAAGCCTCCGCCCCGCCTCCTTGCCCAGGGCCACGC
>NW_006442491.1:40722039-40746953 GCF_000325575.1 Pteropus alecto
CGGAGACTGTGCACGTCTGCCTGGCGCCCCACCGCGACCTGCCAGGAGCGCTACCAGGGAACCCCGGGCACCTCGAGCGCCACGGGCAGGTGCCGGGGCTCTCGGGGCGGCGCGGGGCGAGGTCCTCAGGGACAACGGGGCCTACCCGAAGCCGGGACCCCCAACCCCATCCTGTGGACCCACCGCGTCACATGGGCTCCACCAAGCCGGGACCCCTGGCTCCAGCAGCCTGCGCCGGCAGTGAGTGGTCCCCGGGGCGCCCTGGGCCGGGACAACCCAGAAAGGCCTCCTGGCAACCGCACACCGGGTCCGGCATCAGATGCCCCACCTGACTCCTGCAAACCGTGCCGTCCGGTGTCACCATTTCAGTGGTTTATTCCAGAAACTGGACGGATGACCAGCAAGTGGTGGTCGCAGTCGCGGGTGCCGGAAAAAGGCGAGGGCAGGCATGGGGTCTGGAGCCCCGGGTCCCTCTTGTTCAACAACCGCAGCAGCAGGCAGGACTCGGGGCGCAGGGCGCACAGGACCCACGCGAGGCGGGGACGCCGCGGGGTCTGGAGGAGCCCCCAGCGGCACCTGCGCGGTTGCCGAGCAGCATCTCCCGGAATTCGGGCGGCAGCAGCGCTGTCGCCCCTCCCCCCGCACCGGTCCCCTTGCTTTGGGTCAAATCGGGGCCAAGGCCAGCAGCACTGGGCAGAAACCGCACTGGCAGGTTTCTGCCGTGGGGCCGCCCTGTCCCCAGGCCGCCGGTACCCCCTAACTGCCGGAGTGGACCTCCTGTTCCCAGCCAGAACAAACCCTGTGGCACTCCAGTTCAGTGTGGATTTCCCAGAACTCAGGCTGTGCCTGAGGCACTGCCCACCCCACCCCCACCCCGCTCCAGGCCCACAGCAGCACCACGTGGCACCTCAGCTTCCAGGCTGCGCTCCCCCAACCAGCTCGGTCAGGGACGCATGCTGGGCCTGGGGCAAGGAGATCCAGGCCACATGGCCCCAGGACATTCTTGGCCCCCAGCTGGAAGCCAGTTGGTGACCAGATGCGCCAAGAGCCCTGTGCCCAGAGCAAGGCCCACCCGCCTGGCGGTTGCCCCACCGAAGTGGCCATTGCTCTCAGCCCTCCCCTCCTCTGGCCTCGTCCTGCAGCAGTCACAGACATGGGGCCCTGCCACCCTTCTAACTCAAGCACAGCCCAATTCCACCTGCTCCCCCTCGGCTCCTCCCCCCCCCGCTCCCCTCAAACCCTCAAGCTTGACTTGGAGACCTGGCCCCAGGGACCAGGAACCCAGGCGGCTAGCAGGGTGCTTCCTGGCTCCAGGGGGCCCAGCTGAGGTACCCCCTGGAGGGCAGAGTCCTTCCCTGGGCCCACCAGCCCTCCGGCCCCTGCTGCTGACACGTACAGTGTGCTCGCATGACAACCGCGTGTGCCTAGTGCTGGGCCTGAGTCTATTTTCTGGTCCAGAGGGTGGCCCTGGCTCCCTTCTGCCAGGCCAGGGTCCCCTCCCGCCCCTGTGGCAACTGCTGGTGGGGAAGGGGCAGCACCTCCCGGGCTGACGAGCCTGAGAGTGCCTCTGGAAACATCATTCTCAGGTTAGACAGTCCTGGAGGGGCTGCCCCAGGCGGCTGACGGAGCCTCCGCAGGCAGTCTTTCCTTAAGGACCCACACCCCGAGTGTCACAAGTAAGCTGGGCAAGTACAGGGAGGAGCTCTAGGTCTCCATCCCAGCCACCCCTCCCTGTCAGGCTCTGCAGGTGTCCAAGACTGCAGCCCCCTCCTCACAGCTGTCCACTCTCCCCCAGGTGCGACACCCCCACCCAGTCCTCAGCCTCGGCTGGACTTGGAGGAGCCCAGGTGCCCAGAAAGGCAGCACGAGGACCCCTAGCTCTCATCCCCATCAGTCTGCTGTCCTGGAAGGGCACCGCCCCAGGCTTCTCCTTAGACTGGTCTCCTGAGGAGCCCAGCACTGTTCCCAGGAGAGTCTGGGACCTTGGCCCTGGTCCTGTTTCTGGAGCTGGGGCCCACCCAGAGGCCAGAGGGATTACCTCTCCTCCCATCGGCACCCCAGAAATCTTCCCCCATGGCTGTTTGGAAGGTGATCCACTTCCACGACGCCACAGGGCCCTGGCAGGAAACGGGCTGAAGTCCCCTAAACTGACTTGTGGCCTAACCTCCCTAATCCACCTCTGATGAGGTCCCAGCCGGAGGGGGCAGGGCCTCTGGTTCGGGTTCCTTGCCTCCAGGCTCTGTCCTGAGTGCCCACTGACCCCAAGATAAGGGAGGATGCAACCCTCTCCCAGGGCCTGAGGGCTGAGTTGGGTGAGGGCCACTGGGCACTCTCTTCCTGGCACACGAGTGCACATGTGTCTGGATGTGCTCTGTGCTACGTGTGTGTGTGGTGCTGGCACATGCGTGTACATGTGGGGCTTTATTTGCTGGGAGCTGGTCAGTCCCAGCCTGGACTCTGGGGGGCACTCCCAGGAATAACCTCACCCTGCACGACTGTTCACCCCAGTCCCCACCTGGGAAGGCCAGAGGGAGTCGTCCCTGACTCATGGCCTGGGTGCACCGCCTGAGCCAGGCCAGGCCTGCTGTGGCCGCCCGGTCTCCAGTACATAGCACAAGAATGAGTGAATGAGTGGGGACATGGAGGGGGAGCCACTCACCAGGTTGGGGGCAAGCCCCTCCTGCTGACCTCTGGGCCCCGTTTCAGTCCTCGGTCCCTGGTGCCCAGCCACCCCTCGGACAAGCCTCCCGCCTTTATCTGCCCGCCCTCGGTCTGGCCCCCACCCAGTGACTTCCTGTCTCCGCCCCACAAGCTTTTCCATGACACGGCCTTTGCGGGGGGTAGGCAGACCAAGAGGGCAGGAAAGAGGCCAGAGCCAGGGCTGGAGGGCGATAGAGGGAGGCTGCGGCGCCCGATGTTCCACCTGCCCAGCCGAGACATCTGCACCTGCACACCTCCCCCAGGTGGCGCGAAGGCAGGGCTGAGTGGGGTTTCTGGCCCTGAAGGGCAGGGCTGGCTCACTGAGGCCCTGGCCACCTCTTCTGCAACTTGGGCTCCTGCCAGTGGCCGGGACCAGCTCATCACTGTCAGCCGCCCACACACTGATTTCCGCTGGGTCTCCCAGTGGTACAGACTTGTGGTGGTGGGGGCGTGGCTGCAGAGGCTGTCTCTGCTGAGACCCGCGGTCCTAGGTGCAGGCCAAGGGGCCACCAAGGGGCCCACCTAGTGGAGCCAGGGGCCTAAGCCCTAGCTCTGCCATCCCCTGAACCCTGGCACTGAGCCTGGACTGTAAGGAGGGCCCATCCCGCTGGTACAAGGCAGGGACTGACCAGGCCCCAGCACAAGCCAGGACCCTAGACTCCACCCTCTCCATGGTGGCCTTGCAGCTGGGACTGAGGCAGCCAAACTGCTGGTGACCCTGGGGGCCACTCCCCAAGCCCAGGGCCCATGCGGAACAGCAGTCCTGTGTGCCCGGCTCATCAGTCACAGATTCATTTCTCCTAAAACTTTATTTTACAAAATGGGTAGAATAAATTACATTGGTAATACTTTTGAATGAAGTTAATGTCTAAGCAAGGGTCAGGAGGCAGGAGGCCGGGTGCGGACAAGGCGAAGAGGCTGAGAGGCTGGCAGGCTAAGTCGTAGAGGCCACTTCCTCCTCGTCACTGCCATCTGGGACTGCATCGGTCCCAAAATAGCGGTCGCCAAAGTTTCCTACAGAAAGAAGCAGGTCCTTGTAGTGGGGACTGAAGCGCGGGCGGCCCCACGCCTGCTGACGGGGCCCAGGCAGCCTCACCGATGCCTGGGATGATGCGGAACAGGTCGTTGACGCGCTTGTCCACTGCCGTGGTGATGATTCTCACGCGCGGGAATGCGTAGGCCACCGAGTGGACACCCATCTCCGCCATGAGCAGCGACAGCAGGAAAATCTTGTCCTCGGGCACGTCGTGGTCCTGCGCCAAAAAGACCCGGATGGAAAATCCCCACCAGCCTAGCCACCTGCAGCCCCTGGGATCCACTCACCAGCAGCACGCGCACAGCCATCATGGCCGCAGCACCCGTGGACACGGTGCAGTCCATGAGGATCACGTGGTCGTCACTAATGTCCTTGGGCAGCCGCAGGTAGTGGAGCTGTGGGCAGCCACAGCGTCAGGGCTGGCCCTAACGCGCTGCACCGCAGGCTCCCGCCCCTGTGCCCCGAGGCGCGCGCCCCGCACCTCTGGCTCCCCGGTGAGCTGGTTGGTCTGGATGAGGATGGTGCCGATGCGCACGTCCTTGCACACCGCCCGCAGCGCGGGCTCCATGGTCTCGCCCGCCCTCAGGATGGACACTCCGGTGATCTGGGGCGGGGCAGTCTGGGCAGTCCGGACCCCGCCTCCTGGGCCGCCCCGGCCCCGGCCCCGCCCCCGGCCCCGCCCCCGCAGGTACCTGCTTCCCCGCGTAGCACTTGCCCGCGTAGTCCTGCTCCTGCGGGGTCTGCACCACGCAGTCCTGAGCAGAGTGGGGGCGCTGGTGAGCCAAGGAGCCACTGTACCTCCGGGCCCCGCCCAGCCGCCCCACCCCGCCCCACTCCCAGTACCTGGAAGGGCAGGAACGACAGAGCATGCTCGATGAGCAGCCGCATCAGCCGCTTAGAGTAGAAGATGAACTCATCCCGGCTGGTCTCCTTGTCCCTACGGGCAGGCGGCAGGTTGAGCAAGAGGGCTCCGCCCTGGCCGAAAGCGCGCTGCCCCACGGGAGGACCCTCACCTGATGATCGTGTGCATGCCCCGCACCTGCGGCGTGCTCTTGAGGACACTCAGAGTCCTGGGCAGGGGGTGGCACTGGTGTGCCGAGGCCAGCGCCGCCCTGCGGACAGAGTGGGGAGTCAAGAAGGCGATGTCTTCTCCCAGAGCCCTCTCTTCCCACTCCAGATCCTGTGGGGGGCACGTGTGGTGGAGACAGTGGGCTGTGCAGGGTGGGGCCGCCGCCTCCCTGTGGCTGATCTGGAGGGAGGGCCTGCCTCTTCGAGAGCAAGGCGAAGGTTAAAGGACACAGCGAAGGCAGAGCAGCTGACCATTAGGCAGAAAGCAAGAGCCGAGGTGAGCCTCCCCTCAGCCCGGCCCCTCCCACACGCTCGCCCGGAGAAAAGGGGACCAGGCAGCAGGAGTCTGAACCCCTAGGATGGGCAGCTGGTCCCCGCTCCAGCACACTGCTCCCTGCCAGAACAGCTGAGCTTTGGAGCCAAGCCCTGGCCCCTCCCCCAAGTGATGTGCAGGCCCCTCGGGATAGGGGGACGAAGCTGGCTCAGAGGCACCCCTGCTCCCCCATGCCTGGAGAGGAAGAGGGGCAGGAAGGGGAGGGCGCAGCCCAGCACAGCGCAGCAGGCGGCCCCACACGGGACTGTCCTCACATATCCCAGCGCAGCTTCCTCTGCTCGCGGGTGAAGAGTGCAGTGAGATGGGGGGCAGAGCAGGAAACCCCAGGGTTTACAAAGGAAAGGAAAGAACAGAAGAGACCGTTTAGCAGGGGGCACAGTGGCCCCTGCAGCCACCAGCTGGCCTGAGGCGGGAAGAGGCAGGAGGGCCCCCTGAAGCCCCTGCAGCCCTGGCCTGGTCGAGCGGGCCCTCTTCCCCGCACCCCAACCAGCCGCACTTCCTGGGGCCGTGGGAGGGACGCGGCCACCGGCCAACACTTCCTTGCCGACCAGAGAAGGAAGAACGTGGCTGCGTTTTCTCCTCCTGCAACCCTGGGAACTTTCATTTCCCAGAGCTGAGGCCTGCAGAAAACCTGACGTGACAGCTGCAGGTGCCAGCCCGTGACAGCCGAGCAGCCTCGTGCATGGCAGAAAGGAGGAGGTGTTTCTGGCACCGCAGCAGCACTCGGGGGCTGGGTACTCGGGGGCTCCCCTGGCTGAGGGCTCAGTCTGGCGCCTCCCGACTCCAAGAAGGCCCAGGCTGCGGGCAGGGGCTCGTGCCGACCGCTGAGGGGACAGGAGCTCATTCCCCCAATGCAGGACAGAGCCGGACCCCAGGCCCAGCCAGACCTCCTCCTGGCCTCTCTGGTTCTGACTGCAGGCCCAGAGTGGGCAGGGGGCCGCAGGGCTGGGGCTTTGCCACCACCTGGGGAGTCCAGACCGGCCCTTTACATCAGGCAAAAGAGGTACAGACCCAATCCTACTGGCCGTAGAGGGGTATGCCTGTGGTGACGGCCCCGCGGGTCCGGCAACGCCAGCTCAGGACAGCGGAGCCCTCTGAGGTTGGAGCCCACACAACCAGCCTCACTGGGAAGAAGCCCCCAGAGGGTGGTGGCCAGCCTAGGGTCTGGGCCCACTGGGGCTCAGGCAAGTCCCTGAACCTCTCTCTGGGCCTTAGTTCCACACCTGCCCACGAGGGGCGGCAGAAGCAGTGGGGGGCTCCCACAGCGCTCCTGCTCTGCCTGAGGCAGGGCTGCCAGGGGTGGGCGCGGCAGGGGGGGGCCTCCGCCTGCCCAGTGACAGCCCAGACCGCGGCTGGAAACGGGGGCGGGGGACAGCTTACCTGACGCTGAGCTCGCGCTGTGGCAGCAACCGGGAGACAAGGGAACGGGGCGGCGTCAGTGGCGGCAGCACGGCCCGCTCGTGGTCCCCGGCCAGCACCGCCCACTGCTGCGTGTGGCCCGGCCAGCCAGGCCGCCCCCACCCAGGCACGGACGTGCCACAGCCCACGGAGGGATGGCATCGGGTGGCTGGCACTCACAGGGGGGAGCAAGCTCCCTGTGGCCTCTGACCTGGGCACCCTCTGGGCCAGGCAGGCAGCGCGAGGACTCCTGGGGCTCTGCTCCACAGGCTTCAGGCCTCCAGCACCCCATTGTGAAGCCAGCCCGGGACCTGCACTGGCCCATGGTGACCTTGGACTCTGGTCTTACCTAGAGTGCTAAGGATGTGGGACTCGGCACCAAAACCCGATGGTCCCCCAAAAGGTCAGGACAGGAGTGCCCTGTTCTGTGCAAAGCCCAGCTCAGGCTGGGAGCACCGGGGGGCACCCCCAAGCCCCACTTTCTCAGGGAATGGGCTGCCTCGGTCCAGTACAAGCGGCTGGCTCAGGAGGCCAGGCAGGGACGGCTGGCACGGGGTGGGACACAGGAGCAGGAGGGTGGGTGGTGGCGGCAGAGGCGGTGGGGCGGGGCGTGCAGGACACACTGGCTCACCTCCTCCAGCTGGCTGTGCACGTGCTGCACGATCAAGTCAATGGCGACTGTGTTCCCGCTCCCTGGGCCGGGGAAGGGCCGCGGGTGACGCGGGCAGAGGGTACGTGGGTGGGGGACGTGGGGGTTGGGGGGACACGGGTGGGGCGTCGGGCCACCTCCCCCCCGACGCCTGTGGTCTCACCTCGCGGTACCACGATGTCAGCCAGGCGCATGGTGGGCTGGATGTACTGCTCGAAGGCGGGCTTGACGAACTTGTTGTACTGCTTGATGACGCCCGCGATGTCCCGGCCGCGCTCGCTGATGTCACGCCGCAGCCGCCGCACCAGGCGGATGTCAGAGTCCGTGTCCACGAAGATCTTCATGTCCAGGAGCTGCAGGGCAACAGCGCTGCCTGGGCAGGTACAGGGCCCAGCTCCCGCCGCCCAGCGAGCCCAGGGGACGGGGCCCGGGGGGCTCCCCGTGGGGCTTCGGGCGAAGGTGCAGGCGGACCCTCTTCCGGGCCGCTGCGCTCTCTGTGGCCTCGCTACTGGCGCGGTCACAGCGGGGCTGAGGCCTGATGAGTCTGGGGTCTGGCCCCACATTCGGCACGCAGCAGGTGGCCCCTGAAGGGGCTGTGGGGTGCCGAAGGCAGCAGGGTTCCCCGGGCCTGAGCTCCAACTCAGTGGCCTCAGGCCTCCCCTTGGGCCTCAGTGGGTACAGAGAGGGACCATTCTTTACCGGACATCCAGGGACTGTGCCCCAGAGGACAGGTGCCCGTGCACATAGTGACCTGGGTGGTCCAAGGAGTCCTGCAGATGTCCCCAGCAGGATAGCCAGTCTAGAGCCAGCCCTCACCTCCAACAGCGTCTTGTCCGCAAAGGCCATGATGCCCTCAAAGATGATGACGTTGGCACCGTACAGTGTCTTCTGCAGAGAGCAGGAGCCGTGACTTGCCCGCCCGCCCGCCCGCATGTCTGGGCGGCCCTCGCAGCCCGAGCCCGTGGGGCCTACCCAGTCCTTCTTGCGGCTGTGAGTGGTGAAGTCGTAGACGGGCACCTTGACGCTCTTGCCCTGCTTCAGCTTCTGCAGGGTGGCCACGATGAGGTCGAAGTCGAAGGCGTCCGGGTGGTCGAAGTTGTAGTTGTTGAGCGCGGCCTGCTCCTGCTGCTGCTGCGTCAGCACCTGCAGAAAGTCGGGTGGGGGCCTCAGGCCGGCTCTGGGCCCCGGGGACAGGACGGGGACGCGGCACCCTCACCTTATAGAAGGAGTCCATGGACAGTAAGACCACCCAGGGCACGTCCAGGGCCTCGATGATCATCCTGGCCACGGTGGTCTTCCCGGACGCGCTGCCGCCCCCCAGGCCTGCGGGAGCGAGGACGCGGGAGGGGCACGGGCAGCCTCGCAGATGGCTCAGGGCGCCAAGACGGCACCGCCCGCTCTAGCTACGCCGCCAGCCTCCCTGCCCACTCCCCAGGCCCGCCAGCAGACCGGGGGCCGAGGCAGCGGCTCCGGTCTCGGGGCAGGCGGCGCCGCTCACCGATGGCGAAGGCCTCCTTGGACTGCGCGCCGTGCTCGTTGTACCAGGGCGGCCGCCCCGCCGTGTAGATGGTGCGCTTGCTGGTGCGCAGCAGTGGCGGCTCCGACTTGCACTGGCTGGTGGTGCGCTTCCGGGGTGCACGCCCGGTCCCCACGGGTGGGAGCAGCCTGTCCAGGGCCTCTGCGCTGCTGCTGCGAGGAGGGGGCATGATCGCCTCAGCCCCGCCCCCGCCCCGCCCCCCCAGGCCCACGCGGCCAGTGCACAGTGCACCCCGCGCAGGCGCACGGACGGCCATGGCCCACACTCGGCTGGGGACACGCGGAACCCACCTGCTGCCCACCGGCGGGGCCCAGGCCTGTTTCCACAAGCTCAGGGGGGTGGCGAAGACAAGGAGACACATGGGCGGTGCCATCCCACGCCAAGGACAGCAAAGGCTCCACTAAGGACTGTGTCTCCTCCCGGACACTCTCTAGGCTGCCTCTCATTTTGTAAAATCCAACCCTTGCCACCCTGCCCATAGGGAGGAGGAGTAGCTCCTGGGGAGAGAGGCCAACGACAGGGCTGAGCAGGGTGCTGACGTGGATGCCACAAGAGGGGATCCGGGGCAGGGAGGCCGACGGGAGGCCACTGCGCCTTGCGCTCCAGCACCCTGCACATGCTAGAGAGGAGGGCGGAGGTCCCAAAGCCCACAGGGCGGGAACCCCGTTGGGAAAGGCCCGTCCAACGTCACTCCTGTGAGCGGTGTGCTGACTGCTCTGTCGGCTTACACCCCAAAGGAGCAATGGCGTCGTCACTGGCCTGAGGCTCAAACCCGATGGGGACAGCTCCAGGGCGGCTCAGTGTGGCTGGGCATTCTGGCCAGTACGTGGAGTCGGCCCGCTGCCCGCGCAGGAGACCGGCGGGCTGGGACACGGCGTGCCCCGGAGGTGCACGAGATGGGGGAGCGAACCCTGAGACGCGGCCCGTTTGTGACGCCAGAAAACGGAGACGCCGCCCTGCGCGCCCCTCACACGAGCTCCGCGGGCCATGCCGGGGCCACCCTGGGCACAGCGACCGGGAACGGGGGCGCCCGCCACGTGTGACCGTTTCACAGGCACACGCTCATGTTATCAAAAACCAGGCCCGGCCGCAGTCTGTCTTTGAAGCTCTCTGTCCTGCTGTCGCCACGAAAACCACGGTGCCAGGAACTGGCCTCAGGCAGCACCAGCTCCCCAGGACAGGGCCTTCCTGCCCCCGAGGCGGCCCGGTGCCGCCCGCTCAGGAACGTGGTTGTTCCCAGAACCCTGGTGCTGCCGGAGCCAGGAGGGCGCTGTCTGTGCATGCGTGGAGGGTGGGGGTGGGCAGGGGAGGGGTCGGTTGAGGTCTGACACGGGACAATGACATCGGCACAAACGTAGGCAGCAAAAGAAACAGCCATCGTGTCCGACAGGAGACTTGCGGCACGGTCCTGCGGGACAGACGACAGCCACCGTGTGTCTCCTGGTCTCTACGACAGTGGGGAGTGGGAGGGCGCCCTGGGAGTCATTAGCCCGGCGGGGTGCTGCGGCTCCAGAGGCAGCCAGTTCCCGCAGTGTGCACTCGGAACAGGGTGCCGGCGTCTACGGCAAGGTGAGTGCAAACACAGTGGGTGCCTAGGTAACCAGGCAGTGGGGCCTGGGGACAGGCCAGGGTGCTGCCACTTGACAGTGCGCACGTGGGGGACTCGGCCGGGCTTGGACGAGCCGCCCTGGGGTGCTGCTGTGCTCCCACTCAGCCTGGCCGGAGATGGACGTGTGCGTGTGCAGTGGTGTCTTTGGCCCCCGGTTGGGGGCAGTGCCGGCTGCTCACCTAGACACACTGTCACCACCAGGGAGCACACGGCCCCCAGGGTCGCAGGGGGCTCACTGATGGCTGCCACCCATGTGCCACACCCCAGAAGGGGCAGAGGGCGCTCCGAGCAGGTGGCCAGGTGGGCTGAGAGCAAAGTCCAGGCCGGCCTGTCTCCCATGCCTGCCACGCAGGCAGCAGACACGGTTGGCAAAGGAGCAGTGAAGACAGCCTCACAGACCCAAGGCTTGGTAGCCAAGGGCTCCTGTCCCCCTGCTTACCACAGGCTGGGGACCTCTGCAGCGGGGAGCTTTGGGCCCTCCTGATGACTGTTCCTTGCCCTACTGAGGTAACGACGACCATCCCCAAGAACGGGCCACCTCAGCCTTGCGAGCAGGGGCCTGAGCACACCAGGCCAGGTCTGTAGCTAAGCCCAGCCCACTGCCCTCTCCCAAGCCCCGGCTTTGTTGGGGACAAAGCCTCACTGTGCCCTCAGAGCAAGCCTCACCGCACTGCCACAGCAGGACCAACTTGGAGATGGGAAAGTCGTACAGGAGATCTCGTTTCCTATTCACAAGTGGACACAGCGACAACAGATCATCTCAACCCAAGGACTGAGGCCATGGAAACACAGACTCGCCTGTAACCAGCAGCCCAGCCAAGCCAGTGCCACCCCCAGCACCTGCCCAGCCTGCTTGTTTCCCAGCATCCACCAAACAGGACCACACGGGGCCAGAAGCTGCTGAGATGCAGCGGGGCAGGTCTCACTACAGCTGCGGACAACAGGTCGGCCACTCACCTGCCTTCTGCTCCAAGGGCCCGGCACCCCGAGATCCTGATGCCAGGGTAAGCCGGGGGGCTGCTCATGGCAAGGACACGGGGTGATCTGAGGTCCGTGCACAGGTACCACTGCACTGCCTTAGGCCCACAGCAGCCCCCCAGGACAGCTCAGGAGCCCCCTGAACTGCCCCTCCGTGGGTGGGTGGCACAGGAGGTGCAGAGCCAGGTGGAGTCCGACCACTGGCTGGCGGGGGCCGCACGCTGGGGGCCCCTGGGAGCCCCTGTGCTGAAGGAACAGCACTCAGCACCGGCCACAGCGACCGAGGTCACAGGCATAAGAGGATCACCCGGGTGGGGGCCGCGTGCCGGCCTGATTATTAATAGCACTGACCCTGCTGAAGAGAACAGGCTGGCGGGGCGGGCGTGAGCTGTGCTCCCTGCACGGCTGGCCTAGTGCCGGCCCGGGCTTGCTGCGGGCCGCTGTGCACCCACCCACCAAAGCCTAGGAAAAGCTCCAGGCCCCTGGCCTGCCTGGGGCTACAGAGCCAACCACCTTAAACAGCGAAATCTGAGGTGTGTCTTGGCCAGGCCGAGCTGGGCATGCCACCCTGTCCCCAAGGTGCCTCTTAGAAGGATAAACAAATCTGAAACTCTACCTCCTGTGCATCTGAGAATAACTGCTTGCCCCGCCCCCTCGGCTAGGCTCCAGTACATCCCCCAAGGCCACTGGTGCTCAGAGTTGCGGGGGACACAGCCACTCCCCAGCCTGGCAGCAGGAAGAAGGGCCGTTCAGCAAGGACGGGTTGGCTGATGCACCCTTCCTCAAGTCTGGAAAGGGAATTGTGTCCACAGGTCCCCCACCTCCTCCCTGTGATCAATCTGTCACATGCCAGCTTTTCTCCTAGGTCGGCCTCTACCAACATCGCCGCAGCTGGCACAGCCTCAGTTTCACGTGAGGTTCAGAAACCTGGAAGGGTTGCTCCTGGCTGCCCAGGTAACGTGGAGGGGTGTCTAGGCCTGTGAGAGAGGCACCTGGAGGCAGGACTGGACTGATTGTCATTGCCCACAGGACCTGTGCCTCCTAACCCCACCTGGGTAGATGGGCAGGGATGGCCCATGCTCAGGGAAGCCCGTGTTGTCCTGGGCAGGGCTGCAACGGGGCGGGCAGCACCATGGCCCCCCTCACGTCTGACACCCAGTCAGGTCTAAGGAAGTTTGCCCAGAGACTGAGTAAAATGAGGCCGGAGGAAAGAGGGGGGAGCTGGTCCACCAGGACTCAGCCCTGGGGTGGGGGACAGAGGTACTGGGCAGCTTCCTCAGGACCGAGAGGGAATGGGGGTCTGGGAGGCTGCAGCCCTGAAGCGGCTGAAACAGGCTCGAGATCTCCACTTGGAAGCCTCCTGCAGGACGCCCTGCGTCCCGGCCTGGGCCAGCCTCCCTGGGCCTGCTTCCTGCAGCCCTGCCTCCACCTGGACTACACCGAAGAGACAGCCTGAGGAGGGCAGGTACCACCACAGGTGCTCGATTGTTCACCAGCATGTCCAGTGCAAAGGCATCCCAGGACCCTGTCCTCATGGGGCTGACCCTCTAGAAGGGCACAAGAAACAATGGCAAAGTGGACAGACCACACCGATGCGGCTGTGTGACGTGGGAAGGGAAGCTGAGTGGGCATGGGCCCCTGCACACACTCCTGGAGTCCACATGGAGCCAGTTCTGGGGGTGCAGGGAATGGGGGGTGAATGCTTGAAGACAGGGCAGGGGAGGTCCTCAGGGCACCTGCACCAGGGGACAAAGTGTGAGTGAGCAGGGACGATTCCAGGGCAGACCCCTGGGGACAGGGAGAAGGGCACCGCCCACAAGTCCTGGCTCCCTCCCGTCCACAGGGACCAGGCTCCATGGTGCCTCTGCCTCGCCGGGCACCACGAGGGGCACTCCTGTCCACTATGTGCTCTGTGCTTGGGCAATGCCTTCAGGGAGTGCTTTTCTCAAGAACTCATCTGACCCCACTGTCTGATCTTGGGCGAAACCTAAAACTCTTCGGAACCAGCAGGTGTCACAGACTTAGGTTCTGTTAAACCCTGTAGTGCTGCACCAGGCTCCTAGTCACTGCTCACAGTGGGGTTGTGAACCCAGGACACAAGGTGCCCCCTTGGCGAAAGGCAGCCTCGAACGGCCTGGGAAACTGGGGGGCAGCAGTCACCGTAGGGCACCCCTTGCCCGCTTCCTCCCCCTGCCCATTAAGGGGCTGCACTGGCAGCTCCCAGACATTCCAGCTGCACAGCGCTTCTGCGCCCAAGGGCCAGACCAACCCCGGGACTAGGAGCCCAGGCTGGAACCACGGCTTCCTCTGGCGCCACCCGTGGCCATCCTGAGGCTTCTCCAGGGGATAGTTCAGACTGGGAAATGAGGAGCCACCCTTCAAGTGCAAGAGGCTTGCCCTGAGCACTTTGTCACCGCCCCCTGGTGACACTAGCTCCAAAGGCACACCTAGCAGGAGCCTGTTTCCTCCTGACCACTTCCGTCTCCGCGGCCAGGGTGACAGATCGGCTAATCCCCCATCGCACTCCCACAACTTCCCTTCTTGCAAAGCCCCCACAGAATCCTCAAGGGGCCCCCACATCAGGCGGGACTGTCAGAGGACACCATGCACCACCCCGCCCTCAGAATCACGACTCCTGGCCTCTGGTGGGGCAGGGGCAGGTCCTGAGTGGCTGCGGATCCCAGAGCGGACCACCTCGGAGCGTCAGGCGGACACTCTGCAGCCCGAGTGCCGCGGGCCGCGTCCACTCGGCACACAGGGCAAAGTCAACCTCTGGGTGCAGGCCGCGCTCCATCCGCCTAGCCTCCGGCGCCCAGCGGACTCTGGCCCCGCGCAGGCCCGACCCACGAGCCCCTGCCCGCGGGCCGTCCTGGAGGGGCGGTGCAGACGCGCAGGCTCACCTCGGGCTCAGCCCTCAGCCCCCCGCCCGCGCGGCCGGGGACACCTTTGGTCTAGACCCGGCTCATCCGGGTCTCCCCTCTCGTGGGGGCCGTGCGTCGGAGGAGACAGACGGCCGCCTCGCCCCAGCTCGCGGGCAGCGCCCCACGGAAGCCCGGGCTGGGGCGGGAGCTCCGGCTCACGTGGGCCACCCCACCCCACAGCGGGCCCGAGGGGCGCGCGCACCCCCCTAGCCCGCGCTCGGCCGCCGCGCCTACCGGTCCTCGCATGTTATCTCGCTTTTCGCCACCGGCCGGGCAGGCCTGTCTCCCGCGGCCGGAGGCGAGCGGGGGGCGTCGGCGGAGGCCGGGGGCGCCGCCATGGAGCTTGGAGGCTTCTGCGCGTGCGCACGGGCGGGGCTGGCCGCACTGGCCGCCGGGAGCTGTGGTCCGTGGCCCCGCGCCGCGTGCCCGCCGAAGCGCCGCGCGGACTACAAGTCCCACGAGGCCATGCGACCGACTGGGTAGAGACTCAGAGTCCGATGGAGCCACCACGTGCGGGCGTCGTCCGACCAGGGAAGGACCCCCACCCCGCGTGTTACCACAAACTCAGCCGCACACAACCCCTGGAAAAAAGTCAATAAACATTTATTTGATACAGTCATTTTTAATACATACAGTTGATGGCCCACCCCACGCCACTCAGGGCCTCGGGGCGGGGACGAGGACCAGGGACAGATGGTCACAAGGCGGGCAGGGCCCGAGCTCACCGTCAAAACATCTTGCAAATAAACACTTTGTAGATAGAATATATATGTATATATATGGTTACAAGTGATAGCTGGGACCTCTCTTTCAAAATGCACTTATGTACGGAGAACTGGCATTAAAAAAACCAAACCAAGAAACCCAAAGCACAGGACGTGTGGCTGCTGGGCCAGAAGTGCTGGCCAGCTCCCTTGAACCCCAGGGCTCCAGGGCAAGTAACCTGGGGCCCACAGAGCAAGGACACAGGGGACAGCCCTGCCCTCCACAGGTCAGGGTACACCCGTTCTTTCCCTTCTGAACCAGAGGAACAGGAGGGGGCTACGGGGGCGGGGGGAGGGTCACTGGTCACACCGAGAGACACCCTCATCTGCCTTTGCATAAGCAAATAAAGTGCATCCTATTCTTGTGTGAAGTGTCAGCCCCTTGAGCCAGCCCTTTCCTGTTCTCTGAGCGAAGTGGGGTGGGCTGGGCCAGAGGTAGATCTTCAGAAAGGGACCAGCACTAGCCCTCAGCTGGGGTCTGGGGTCGGGCAGAGGCCACGCCCACCACACCCCAGGAGTCTACGGCTCTGGTCCCTCTCACTGAAGGTGTGGGTCAAGGCTAGGTGGGTTACCTAGCTGTGCTCCCACCAAAGTGGGAGGTGGGCAGATCCTGCTGAGCCACCCAGGGCTCTGCCCCCTTCCAAGGGCTCTGCAGACCAGCTCGCCGCTGCCACTCACCAGCCAGAGCGCAGGAAGCAGGGAGGGACGAAGGGGACAGAGAGAGGGGTCCGACCCAACAGCCACTTTTGGCAGCAGCCCCCACGCCCACTTTAAAGATAGGGAAGGGGCTTAAAGTGCTAAATGTCAAGTTATCCAGGACCCCACCTCTTCCCACATACCTAGGCGGGGTTCCCACACCAGAGACCATTTATGGACTTTGGGGGATGACCTGGAAACTCACCCCCCAGCAAAAACCAGCCCCCCACTCCCCAAGGGCCAAGTACCTGAGAGGCTGGGGTGGGTGGCTGCCCCCAGCAGAGGTGTTGAGGTCCAACCTCCTCTAGCCATTGGGCTCCTGTCAGCGCCTACTCCCGTCTCCCCTCCTGCGGCTGCCCCTGCAGTGGCTGCCTGATCTCACCTCCACCAGCTGCACACCATAGTGACGCCCAGGATACAGGAAAGAAAGCTGTCCTGCACCGAAGCCCTGCCCATGCTGCCCACCTTGACCTTTGACACTGGATCGCATCCGCGGGCCCATGCCTCCAGCCTTCGATCAGATCAAGGTGCGTGTGAGTGGGGAGGAGCCCACCTTCTCACACCCCTTCTAGCACAGCAGGCCAGCACTGCCCAGGACCAGAACCTTCTGGCCAAGGAAGGAAGCTGGACACAGGCAGCACAGCAACCTGGCTCCAAAGCCCCTGGGAACCTGTCCCCTACTGCAGGGCAAGGAGAGCTGAGCCCAGCTTGGAGCCCCTCCTCTCCAGGGGCTGGACGAGGACGGGGCTGGGGGGCAGAGGGCTGCCCAGTCATCACTGCCACCCTGAGCAGGGGAGGGACCCCAGGGGCCCGAGCAGGCCCCCACATCCACCGTTGGCACCAGGGAACCCTTAGCACCAAATGTCAGATTGTTGTAAGTTTTTGTATAAAAAACAGAATTAAAAAAAGGTTGTTACTTGTCACAGCAACAAGACTGGCATCCACTACACACCCAGGAGACACACGCACACGGGCAAATATCAAAATTCACATCGTCCAGGATCGGCAAGGCCGAGCCCTCATCCCACCCCCCACCCCCACCCCCGGGGAAAACAGCCTCCATTCAAAACCAGCAGCCTGGAGCATCCTCCTCCTCCCAGCAATGCCACATTCGGAGGGCAGAGCCCCAGGAGGAGGCCAGAGGCTGTGTAGTCACCTCCTCCAATGCCCTGGACTCTAGCCTAACCCCTGCCCAGCCTGCAGACCCAGCCATCCTCAGGGCCCCAAAGAGAGCCAAGAGAGCCCTGGAGCTCCAAGTGACCCACTATGACCTTGGTCAAGCCCCCTCCCTGGCCTTCAGCTCTCACGTCAAAAGACCACACAACCAGACACGAAGGAGCAGGTTAAAACAGGGGAAGGGGGCTCCCACGGGAGCTTGGCCACAGGCCAATCCAGCCGAGCAGACTGAAGGCTACTTCCTACAGCAGCCACTCAGATCCGGGCCTCAGCTCCTTGCCCCACATGCCCACGGGCCCCAGGTCAACCCCAGAGCCCAGACCAGTCCATCCCTAAACCATCGGGCTGCTCCAGGCCAGGCCAGTAGTGTCGGCGAAGCTAGAGTTTGGAGGCAGAGCCTGCTCTACGTGGCCCCTACGCCCAGGGCTGGCAGCCACACCCATGGACCTTGAACCCCTGTTCCTGCAGCCCTGTGAGTGGGAAAAGCAGAGCCCCTCCCTTGCCCCAAGCACCACTGGGGACGGCCCCCCACCATGACAGACACAGGCCAGGGGGGCAGGGGCAGGGGCCCAAGCACAGCAGGGGTCGCACAGACGGGGGCGGGGGGGCCTGGAGAGGTAGAGAACAGAAGCGGAGGAACTGGAGGTGGTGGGGTAGGGAGGCGTCAGGTCAGCACGGCAGCGGTTAGACTCAGGTCTGTCCTGGGAGGTAGCTGGGGGCGCTGGGGTTCCAGTGTCTGGTAGAGAGGCTAGGCTGCCCAGGTACCCTCATCAGCCCAGAACCAGGGACCCCTGAGCCTTGGGCCTGAGGAAGCAGACGGGGCATGCAGCTCGCGTGGCGAGGGCCGAAAGGCATCTGGCCACTCTGCACCAACCCCATGGCACCAAGGCCCAGGTCATGGACCCTCCTCCTGCCCGTCCAGGACCCCAGACTCTGCTAGGCCTGTGAGTGTCCCTCCAGGCTATTGCACTTCTGATGCCACCACTGGCCCTCCCCAGGGGGCACAGCCCAGGTGTGCCCTGTAGCAGCCTGCACAAGGGAAGGGCCAACCTCTGGGAGGGGACAGGGGCTGGCTGCCCCACTGGACAGATAGACAGGCAGGGGTGGGGGTGGAGAACTGGAGCACAGACTGTCCCGGACCTAGCTACTCCCACCCTGGACAGAGTGGGGCGGTGGCCAGCATTGAGTCCGGGCCCCACCCACCTGCCAGCCACCTCGCTCACTTCTCGGGTGCCTTGCCAGCTCCCACCTTCCGGCCAGCGGAGCCACGGACCCCCTTGTCTCTGCCTCCGGGGGGCCAGTCGTCCTGGCGAGGGGGCGTCCTGGGAGCAGGCTCCTCGGGCGGCCGCTCCTTGGGCTTGCGGCCCCGCTTCCTCCCACCAGCCAGGCTCTTCTCCTCCTTCTGGGGCACCAAAGAGTCCTGGCTCCGGTGTTTGGGAGGCGGATCTGCCGAAGTCCGGAACCAGTTCTGGGGAGAAGAGAGCAGCAATGGAGACCCAGGGCAGCCTGCCACTGCGCAGAGGCGGCCGATGGCAAGAGGGTGCGCCCACGCCTCGGGGCCCGCCCAGGAAGTCGGGGTCCAGTCCCAGGAGACAATGCCAGCTCTCTCAGTGGTGGCCGCCCACTCTGACGACCACCCTGTCCTGCCTTGCTCCTGCCGGGCAGGCCCGTCTCGTCCTGTCCCCATCTCTCCACCGGAGACCACCCCACCCGGCCAACTGTGCTGGGCCGGCGCGGCGCCCAGGCCCACCCACCTCTGCGTGGGCCTTGAGGATGTGGTACTTGACCCCGCTCTCAGAGCTGAACTCCTTTGCGCACAGCAGGCAGCCGTACTTCCCCACCAGGTGGTCCCCCTGCAAGACAGGTGCCCGACCGCCACACGTGGGGCAAGGAGACAGACGGCAGCAAGCGCCGGCGCCCTGGGGAAGGGGCGCAGCCCCTTGCTGAGGGCCCCTCGCCCAAGGCCAGGGCAGCAGGCCCACTTGTGCCCATGCCGGCGAGGGACCCCAGCTGGCAAGACGACTCGTGACTGATTCAGGGCCGGGACCGGGGGATGCCAGTGTCCTGGGCTAGGGTGGCCATGGGGCACGGCCAATCCCTGGCTCGTGGAGGGGGCTGTCCCACAGGGGTGGGGCTGCATGTCCCGGGTGTGAGCAGCTAAGCAGCTGCCCGCTGTGGCGGGGGGTCGAGACACTGACCTTGCTGCAGCCGGCGAGGTGGGCCTTGAGGCCAGACACGCTGGAGTAGATGGCTCCACAGCACTGGGGGCGGGAGGCAGTCAGGGGGGCTCCCGGCGGAACCCCCAGCACGTGCAGCCTGGCCCCAGCCCGGGGACGCTGGGGCCTCTCTGGACAAGTGGGGCAGGGGGGCTAACCCCAGGTGTCCCGGGGTGTGGGCACGCTGTGTGCCTCTAGGGCTGAGGTGAGGCCTCCCTGCCCACCCTGCAGGGGCCCAGGGATCGCAGGCAGGCTGGTTGCTTGGAAAGCTCCCGCCCAGAGCTACGCCAGGGCTCTCTGTCTCTAAGCCCCAGTGTCCCCACACCCCGCCCCCAGCCCGCCCCGGCTCACGTCGTTGGGGCAGTTGACGTGGCCTTTCTCTTTGACTTCGCTCTTCCATGCCTCCAGCAGCTGGGGGTTGAGCGTGGGCAGGCCCGGCCGGGTGTAGTTGAGCTGCAGCAACAGGCGAGCGCCAGGGTGAGCCCAGATGGCCGGGCGGGCCAGAGCCAGCTCGACACCCCGGCTGCTACAAGGGACCCTCAACTGTGTCCTCTGCAGGAAGATCTGAACCTCGGGAGGTCAGTGGAAGCCCCAGGCCATGGGGCAGGTACACCACAGGGGTGCTCAGGGACCAGGAGCTCACCCGTGCCGTTTCGGGCACCAGGTCGTCCTTCATCCGCCGCTTGGTCCAGTCTCGGGCCAGCTCATCTTCCGCAATCTCCTGCAGGTGGAACACAGCAACCTGGGCCGATGTGCGGCGGATGCGGCCACTGGGGGTCCGCTCGACACCCAACAGGTCCTCGGACTCAGGGGGCTTGTCCTCGGGCTCCTCAGGGGGCTGCAGGGCAAGGAGACCTCGATAAATGACCAGGGCCATATGGCACGGAGGTGCAGGGAGCCCAGGTGGGGGCGTGTGCGGAACATGGAAACAGGAGTCCGAGGCTCGCTCCCTGACGCACGTGGCCCACAGTGGGGCGGGTGGGGGGAGCGCACGCAGCAGGTGGCACACGGACACCACGCTCCGTGCCTGAGGGACAGGAGGCCCGGCCACTCACCGGGGCCGCATGCTCCGAGCGCACGTGGTAGTCGTGGCCAGCCTTGGAGCGGTAGGTCTTGCCGCAGTGGGCGCAGGGGAAGGACGGGCTGTCCACTTCACAGGGCGGCTTCCCGCAGCGTCGCTGGTGGTACTGGTAGCCCATAAGGCTGGAGAAGGCGGCCCCACAGCCCTGGAGGTCAGGGTCGGGTGAGTGGCCAGCCCGGCATCGTGCCCCGGCCGCACGGCCCGCCCGCCGCCCCACTGACCTCCTGCGGGCAGCGCAGCCTCCCCATCTGCTTCAGCACCTTGCGCAGCCGCTCCCGCTCCTCCTGCTCACTCCCCTCGGAGGCCTCGGTGTCGGAGGGCTGGGGGGCGGGCCCGGCCTCAGTGCCTCGCCTCCACGGGCCCTGCCCTGCCCAGCGCCAGGGCCAGGTGTCCAAGGTTGGGCACAGGGGCCACTAACCTCCTGAGGTTGGTGGTCGAGACTGGGCAGGGGGCTGGGCTGATGGGCCGGGAGGCTGGGGACAGTGGCCAGGGCTGGATGCGCCTAGGCCCAGGGGCATACCTTGGCGCTGTGCTCAGCCATGGTGTGGTAGTTGAGGCCGGCCTTGGACTTGAACTGCTTCCGGCAGTGCTGGCACTTGAGTGCGTCCTGCAGCTGTAGACACAGTCCCACCTGTGAGGAGCTGGCCTCGAGGAACCGCCACTCCTGTCCTCAGGGGCAGCCTTACCTTCTGACACACCTCCATGTGCTTCTTGAGCCCCACCAGGGTCTTCCGCGTGACCACGCTGCAGGTGGGGCAGACGGCCTCCCCCCGTTCGTGGATGGCCCGCTGCCACTGTTCCTCGGGGCCACCTGTGGGGCAGGGCCGGGGCCTCAGGGGCTGGCGGGCGCTCCGGGACACCCTGGATGCCAAGCGCAGAACCCAGGGTCCATGCTCAGCCGCCCATCCACGTGGTCCAGGACCTGCCCCACCATCGAGACCTGGCCTGGGCCCCACCACACAGGAGACCCCACCTGGGGCCAGGTGGGCCGTGGGGGCCGGCACCTCCTTGTTGACTGTGCTGGCAGGGGCCGGCACCTTCTTCCGGACGTCCTCGGGGCTCGGCCCCTCCTGCTTCCTGGCACGGTAGCTGCGGGATTTGTCTTCTGCCTTGACCAGGCCTGTGTGCACAAGTGGGGTGGGCGGCTGTGGTCCTGGGGCACGAGCGCGCTGTGCACGAGCCCAGTCCCCACCGGCCGGGACCTCACCTTTGAGTCCAAAGGTTCCTGAGATGGATGGCTGCTCCCCCGTAAACTTCTTGGGTGTTTTCTGTTTCCTTCCTGACTCGAGGGAGAGAAAACAGGGGCCAGGAGTCTGGTCAAATAACCATCGAGAGGCCGGCTGCTGCCCCCACCCCGACCCCGGCCGGCCACTGCCCCCCCGTCTCGTCTTACTGTGCTTTGTGCGCTCGGCTCCCTCCTCGGTGGGGGACACAGGACCTGGGGCCCTCGGAGCCTCCTTGCCTCCTGAGGGCCTGTTGCCCACAGAAAGGGGGCCACCGCTGGGGTCTGTGCCCAACTGGAAGGCTGAGCTCTGGCCCAGGGTGGACGGGCCATGCTCACCATTCTCTGGCCTCGTCTGCTTGGGTGGGATGGGGCAGGCGACCAGGCCGTCCGCGGCCCTGCAGGCGACAGGGAGATAAGGGGCAGGAGGGCCCACTTTGGACCCTGTTACGCCAGCTGCAGGCAGGGAGCACCCGGCCCCAACAAGGAAAAAGCCCCGTACCTTTTCTTCCCACTGCTCCTCCCTGCGGCCCGAGTTTTGTTCTCAGACTTGGTCAGCAGCACCATCTTGCAGGACGGTGTGTGTCTGCTGATGGCAATGGGCCTGCTGACTGTCACCAGCTTACTAACCACAATGGGCCTGCTGACCGTCACCGGCTTTGTGACTGGCACGGGTTTGGTAACTGTCACAAGTTTTGTCATCGGCACTGGTTTGTTTGTGGTCACTGGTTTGGTGACCGGCACAGACTTGGTGACCGGCACAGCCTTGGTGACTGACACGGGCCTGCTGACCGTCACGGGCTTGGTGACTGGCACGGGCCTGCTGACCGTCACGGGCTTGGTAACTGGCACGGGCCTGCTGACCGTCACGGGCTTGCTGATGCCAATGGGTTTGCTGACACCCACAGGTTTGCCGATAGTAACAGGCTTGCTCACTCCAATGGGCTTGCTGACCCCAACAGGCCGGCTGATGGTGACCGGCCGGCTGACGGGCCCAGGCTTGGGAGCAGGGAGGGGTCGGTCCATGTGGTTCCAAATCCGGTGCTTCTCCAGTTGGGTCTTGGAGGTGAAGGCGGCCTCACAGAAGGGACAGGGAAAGGTCAGCCTTTCTGAGATAGCACCCTGGGTAGAGAGGGCAGGCATGGGCTGGGCTGCCCCGGCCTCTGCCCGGCAGCTGGGGCAGGGCAGGCTCAGGCCCCCTCCCCAGCCCACAGCCCCTTACCCCTTGGCACCGCTGGAAATGGTACTTGAGTCCATAGATGCTGGGGAACTCCAGCCAGCACCCCGAGTTTGGACACTTCACCCTGGAGTGTGCCTTGAATTCATCCTTCCACTGGTTCATCAGGGAGAGCTGGGTGTGGGAAAGGCCGGGCTGCTGACCCTCAGCCACCCAGGCCTCTGCCAGCCCGAGCCCTCGACTCAGCACCCTGCCCAGGCCTGCAAACTGACAGGCTACAGGGCCCCCCGACCTTGGGACCGCAGCAAGATTCAGGCCATCCCGAGCAGCGGGGGTGCACAAGACCTGTCTGGGGCCCCGGCCGCACCACGAAGGCCTGAGGTGCAGAGTGGCCTGCAGACATGGACTGAGAGCTCAGGGCTGGACGTGCGCGAAGCAAGTAGAGGCGGGCGGGACCTCACGGGCAGACCCCGCACGAGCCCACCCTGCCCTCGGGAGCTCACAGGGATGTCTCGGAGGGCCTGGTTCTCGGCTTTCGGGCGCCCCTTCTTCTTCCCTTCCGTCCTGTCACTGGCCAGGCTTCCCGGGTCGAAGCAGAGTGGGGCCTGGCTGGGCACCGACTGCCCACCCCGGGCCACTGGCAACCCTGTAGCACACGACACACCAAGCCTTGAAGGCTGTGCTCCCCGCAGCCTCCCTGCCACCCAAAAGGCTGGTCAGGCCTGGAGTGAGTCTTGCTACCCTCACTGCTGAGGCACAGCAGATAGGGCACAGTCAGCCGAGAACAAGAATCCAGGGCCCCTCGCTGCGCCCACCCTGGGAAGGCCCACCTGGCCACCAGGAGCTAGACGTGCAGGGAGGCGGCCCACATGCAGCACTGGCTGACCGTGATAGCTTGGAGTTGACTTTGGCCTCGCCCCTGCTTACCCAGCTTTGGTGGGTCATGCCGCACAGGAAGTCGCACCTCATTCCGGCTGCCATCCTTCCCAGGCCCACTCTTGCTGGACCCTGGGAGCCGGCGGCTGGCTCCAACACAGAAGGGATCGGCCATCACTGCAGAGCAAGTGGAGAGACGTGTGAGGCCCACCGGGGCTGACTCACACCATCAGCTCAGAGGGATCTAACTCTGTCCTGAGACCCTCCCATCCCTGGACACACAGTCCCGGAGCGTGCCGAGAATCACACGGCTCACACCCAGCGCCAGGCCGGGGGTGGCCCCAGGAGAGGTGGAGTGTTCAGGTGGAAGGAGACCAACAACATCCCTCCTGGGGGCCAATTATGACACCGCTCTGGCTGTCGGCTAACAGGCTGTGCCAGCCCAGCCCCTTGGGACACCTTCCTCCACAGCCCGCCCAGGCCCAAGGCAACGCCACCTTGTCTAGGCGGGTGCCCCTAGATCCTTCTCCCCAAGACACAGATAGAGACAGCCACCATGGGCGCTGAGGGCCCTGCCCATTACCCAACTGCATGCCACTCTGGGGGGAAGGGACCGAGAACCAAGTACCGCGAGGCACCTGATTCTGGTCCCCAGTCAGCGGAGCCATCCTACCTGGTCCTTTTCTCAGCTTTGTTCCAGCCGGGGCCCCTCCACCCAGACGGAGGCCTCGTGCTGGGCCCCTCGGCCACCCTCCACCTGGCAGACCTGCTCACCTCTGCCCTGCAGAGCCTCTCTGTCCCCACCTACAGGCCTGCCAGCACCACTGCAGAGGCCACCAGCCACCCGCCACCTGCCACCTGAGGCTGGACCTCCACAGGCCTAGAGCTGGAGGGACTGACTGAGCTGCTGCGAGCGCCTCCCACAGGGACACGCACTGCCGAAGCGGCTGTGGCGAATGGCACGGGCAGGTGGCCCCTGCCCTGCTAGTTTCTAACTAACTGAGGTCGGAGAAGGTGGGAAGGGGCCGCTGTGCGTAGGAGGGCACAGAAGCCGTCTGGGAGGGCTGTGGGCAGAGGTCAGGGCCAGCACTGCCCAGGGCAGGGGTGCCCACATCCCGGGCCTGCAGGGACGTATGAATCTAGATAGGACCGAACAACTTCTCTGGAAGTCCTCACACGGCAACTTCCAAAGGAGACATGCCAGCATGGGTCACTGCCTGTGATGACCCTGGCAGCCTGGGGGGCGGGTGTCTGCTGGGACCCCCCTTTTCCAGTCCTTCTCCAGCTTAGGTGAATTCAGAGCTGGCTTAGGAGGCAGAGATTCTCCTTCCATCCAGGGCCTGTGATTCGTACCAGGAGAAGGTGTGTCCACCCTCCGGGAGGGAAAGACCATTGCGGGGGCAGGGGCGCCGCGCGGACCGCGGGCAACGCTGGCAGCGGGACCACCGCCAAGGCCCCAGGGCCCTGGACCCCGGC
>NW_006442491.1:40747430-40753959 GCF_000325575.1 Pteropus alecto
CGCAGGCTGCGCCGCGCTGCGCACATGCGCGCTCCCGCCCCTCCCACCTTTGACAGTTTTACTGTGGGGGGGGAGGGGGCGAACTCTCGCGGTATTCTTGCGACCGCTCCGCGGCGGGGAGAGACCGGTCAGGGGGAGGGGGCCCGTCGGGCCGCCCCGCTTGCGGGGCTCCCGAGTCCGTCGCGTTCATCCGCCCGTCTTCCAGTGCAAAGTGACCGGTTACGCGGCCCATAGGGCGAGGGCCTTTACAGGCAGTGGGGTAAATTGAGGCAGCATAGGGGCGCAGAGCCTTGCCCCAAGCTCAGCGCTCTCGGATTGAAGCTACTGGGCGCCTGTAGGCCCTGGCCCGGGGAAGGTGCGGCCACTGTTCTCCCGGACCCTGAACTCCTGGCCCTGGGGGGACTTGGGCCCGTAAAGCAGCGTCCCGCTTCCCTTTTAGTAGCCCTGTGACCGCCTCTGCCTGTGGACCTCCCTCAAGGGGTCGCTTTACTGGGGTTACCGACCAACGGACCAACCTCTCTCTGAGGGGAACCGCGTTCCTAGGCCAGCGGCTGGCGCCTCGCTCCTCTGTGCGCCAGAGCCTGGCCCTCTGCGGGGCCCCTGGATCAGGTCTGGCGTGATGGGCGCCGGTTCCACCAGGGCACGGGAATGAAGCAGGGGAAGGCGTGCCAGTGGGGAAGCGGATTCTGGGGTGCACCTCCTTTCCTGCGGCCTTTCTCACCCCCACTCACCCCATCACCCCACACCCCACCCCCTCTGTCCACCTTGGGGCAGGCTCTGCCTTACAAAAATGTGGCAGGTTTGGGGGCCGTCTCGTCTCACAGAGACCCTTGGGATCTGCTTCTCTCAAGGCCAGCACAAAGTGCTCACACAGAGGCAAGGTGGAGGCCGTCTGTGGAAGGGTCATTTGGTCAGTCCTTCCATTGGAAATCAGAGCCAGAGTCCTGTGTGACACCTCAAGGAAGAGGGCATGTCCCTTCCTCACTGACAGTGCTCACTCCAGGGACAAGACATGCAGGATTTCGGGAGGGGTCAGCGCATGTGCCCTGAGGCGCATCCAGGGTTGTCAGCTTTCCCCTCGTAAGGCTGCACGTCTGTGTATATGATGTCAATGCTGGTAGGTGTGTGTCTGAGTGACCATGTGTCCCGTTTGGAGATCACAGTGTCGGGGCATGTTTGTGTCCTGTACTAGGTGAGAAGGTGTCCTTCTGTATGTCAGTGACCAGGTGACTGGACACAAGGCATGGGGGCATGCCAGGACCTCAGATGTGTGTCCAAACTGCAGCACATTTGGAGGCCAGGGCATCATGCAGTATCGTGCGTCCGTGTGCAGGGGGTGGCGCGGCCCATGTGTCTCTGTGTTAGAAAGTCATGGTGTGTTGGGGTGCCGTCGTGGGTCTGGGTGCCGGTGTCATTGTGTCTGTGTGTTCGGACTGCAGCGGGTAGTTCAGGCCTCTGTTACCGTTTGTGCTCCGACCTGTGTGTTTCTTGTGCAGGGCACTGCCCTGTGGTGGAGCTGAATGGGGTGCCCGAAAGACAGCTACATCCAACCCCAGGCCCCGCGAATGGACCTTATTTGAAGAAAGGGTCTCTGCAGATGCAATTAAGGCGATGATCCTGGACTATCCCGGTGGGCCCTAAATCCAGTGACGAGTGTCCTTGCAAGAGGGAGACTTGAGACAGACCGATGGTGATGTGACGCGTGTCCTGGGGGGGTGGTAGTCTGTGAGCTCAGGAGTCCCCAGGCAGTCACTAGATCTGGGAGAGGCGAAGAAGGGGTCTCCCCTGGACATGAAGCGTGGTCCTGCTGGATTTCAGGCGTGCGGCCTGCAGAACTGTGAGAGAACTCTCGTGTCAAGCCTCCGTGCTGTCATCATTCGTTACAGCAGCGGGGACCCTATCGCGCTGCATCCCGGGCAGTCGGGGCAGTCGGCGCGGTCTGAGCCCGCAGCTTCGGTCTCCGCCTCTTGCCCCGCCCCCTCATCCTGGGGTGCTGGTGGAGACAGCGAGCACCCAGCCCGAATGCAACATCACTGCCCCCTGGTGGCCCTGGCTGGAGGCAGCTGGGCCAGGGGAGCCCGCCCCCAGTCCCAGAGCTGTGCCCACCGCCACACGCAGGTTGACTGGAGCCGGACACCACACTGGGGCACTTGAGAACCAGGTTTATTTCTGGCCTTTTTATCAGAATGTAAAAAAGTGAACGCAAAACAAGGAAGACAAGACGAGCTTGGGGTGGTGGGTAGAGAGGCAAGACAAGGCGGGGGGGGCAGAGTTGGGAAGAGGCCCCTGGAAAGGGTGACACCGTGAGGGCACGAGGTGGTGGGGACACTTAGGGCAGCCAGACAGGACAAGGTGGCTTCCCATGGGGGCACGCGGGATGGGGGACACCAAGCCAGTTGTCCAAATTCCACTCGAGACCTACACCAACCAACCTGTCCGGAAGCCAGCGCAGGGCACAGAGAGGGGCCAGGGCTCAGCCCCATCTGTCCCTGAGTGCTGAGTCCCCTCGGGGAGTGGGAGGGAAGAGGACCAAGTGGGAGGAGGCTGCGGGACTGCCCTCATTGTCCTTCTACTGGGCAGCACCAGCCCTGAACCTCGGGCCCTCAGGCCCACTGAGTGGCAGTTCAGGTGCCGGTGGGTGGCAGGATCTCTGGTGAGTGACGTGGGTGATGCAGCCCAGGACAGTCCCCTGTGTGAGCCAGGTTTTCCTGGGAAAGGGGCGGCAGGAGTACCTGCCCGTTGCTGTGCCTCCAGGATGGTCTCCATGACCCCAAGAGGAGGACAGCTGTCCCAAGCCTGAGGCCAGGACTCCACTGAGCCCGGGGCAGGGTGCTGGGTGTCGGGTTCTCGTAGTGCCATGTTAGGTCCTGCCGCATGGCCAGTCCCAGACCTGCCTCACCTCAGTTCCCATGAATGGATGGGGGCGTGGTGGGGGTGTCATAAATGGGCGAAGGTGCTGGGCAGGGTGCCTGGCCAGCCGGACACTGATGACCATCATCTGGGCCATGGGTTGGGCCTACCGGACCTGGTTGGGGGCAGGGGACGGGCACAGGAGCCTTGGCAGTCTTTCCACCTCCGGGCAGTCCTCTAGGTGCTGAGGGAGGGTGTTGAACTGGACGAGTGGGCAGACAGGCCTCTCGCCCTGGAGAGGGCAGGATGCCCAAAGAACACGTGACTCAGCCAGCAAGGAGGGACAGACTTCAACGTGGGTGACGAGAATATAAATAAACACTCCCTGGGAGTTTGGGGAACACCCAAGCCCCACTCTGGCTCCGGTGGCTGCCCGCATGCTGCCTGCAGCACCAGGGGTGGGCTTCGGTTCAGGTACTGGGGGGGGCACACCCCAAGCAGCCCCCACACGTCCAGTCCCAGGCATAGCCCAGAGTGCACAACCAGAGGTGGCTGGAGGTGGCAATTGTGGTCCCACCTGTCTACTGGGCCAGGATTGGCCCCTGGGGACACCTACAGGGTCCAAGAGGGGCCGCGTGGCCAGTTCTACCTCATCCTTGCCACAGGCTCCGGTCACAGTGCTTGGGTCTGGGGTTCAAGCTCAGGCAGCGACTAGGACATGTTTCCGAAGGAAGCTGTGGGTGAGGAGTGGGGGTCTCTGGCATCATCCACTCCGCCACGGGTGCAGAGTGGCCCTTACTGGGATCCCACAGCCCCCCTCCTGCGATCCACCCACCCACACTACACTTTGGGGCTTTGAAGCCCAGCCCCGCCTCCCAGGCCTCTCTGGCTCTCCGGGCTCCACCCACTGACCTTGGCTGAGCAGCTGCAGGCTCCGCCCCTCCTCGCGCACCTGCAGGCGCAGCACCTGCTGCAACACCTCCTGCCGCTGTGCCTCCTGCGCCAGCCCCATGCGCTGCAGCTTCTCCGCGTTCAGCCGCAGCAGTGCCCGGCCTGGGAGAGAGGGGAAGGGGGTCAGGCCGAGGTCAGCATCCGATGGCATCGGAAGCCAAGGTGGGGGGGCACACACACGCAGAGACTCAAAGTCAGAGAGAGAGGAAGGAAATGGGGGTGGCAGGGAGACAGAGACACAGATTTAGAGACACGGGGAGAGAGGCAGGGGAAAGACAGGACGGACAGAGAGTGAGGAGAGGGGTCAGATGGAAACAGAGAGACAGACTGGGAGAGACGCTGGCAGATTCCGCGGAGACACAGACCGGAAGGAGAGGGTGACTCAGTAGGAAACAGGAAAGAGGGGAGCAGGACAGAAAGGAACAGGCTCCCCTGTGGTCCCTGTGCCCCGCCAGCCCACTCAGCCCCCAGCCCATACAGTCAGTCCCCTGCCGCCGGCCCCACAGCACCGGTGATGGCGTGCTGGGAAAAGGCCTCCACGTAGACGAGGTAGTTGTGGGGACAGTGCTTCTTGAGCCACTTGCAGACGTCCTGCTGACTCCACAGGACCACAGGCCTCGTCAGGCCACCCAGTGAGGGACTCGTGTGGTACAGGCCACAGTGGTCAGAGTGCAGCCGGCCCTGCAGGGGAGAGGGGTAGCAGGTGGAGTGAGTGGTGGGAGGGCAGGGGCTGAGGTGGGGATGGTGGCTGGGTACCTGGGGGCCCTCAGTGCCAGGCTGCTGCAGGAGCTTGACTGGCCGGCTGCCAGCTGCCCTCTGGCTGCGTGAGTCATGCCACGTGAGGCTGGTGCCTGGTGTCCTAGGCAGGTGGCAGGGGATGCTCTCGGCGGACACTGTGTGCTCCAGGAGGGTCCGGCAGAAGCTGAAGTGGGCAGTGGCTGTGGAGCAGGGGCGCCAGGTCAGATGGTGGGGGCAGAGCCAGAGGCGCCTCTCCCTGCTCAGCCTAGCTCCCTCCACAGAGCAGGGAACCACAGTTCCAGTGGGGGATTCCCCAGCCCCTGAAGGCAGAAGAAAGCGTCAAGAGCTGTCATGAGGACCCCACCCAGCCTGAAGATGAGCTGGAACACCCTTCCCTCCTGAGTCCGCAGCCCATGCTCTGGGAAGCGGGCTGGATTCTGCTTACATTAGAGAGAGGACATCCGCACCAGGGACCCTAAACCTTACAGGTGGGGTGGGGCGATCCTGGGACAACCCTGCCCTCCCCCTTGCCTTGGGCTAGCACGTGCCACACCAAACCAGGGTGCGCACACGGGACCTGCCTGTGGAAAACATTGGCCCAGTGTCCTGGGAAGCCCCAGGGGGTGGGGAGCCCCCCGGGTGAGCGCCCTGCCCGCCATAGTAAACTGCACCCTCTGCAGCCATGGCCCTGCCCAGCAGTGCTCACCGGTTGTGACTTCTTGACAAGAAGCCTGAACTCAGGGCAAGTCGACACCTGGATTCCTGCTCCCCCACCTCCCACAGGTGCCCTGGCCCAGGATGGCTCCCGCGTCTGGCAACTGCCCAGCTGGTATGGCTGCTCAGCACAGGTGCACAGGCTGCAGCGCTGCTCGTGGACCCACGGTGGCCCCTCGAGCTCTCTCTTCCCCCACGAACCTCATGACACGCATCATGTCTCAGTTTTACCATCGTTTCGGGGCTGGTTGCTGATGCGGGTTGGAGAAGGGCAGACGCCTGCACAGGCCCCTCCCAAGCCCTCGCACAGGCCTTGGTGCACAGGAAGTGTGCCCAGGAATATCAAGAATGAACGAATGGACGGACAAAGCCTCTGAGGGATGTCCACAAGTCCACAGAGCCCTAGGGAGAGAGGATGCTGGGCCCAGTCTAGCCTCACATCATGGGGCTCTGACTCAGCAGGCAGGGTGAGTCTTCGGGTCAGGGTGAGAGACCCTTACTCCCACGGAGACAGCCTCCCGCCCTCCACCGAGCAAGGATCAGCAGCGGGCCCAGGTCTCAGCCACGGGGGAGACCCACATCTTACACCCTCCTCCCACCCCCATGAGATTCTGTCGACCTATCACCTCCTCTCCATTCTGAAAACTTTCCATTATCAGATGACCCCAGGTGACTCTAAATTTAAGGTCTAGGGTCAGAGAGTGTGGCCGGTGTGGCTGCCACCTTGAAGTGGCTTCTAGTACTGTGGGAAAAGACTTATTCAAAGCCGAAACCTTTCAGGGTACAGGTGCCTGGGTCTCGAGGCCTCACCTCAGGGCGGAGGGTGGGGTGACAGCGGGGAAGGGGCCGGGTCTGGGCAAACCAGTCAGACGCCTCCGCCTGCGCCGCACCTGTCCCGGGCCAGCGGGTCCCGCCCATTTCCTGCCCGCGCTCGGGGACGGATCTCCGTCTATAAGTCTGTCCTTCCCTTGCTTCCAGCCCCAACGTCAGAATTCCAGTAGAAAATGGGGCGGGGGCACACCAGCCCGGCTGTGGCCTCGGCCCCTCTCGGCCCCAACGCTAGCGCTGGGGAGGATTTTCTACGCGCGAAGAAAAAGGTGACCGCACGGTGGTGCCAGCCTGGGGACAGGAGCCCTGGCCGGTCACCTCCTCCAAGCCAAGGGTGTGCTGATCCCCAAGGCCTAAGGCCGCCGGCCCTCGCCCCCAGCTCAGGACAAAGACACCAGGGACCCCGTTCGGCCACGACGTGCCCCCACTCCCCCCGCCGCCGCCTTTC
>NW_006442491.1:40754320-40755800 GCF_000325575.1 Pteropus alecto
CGCGCCCGGCGAGTCTGCGCGGCGAGGCACCTGCCGCTGAGCCCTGAGCGCTGGGCGCGCTCCGGGATCTCCGAGGTGTGTCGGCGGCGCGCGGGTCTGCGTATGCAAAGGGTGTCTGCCAGGGCAAGGGGCGTCCGTGCGCACCTGGGCATGGCTCCACGGGCGAGTGACTGCACCTACAGGGGTCCAGTTGTCTTCAGGGGCTTCTGAGGCAGGGAAGTATTCTTTTCTGTCTCTCTCTCGCGCGCGCCCGCGCGCGCGTGCGTGTGTGGTGTGGGGCATCTTACCCCTCCATGGACCTCCTGCCCCCTGGGGCCCCGGTCCAGGGCCAGACTGACCCCTTCGAAACACCTCCCTCCATTCTCCTACCTCAATTTACTCATTCCTTTGGTTCACACATTCTCCAAAACCCTTCCAGAGGTCTCTTCCTCAAATGGGCACTTGCTTCCGCAGAGAAGGCAGTTTTGACACCCTCCTCCCGCCACCACACTGAACTGCAGGAGGACAGCCAGGGTTTCTCCCCTTCCTGCTGGAGCCCCAGAATCAGAGTAGTGCCCAAAACGTGGCACTGAAAGGGGCTGGGCTGGGAACAGGGAGGAGAAAGTCCAAGGAGGCTGCAGTGGGGAGGAGGAGGGTGCTTGCCCCAGAACACCAGTGGGGAGTGCTGGGGGGGCTGGCGGCTGCCTGGTGCAGCAGAAGGCCAGACTGGCCACCTAAGTTTTGCCTCTTTGCCAAGAGCCTAGGTGCTCTCCCCAGGTATATGTGGGGGCCAGAGGGTGTCTCACAGCAGAGTGAGCCAAGGTGCACATGGCCACGAAGAAATGGACAAAGAGTCCAGTTATGCATGTCTAGCTAGAATGCGAGCACAGGTGATGGATGACTTTTACTCATGCCCACCCACACACAGGTAGACATTTGCATGGAATTCACTCTCATGCTGTGATCGCCCATACCCACGTACTGACTTGTTCCCGACATATTGGCAGCATTTATTTTCATCAGTTAGCTCTCTAGGGGTGGGCTCCCGCCCCCGCTGGAATGTTCAGGATAGGACGGGAGTGTGGGTAGGGCCTGTATAGGGACCTGTGCCCGAGTTGGGGCCCAGGAATCTGCGCGCTGAGAGCTGGGGCAGCAGTCTGCACACCGGAGCACACGCAGAGTGTGTGCTCGCAAGCATGACACAAGTTCTACACAGCTGGATAGGGGTGCAGCTCGACTCAGATGTTTTAGGGTCTGCCCTGGGGCCAGGGCGATTCTGAAGGGCAGGGTGGCGGCTGGGCTGAATCTGAGGGGTCCCTGGCATCTGGGCTGGCTCAGAGAGGCAGGAGAGGACCCATGGGTCCTGCCGGTACAGGCGGGTCTGCTTGGAAATGCATCGAGAACACGCAGCAAGCGGGGACGCCCAGGCGGTTTCGAGTTCTCGCGGGTTTGCTGCGGATGGCGTCGCCCCTGGACCCCTCCCGGGGGCTGCGCGCTCCGC
>NW_006442491.1:40755871-40756144 GCF_000325575.1 Pteropus alecto
GCCCCGTTTTCGGAACTTCCGCCCGGGGAACCCGAGGTGGGCGGTGCTTCGGCGGACCTCGCACTCTGCTTCCGGGGCGCGGGTGACGCGGGGGCCGCGACCTCTTCCTGCAGCGCAGCCGCGGACGTCCGTGGTCTTTTTGCCTCCGGCCGCGGTTTTCGTCCCTCCCTTCGCGGCCCTTGTCGTCGCCGGCGCCATGAACAAGAAGAAGAAGCCGTTCCTGGGCATGCCCGCGCCGCTCGGCTACGTGCCGGGGCTGGGCCGGGGGTGAGC
>NW_006442491.1:40756233-40756541 GCF_000325575.1 Pteropus alecto
CGGGACTCGGGCCGGACGGCCCTAAGCGCCGGACGGCGGCGGGGCCCGGCCTTCGTAGGGAGAGCGGCGCTGTGGGGCGGGGACATGCGAGCGCGTTCGGCCTGCTCCCTAGGAGCGCTGCGACTAGGGGTTGGACCCCACGTTGGCTTCGAGCCTGATTCTGGCCTCTGAGATGGATGATGACCCAGCCTGCAGATGAGCTGTGAGGAGTAGGCGAACTTCGGGCAGGTAGTAGGAACTGCGTGGCCACTTTCCCCAGGCCGGCAGACCCCCGCCCCGTCTTAAGCATTTCCCCGATAATCCCAACG
>NW_006442491.1:40756601-40797649 GCF_000325575.1 Pteropus alecto
CCCTATGTTGTCGCGGGTCATACAGCGCCTGTTAAACTCTCAGCTTCCCAGGAGCAGGGATGGCATCTGAGGCAGATGATGGGTGTCCCCTGCTTGTCAGTGACTGCTGTAAGTCGTTGAATAAATGAGCAGTCATCATCATCCTACTTGTTTGGTTATTCATTTGGTTGGGAAACTACTGGGTTTCTCTTGTTGGGGGTATTATGTTAGAATCTGGGGGGTCCACAGAAGTCTCAGGTATTGGCACCATCTTCAGAGGGCCCACAGGTCACTGGGAGAGGTGAGGTGTATGCATAAGTAAGGACATGCAGGGGAACAGATCTAGGACTCTGGGGGTCCAGGGGTCGGGGAATGCTTTGTGCAGTGCTAGCATTTGAGCCAAGTTTAGAAGGAAAAACTGGATTTAGGGATGTAGAAACGTGGCAGGGGTATAGAAGAAACCGACATTTCGTGTGTGGGCAGTTAGAAAAAAGACGAGGCCTGGAAGCAGATGCGGGACTAGGGCCGTGGGAGTGGACCGTGCACTGGGCGGAGTGCGCAGACAGGCGCCTCGGCTACCCCGACCACAGGAAGGCGAGGAAGGCACAGGCAGGGCTAGCTACCTTGGTGCCTGGCTGTGATGGGAGGAGGGATTTGGTGGTAGACTCAGTTCAACTTGGTGACAGACGGGATGCAGAAGGAGGGACGGAGAGGCAAAGCTGATGCCATGGTGTCTGCCTTGGTGCCTGGGACAGCACAGAGTAGCTGCAGGTGGGCACAGGGCGGGGACTCTGATTGGGTCAGGCAGAATTTGAGGGCCTGGTTGGATGTGGAGGTTGCTGGAAATGGGAGGTTTGATGCTCTGGCAAGCCTCTCTCAAGGAAAGTGTGGGCGGCAGGAAGCAGACAGCTCTAGTGACCTCAGGGAGGGTCGAAGTGTCCCGCCTGAAGAGAACAGACTGGAAATGTTTGCTGGCTTGGCCACGTGTAGTTCTCTGACACTAGGATCTTTGGAGGTTTCCTAGAGGTGTTAGAAAAAGAGGTTATTAAGTGACTGCCGTGGAGGGAAGAACCCAGGAACGAGGTCACCCAGATAAATGGGCGTCTTGGGGTCTCTCGCAGCGCCACTGGCTTCACCACCCGGTCAGACATTGGGCCGGCCCGGGACGCAAATGACCCTGTGGATGACCGCCATGCACCTCCAGGGAAGAGGACCGTGGGGGACCAGATGAAGAAAAGCCAGGCCGCGGATGACGATGATGAAGATCTGAACGACACCAACTATGACGAGGTGACTTGTGGGCCCCCTGCCAGTCTCCAGAGGGCCGTCTAGCTTCCTAACCCAACGTGCTGTTGGCGTCCTGATGGGTGGCTCGGGGTGGCTGGTCCATTTACTGCTTCAGCTGTTGATGGGCTGACGCTAGCAGAGTGTGAAAGCACGTCAGGAAGAAGGGAAAGGAACACGCTCTTTTGCTTTCTCCTCACAAGAGAGGTACTGTTAGAGCCACTGCACCGGCGTTTTGTCTCGGCCAATGAAAATTTAGAGTGAGATCGGAGAGAATATTTGCTTTCTTTTGCTTCAGTGCTCACCTTGGTTGGTGTTTGGTCAATTGATGTTTTCTTCAGACGTGTTCCGATGGCATTTTTCCTCAGAGGAAAAGGTTTTAAAAATTTAGTTCAGAAATAATTTTAATTTTACAGGGAACTTGCAAAAATAATACGGTAGAGAGTTCCTGCGTACCGTTTACAAGCTTCTCCCCATCTTACAGGGCGTTAGCACAGTTACGGAAACCGGAAGCTCAGCACTGACGGCACTCTTAACTAATCTGTAGATGTCATTTGAGTCCCACCTGTTTTTCTGCCCGTGTCCTATTTCTGGTCTATGACCCAGTCCACGACCCAGGTTGCACTCTGAGTGTCCCCTTAGCCTCCTGCACTTGGGGTAGTCCCTCCACCTTTTGCACCCTTGATGTTTCTGAAGAGCACTGCTCAGTTATTCTGTTGGCCCTCAGTTTCGCTTTATCTGATTGAAAAGTGTTGAGCGAGCATTTTGCAGCTGAAGTGTTCTCTGTTTCTGCTGGTGGAGATTAAGTTGGAGGAGAAGCTGACCCAATAATATGTTGTCTGGTTCTCAGTTTAATGGCTATGCTGGGAGCCTCTTCTCAAGTGGACCCTACGAGAAAGATGATGAGGAAGCTGATGCTATTTATGCAGCTCTGGATAAAAGGATGGATGAAAGAAGAAAAGAAAGAAGGTAAAACAAGTTCACTGTCTTTGTCCATCTTTTAACAGGTTTGTCTTGACTTATTTTAGACTTGGAGCAAAGTTGCAAGACTAATGTGTGTCTGCTCAGCTTTGAGGCCCCCTGGGTCTTGGTCAGTGGTGGCAGCACGTGGACGGACGCTGGGCTGTCGGACAGGAGCTCTGGGGCCTAGGGACTGGAGTGAAGAGCTTGAGAACTCCATGTCTGGCTTTCTAGAAACCAACGGAGTTCGCGGATTATTCACTACGTGTCAGGGTTACCGTCTTCGAAATGGGCGTAGTGATGTTGATTAATGAATGTATCAAATAATGTAAAAGTTAAGTGAAAATGACAAATGAACATTAAATCCTCATGGGCAGGCAGTTGTGGCTTGAGAATCTGGTGCTGTGCGTCGGTGTCGGGACATGACGGTGGGGAGTCAGGCTGGTGAGCCAGAAGGAGCGCGGCCCGAGCAGGCCCGTGGGAGGGAAGGCTGCCCCTCAGCAGGACGCCTTCGGGCGTGACTTCGCTGAGCTTCGTCTGGCAAGTCTGTAGCAGCTGATTTGACAGCTTTCTGAATTCTCTGTCCCGGTTCTGAGGCGATTATGCAAAGCAAACCCATGATCTTGCAAACCATAGTCAATGATGTTTTTATGAGTTTTTTATATTTTTTTATTAAGAAAGAACACATTCTCGTAGAACGTTAGGACAATAGGATTAAGCAGAGGTACGGAGATAACATTTATTCACAAGCCCAGAAAGTTCACATTTTTGTTCACTTTCCTCTTTCTCTTGCTCATTCTACGTGCAATTTTGTAACTTCCCTTAATACGTAGAATTTTTAATATTTCCAAGATCGTTTTAGAAAAGTGAACGATAGTTTTTCAGGGGAGTTTTTTAAAAGCTTGTCATTCGACGTGCGTGAATACAGTAACTAAGTGTGCATGGTTTTGCATATTAAAGACGATTCTAATCAGGATTTCAGTTATTTTAAAAAAAACGTAGTGACGTGGATACGTATAGAAAAAGTCACGGTACTAAGTGGTCTTAGAAAAGTGGCTCAGTAAAAACTGTTGGGAGAAGGTCTCACGACGAGCGAGTGTTGAGCCGCGGACACGCAGTCTCGGCCGCGTTCCCAGTGCGTGCGGCCGCCTCCGCTGCACCTGCAGGCGGTCCGTGCGCGCCGGCCCGTCAGGCCGCGTGCCCCTCCTAGGTCTGTCTCCCACGAGCATCAGGCATGTTCGTCGCACCGACCGATTCTTTCTTCCCTGCCAGCCAGTCCACATCCTGCCTGTCCCCACACGTGGCGCTGCTCTTTTCCAAGCCCGGGCAGAGTCAGAAGCGGTCCTCACGCTACCGCTCCTCAGCCGTCATCTCCCCCTCCCTCTGCCATCTTAACCTGTTCACGACACGGGCTTTCTGATGGGGTCAGGCACTTTGTGGAAGGGCCTGAGTTGTGGGCTGGCGCCTGCGTCCTCAGGGTGTCCTGTCACTCTGCTGTCAGCACCCCGTGGTGGATGGCCTGATCAAGAGCAGGTGGAGCACCTTTGGCCAGAAAACCCGACAGGCACCCGCGTGTGTGGCTTTGCGTCGGTGGCTGTGGGAGCCGACTCCAGGCGGCGGAAAGGTGTTGAACTTTGCCACGCACAGGGTTTGTCACAGCGCATTTCAGTTCCCAGCTGCAGATATTTTCCTTGTACCTGGAGGAGGAAAATCGACATTAGCGTCAGGGAGTGTCGGCTACTCAGTTTCCGTCAACTCGCGTTAGCCTAACTTGGTTGATGCTTCGTCACAGTTTAGCATCTCCTTTCACGTTCAGATAGAACCGATTTCTCCCAGCGTCTAGCCCCGATCCCGGGTCACCAGTTCCCCAGTGACTTTCTGTCCCTGAAGCCAGGCCCGTTGGTCTGGCAGGGGGAGCAGTGAGGCTGGTGGGGGGCTCACTGGTTGTTTACGTGGAAGACCGGGAAGCAACGACAAGTTGGAGAGCTGGGCGGGCCACTGGGTGTTCACAGTTTGGCCCTACCTTTGGAATTTTGAAGGGTTTTAGAGCTGCAGACATACTTGTATTCAAGTGCAGCTGTCTGTCAGAGTAAGGCGGCTTGTTTTACTTTAGGGAGCTTCTGCGTGTTTTCATTTGGCGGACAGTTGAGTTATAACATTTGTAAAAGTACCTGTTGTTACCTGAAAACGTTTGATTTAGCTGTCCAGTGTCTGGAATGATAAGCCTAATGGAACGACTTCGTTTCAGAATGGACAGCCAGCATTTCTAATGTACACACTTATTTTACTTTCTAGGGAGCAAAGGGAGAAAGAAGAAATTGAGAAATACCGTATGGAACGCCCCAAAATCCAACAGCAGTTCTCAGACCTCAAAGTAAGCAGGGGACAGCTTGCCGTTTGCAGTGCCCCCTGCCCGCGAGGCAGAGAATCGCCTGCTCTGGGGTACAGCTGAGACTCACCACGTGCTCTGTGTTGAATCCAGATAGCGCAGCAGCCTCTCTCCCCGCACAAAAGAGGGGGATAAAGGGGCCTTGTCTTAGTGACTTTAACCGCGCACACATGTCAGGTCTCTGGACCATCCTCTGGGCTTAGAGCAGTTTCCTTTGGAGTGAAGCAGAGCAGGTCGGCAGACACGTTTTCTAAGTGAGCAGACGAGCGTTTCTGCGTCAGAGGCTTTTCTAAGACGTGCTGGTTGGGGCAGGGGTCCGGGAGAGCAGTCTTTCCCCTATGTGTGGGATCAGCCAGAGAGTGAGTGTCCTCGGCCGGTGTTTGCAGAGGAAGTTGGCGGAAGTCACCGAGGAGGAGTGGCTGAGTATCCCGGAGGTGGGCGATGCCAGGAACAAGCGCCAGCGGAACCCACGCTATGAGAAGCTGACGCCTGTGCCCGACAGCTTCTTTGCCAAACACTTACAGACCGGAGAGAACCACACCTCCGTGGACCCCCGGCAGACTGTGAGCCGGGGCCAGGGGCTGGAGGCGCGGGGGCTGCCAAGAGAGGGTGGGCTCTCCCCGGAGGGAGCAAGCCCGCCTCCGGCCTTTCTCTCCCCAGCAATTCGGAGGTCTGAACACACCCTACCCAGGCGGGCTGAACACTCCGTACCCAGGTGGGATGACACCTGGGTTGATGACACCTGGCACAGGTGAGCTGGACATGAGGAAGATTGGCCAGGCGAGAAACACTCTGATGGACATGAGGCTGAGCCAGGTGAGAGTTTGTGTCACGTAACATTCCTTCAGGTGGTGTTTAAAAACCTTTTTTTTCTGATCATAGAACTGATGCATGTTTAAGAAGTTCGTCTTTTGAAGTGCTTTGTCACACGCTAAGCAGACCTGTGACTCCGTACAGTTCCCTGTCCTGTTGCAGAGAGCGGTGGGGTTCTGCATTCAGGCCGGTCGATGCGTCCACCTGCAGGGCCTGCACTCAGCGCCAGTAGCAACGGGCTGGCCCCGGCATGGCTCTCCTGCTCCCCCTCAGGGCCCGGAGGCTGTCCCAGGCGGTTAAGGGCTGCTGACAGGCTGACCGGAAAGAGGCACTCGAGACAAGCCACGTGCTCAGTGTTGGTGAAGCTTAACGTCCATCCGCTTACCTAGAAGTAGACGTGTTTCCTTCCTGCGTCCCAGTGAGCCGTGATGGCCCAGAGGGGGCTCGCACTCCCTTTGGCAGTCTCTGTGTCTGGTCCTTCGGCAACACCACGGCGTCTCGATCACCGCAGCTTGCCCGTCAGTCCCGAAGTTGGTGTCCATCCCCCGACTTAGCTCTTCTCCTTCGATACTGCACTGGCAGTTCTGGGTCGTCGCCTCCTCTCTGCGTGAGGTTCAGAATCAGTCTGTCCATATGCATGAGCTGGGGCTCTCATCGGGGCTGCGTTGAATCCGCAGGTCAAGCCGGGAAGAACTGGCACCTTGACAGCATTGATCCTTCCTGTTTGTTAACGTAGATTCTTCTCTGCTACCTTAGCTTTCCAGAGTTCTGGATTTTTTTACGTAGATGTAGTATATATAGGTTACGTGCACATTAGTATTTCTCGTTTTTGGATGCTAGTGTAAATAGTATTGTGTTTCTAATTTCGGATTCTGTTTGTTCGTTCATGGCATGCACACAGGAAAGCGCTTGGCTTTTGTACGTTACCTTGTATCCTGCAGCCTTGCTGCTGTAATTGCTTATGTTTTGTTTTTTGTTTTTTGTGGGGTGTTTTTGGTGATTCTTTTGGATTTTATCCATAGACCACGAAGTCGTTCGTGAGCAGTTTTGTTTCTTCCCAGTCTGTGTCCCTTTCTCCCTTGTCTCGCAGCATTAGCTGGGACCCTTTGCCCATTTTTACTTGGGTTTTGTTGTTTATCATGGTGATTTTGAGACTCAAAACTAGAGGGAATGGTGCAATGAACTGCTCTATGCAAACTTGAGAACTTAATTGGAATAACGTTTTATTCTATGATTTCTAGGTTTCACTCATTCTCACGTAGACCTTTTTATGTTTTTTCTGGGGACATTTATGGTTTCATTCTTTTTGTTTTAACCTTTATTCCCTGTAGATGGAACTTGTTTGTCACCATCACAGACTGGTGTTTGAGTTGGGTTGTTTCCTCCTTCACTGATAGTGGAGACTGGGAAGGGGTTCTGGAGACCCTCTGAGCACTGCGTCGGGCACTCCTGGCCCAGCTCACCCGCCTGGCTCGGCCTCTCTTGCAGGTGTCTGACTCGGTGAGCGGGCAGACCGTGGTCGACCCCAAGGGCTATCTGACAGATTTAAACTCCATGATCCCGACCCACGGAGGGGACATCAAGTGAGTGTTCTCTGGGACCGGTGGGTCACGGTGTGACTCAGTTTGACTAGAAAGTTTTGGGTTTTCTTTGCAAAACATACAGCCAGAATAGGATGTGAAGGTTCTAAGAAAAACATGGTAGGATAGTTTGATTTTCCATTTAAAATATGTTGACGTCTATTCACTGAGGACGTTTTAAGTGTGTGAAAAGTAATAGTCCCAATGTATGCACGTGCTGAGCCAGAAGACCCCTGGCTAATCACATCCGTGTGTCTGACCTTGAACTCCGTGCGCAGCGCCCGTTGGCGTGCGCGCTGAGCCGGCTGGGGCAGTGCTGACTAGGGCTTTGAGTTGGTGGTCTCACTTAGGACTTCAGTGTCTGTGCTGTGGCGCCTCGGGCACACTCAGCAGTGGCGGCCTGATCCCGTGTGCTGTCTCGCCACTGTAGTGATATCAAAAAGGCACGGCTGCTCCTCAAGTCTGTTCGAGAGACAAACCCACACCACCCACCAGCCTGGATTGCATCAGCCCGCCTGGAAGAGGTCACCGGGAAGCTCCAGGTGGCTCGAAACCTCATTATGAAGGGGACTGAGATGTGTCCCAAGGTACGTGTGTGGCCGGGCGTTCTGGAAGGCTGTACGGCGCCCACCCCGGGGACCCTCGGTGTCTGTGCCACGCAGGACGCCCGTGGGAGAAGCCCGAGTTAGTGCAGAGCTGCCTGCCTTTCAATGTGGAAATCGCAGATGGTAGGACAGGCCGGGGAAGGGAGGAGACGTGGGAAAGGCGTTTTCCCTGCTTTACTCCACTCGGCGCGAAGGCCTGTCCCCTCTTTGGAAATGGCAGGGTAGCCTTAGCTAGAAGGAGCTGATCTGCTCACCTCTCCCATGCCACCTAACGTGAAAACCTTGAAGGTCAATGCTGATTTTCAGCAGAATGTTCCAGCTCTTTTTGGGAGGTGGAATGGTTAGAGAAGCTTTGGTAAGTCCTGCGATACCTTCTTAAGTGACCACAGCCTCGCCGACAGGGAAAGGTGCCCAGTGCACACTTAGCCCGGGACCTGGGGCACGGCGAGAGCTTCCCGGGCAAGCGCAGGCCCACCTATCTGCCTCCACCTCGTCTGTGGGTTGGCTTCTTGTCTCGTAGGGCAGGCTGTGTTCTTCTCTCAGTCGTAGCGTGTCCCGACTTTGAGACGGATGTTCTGTACCCACAGTCCCAAGCTTCGGCGGCACAAGGGGTGCCTGGTACAGACACCAAGCCGATGGACTTTTGTTTGATTGGAAAACCCAGGGGCCTTACGGGCCTGACGAGCCAGCCCCTCCTGTTCCGAGGCTCACACGTGCCCTTCTGGGGTGCCTGCTGCTCAGTTGCAGCTCTGGCCTGCACGTACGCTTACCCTTTTTTGTGTTTCCCCAGAGTGAAGATGTCTGGCTTGAAGCAGCCAGATTGCAGCCTGGGGACACAGCCAAGGCCGTGGTGGCCCAAGCCGTCCGTCACCTCCCGCAGTCTGTTAGGATTTACATAAGAGCAGCAGAGCTGGAAACGGACATCCGCGCCAAGAAGCGGGTTCTTCGGAAAGGTGAGCCCCTAGAACCCACCGGGGCGGGCACGCCGGGCTGGCCTCGTGCGGCAGGCCATTGGCACCTGCGCCCGGAGAGGGGCCTTGCCTGGCTTCACTCAGGTTCTGCTGGTTAAAGAACACGGGACGTTTTCCAGGCCTTTGCCAGCTGGGGGACCGTGAGCGAGCTGGGCCATCAGTCTGCAGCCCAGGGCCCTCTTCTCTACAGGCGAGAGCAAGACTTGTCCAGAACCAGCTTCAGTAGGATGAGTGGGCCGGTGTGAAGGGCGGGCTGGCCCAGCACTGAGCAGGCTTCGCGGGCATCGGCTGCCCCGCGTCGTCCAGGAGCCCGGTGCCCCGGCCGGTAGGAGTGGCCACGTGGTGTGAAGTCACACCAGAGCTGTATTCCTTCCCACCTCCTAAAACTCCTGCGTGGCAGTGAGCCTGCAGCGCCTCAGCTTCCTGGGGCTGTAAAGGCCCACGGCACGTTGCACGGTTGGCATGCCGGGGGACGCTGATTCCATCTGAGAGTCTGCCGGGACGGAGCTGCTGTGGGCACGTGTGCTGCTTTCGCCCTGCGCAGCCAGCAGGAGGCGCAGCACCCCTCCCTGCAGTAGGACTCCCGGGTGGGCGATGCTCTTGACCTTGGCTCCAAGCACGTGCTAGGCCGCCAATTCGGAGTAAATCGGAACTCGTAGTATCAGCGAGATAGGGCGTGTTATGGGGTGTTGGGGGCAGTTTTCAGTGAGCGGTCTCCAGCCCTCGTTTTTACGACGTGTGTGCGGGTGGAATTGTGGAAGTGTGACAGCGGGCCGCACGAGTGCTGCCACGTGCTTTCCGACTCTGCTGTCTGCGCTCGGAAGAGGCCAGGCGGGGTCCACCTCGTGCCGGTCCTCGCCGCGCACATGCTTCGTGCGTCCAAGTGCGCTTCCTCTCGCGGCTCTGCTTTATTGGCTGCAGTGCTGTGACCCATTAAATGCTCGGAGCCAGTCTCTTCAAAATGAGGCCAGGAGCAGAAAGTTAGCACTTTTTTTTGGTTTTTAGACATCAGCTGCTTACCTTTTTTCAGCCAGGAAAATTGTGCTCAAATGGCAAACACATGGAACTCTGGGCAGTTAGCGTTATTTATTTAGGAAAGCTCTACTGAATTTTCCCCACCGCTGCGTGATCAGTGGCCAGCCGTCTTTGTGGCCACCTCCTGTCCTCCAGCAGGTAGCCCCGGTTTGTCGGCTTCAGGCTGGGGGGGGGCGGGCCCTCGCGTGGGCCTGCCGGGCGTGCCGAGCAGTTGTTCCCAGGCTGCCCTGGCCCTCGATGGCGATGGGCCTCCTGGCCCTTCTCTCCCCCCGGCAGAGAACCTGCTCGGGAAGGACATGGAATCCCAGCCGGCCTCTCCCCTGCTCCCTGGCCTGCCCTCCCAGCTCCATCCCACCCCCCACCCTTGGAGTGCTCCCAAAACAGCGTTGTTTCCAGCTGCCTGGGGCAAAGCTGGGTGCTGCCTGGTTTGATTTTGCCCTGGGTGAATACTTGACAGCCACTGCTTGAGAGGTCTGACGTTTAAGAACTAAGGCGACACTACTTGCATGAGGGACTTCAGGGACTTGGGGCGCCGTGCCAGCCCTGGGTCTCTGGAGCCTGAACTTGGCTCTGGGCACAGCAGACACCCTCATTTTCTCTTGGGAGGACTCGCGCCCTGAAGGGTAGTCTGAGACCTCAGGAGGCTGTGGCCTTGGGCATGGTGCTTGACCTCTGAGCTGCAGTGTCATTAGCAGAGGCACGTGTGGGCCTATGAGCGGCGTGCCCGGGGGCTGGGCCTCAGCTCTCCGTGCTAGGTGTGGAGCTCTGCTCCTTTGCTAACTGATGCTGCTGTGTAGAAGTGGGGTTTTCACCCTGAAAGCACATACTCTGGCCCACAAAATGTGGCACTTTGCAGCAGCTGTCACCGTCAGGTCACCGTGAGCACAAGGACAGCACCCGAGTGTCCTCCCCACAGGGCTGTGGGCTGGACATCACGTTGGCCTCTGCTCACAGGTATTTCTCAGTCAGACTGCTCTCCTGTCTGCACTGTCCCTTACGTGCCGCTGGCTGCAGTTTCTCCAGGGAGCCTTAGCGCAGCATGGTAGCTGGCCGGGCCTTGCCGTCCTGGCGCCCACTGCAGGCTCCATGTTTCTCTGTCCTTCGGGGCTTTTTGGTAAATTGCATCCAAAGAAGGAACGTGCTCTGCTTCTTACACCGAGGTTGGGGAGTGTCCGGACTGCGGGACGTCATAGTCTCTTCCAGGAGTCTGTCCCCTTCCTTGATGTCACTGCACGTGCTGGCCGCCTCTGCGCTCAGCCAGCCCTCGGGAGCTGCCCGGCCTGGGCCCACACAGAGCCCAAGGCTTCCCTGCCGTCTCCTCTTGGGCTTTCTGCACGGCGCTGTGTTTAATGCTGATTTTTAGGTGTCAGTGGGAGCAGAGGTGATGTGTAGCCCTCTGTGCCACCCGCAGCTATCAGCTGTGTCCAGACCTGAGAGGACCTGTAGAAAGGGCAGGTCTGCCATTCCATGCATCGGCCAGCAGAGACCCTCTGAGCCTGCGGGCAGCGATGTCCGCTGGGACAGACATCCTGCTTTCGCTTCCCCTTGTCTGTGACCAGCTTTCTCGTTTGACTTTCCCAGCCCTGGAGCATGTCCCCAACTCGGTTCGCTTGTGGAAGGCGGCGGTTGAGCTGGAAGAGCCCGAGGACGCCAGGATCATGCTCAGCCGAGCTGTGGAGTGCTGCCCCACCAGCGTGGAGGCGAGTCCTTCCCCGTCAGGCCTGGGCCCGAGCTCGGTGTCCGGAAGTGATGTCAGCTAAGCAGTGCGCTCCCCGAGGCCGCGGCTGCTGGCCTGGAAGGCAGCGTGGTGTCACAGGCTGCTGCCCTGTCACACAGTGGCCAGGCTAGGGGGCAGTCCGGCTGTGCTCAGCTGTGCCCCTCGCAGAGTGCAGGACGGGCCTTGGCTCATCCCCGAGCATTGCAGAGAGCCTAGTGGAGCCGGCCTCTCGACCCAGGGTTTGCAGGTGGAACCCGAAGGGGGAGGCGCGAGAACTTGACGCACGCTCGCCAGCCCCGCGCCAGCCAGCCCAGCGCGAGGTCGGCCCTCATCCTCAGCTGGGGGGCGGCTCTGGCGTTAAACACTCTGGCCCACAGCGTTCTGTGCTGTGACTTCCAGGCTTGGCTTTATGATATCCAGTATGTCTTTAATTATCCTTAAGGCCATTGTGAAATTCTCCAAACAAAATTACTCTTAGTTTATTTACATAAAAGTAAATAGAGCCCGTACACATGGTTGGTGACGAAACGTTGCAGAATCAACAGCTGGGGTGTGAGAACTGTAGGAGGCCGAGCGCCCACGAGACCGTTTAGCTTGCGAAGGCGGCTTCACCTTCTGTTCCAGCCCTGGAACGAGTCTGGCACACGACGTATGTTGAACCAGTGTTTGAAATGTGTGACCGAGAATCTGTCAACTTTTCATGTTAATCAGAGAGTCACTGCAGTGTCAGAAGCATAACCGAGCAGCTGTCAGATAAGGAGGAGATGCCACTGACACGTTGGCGGGCTCTGCCTGGTGCTGAGCCTCCTGCGCAAGTGCCAGGGCCATCGAGGTTGGCTCAGCACCTGCCCTGGCAAGTCCCACTGAAGACTGTCCTCTTTCTCTGATGTCTCTCTGTCCAGCTCTGGCTCGCTCTGGCAAGGCTGGAGACCTACGAGAATGCCCGCAAGGTCTTAAATAAGGCCCGGGAGAATATTCCCACAGACCGGCACATCTGGATCACAGCTGCCAAGCTGGAGGAGGCCAATGGGAACACGCAGATGGTGGAGAAGATCGTTGACCGGGCCATCACCTCACTGCGGGCCAATGGTGTGGAGATAAACCGCGAGCAGTGGATCCAGGTGAGGTGTTGGGGAGGACTCCCAGCGGCAGCCAGATGTCACGGCGTCCCCACGCTGGCCGACCAGCCAGGCACAGGCTGTTCTTCCTGTGACCGCAGCCTCGCTGTTAGCGTCACAAACCCGGGTCTACACTGGGGTTGGAGACTGAAGAGTTTTCGGTGTCTGGACCCGTGTCACGAGCACCACTTTGCGAGTAGAAACTGATGTGGCCTAAAAGGGGATGACAGGCAGCCTCACAGCGTCTCCCTTCGTCCCTTTCCGCTGCTTCGGTAGACTAGCTAGTAGCGTCTCCGAAGACTGTGACCCACCCGTGGTGGGCGCCCCTTCCTGTCACCCCCCCGACCGAGCCAGCCCGCTGGGAAGGGCGCCTGTCTCCTGGGCCAACCTGTCGCATGTCAGCCTGGGGAGCATTGCTTCTTGTGGGTCTGCAGAGCAAGTCCCTGGGCTCGGGAGATGGCCCCAGGCCGCCCGCCTCGCCTTCTCTGTGCCCCGGCCACCACAGTCCCTGCTGCTGCTGCTCTCCGGCGTCCTGGCTGGCTGCCCCTGAGCTACCCCAGGGAGCCAGCGAGGGCATGTCGCTGCTGCTGAGGGGTGGCCCGCTGGCACCACTCCGCGTTCAGCGTGCGGCCCCTCCCTGTGCCCGGCAGGTTTGAAGCCGGGGGCAGGTCCTCGCGCGTCTGGACTTTGACCGCCCGGACCCAGCCTCGTGTCCGTGGTCTCTCACTCCCCGTGTACGTCTGGGTTCGTCCTGCTGCTTGGATCGGTGGATTTATAGTTTTCGTGACATTTGGAAGATTTGTGTCCGCTGTTTCTCCAACTACCTGCCTGCCCTCAGGTGCAGTTAGCGTAGTCAGGAAGCCGCTGGAAGTTGCCGCACAGCTCCTGATGAGCTCTTCGTTTTTACGTTCTTCTTTGTTTCGTTTTAATAGTTTATTAAGCTGGTGCTAACGTTCCATAAGTTTCCCCCATCGAAAGTGTACAGTTTCGTGGTTTTTGGTGTATGCAGACGTGTGTAGCCAGCACCGCGATCTAACCTAGCCGTGTCCTACCAATAGGAAAGCCTGTCCCCGGTAGCTGTCACCCCTCCCCTAGTCCCAGGCAGCCACATGCTTTCTCTGTACATCTGCTTTTCTGCTTCCTTTATAGATTTTCACTTTTTGGACGTTTTATGTAAGTGCACTGTCTCGCGACAAGCTTCCACTCCGTATGCTGTTTTTTACTGCAGCGTGGAGGTGTTGGAATTTTTTGCCCTCTTTAAAACTGAGTTATCCTTTTATTTTTGCTTATTATGCATTTATTATTGGATTGTGTTGAGTTATGAGTTCTTTACACATGTATTCTGGGTACAAGTTACTTATCAGATGACACGGTTTGCAAATATTTGCTCCCATTCTGTGTTGTCTTCTGACTTCGGCGATGAGATTGCTCGCGGCACAAATGTTTTTAATTTTGATATAGTCCGGTTCATCTAATTTTTTATTTTGGTGCTCATGTTCTGTGTGTTATATCTAAGAAGCCTTCCCTAGCCCAAGGCCATAAGTGTTCACTTCTGTGTTTTCTAAGATTTTTCTTGTTTTAAGGCTGACGTTTGGTCTATTTTCATTTCAGTCACATATGTGCGAGGTGACGGTTTGACTTCCTTTCACGTATGGATGTCCAGTTCTGGCACCGCTACGTCCTCATGCCGTGTGGACAGCCAGTTGAGCATAAACGTAGTGGTTTGTTTCTAGACTCTAGTTCTGTTTCACTGGGCTGCATGTCTGTGCTGGCATGGCACCATACTGTTCCGATTACCGTAAGTTTTGAAATCAGGAAACATGAGTCTTCCTTTGTTCTTTACAAGATTGTTTTAGCCATGCTTGGTTCTTTGTGGTTTCTAGGGCCAGCTTGCCCGTTTCTGCAGAAAGCTCACTGGGAGTTTGATGGAGTGACTCTTCGGGTCGGTTTGGGGATGCTGGCCTCCCTAGCGATGTTAGTCCCCTGATCTGAACGCGGGCCGTCTCTCAGCGACATTCCAGTGTGCTAGTATTGCGTTTCTCTAGTTTATTCCAAAATATTTTGTTATTTTTGGTACTATTATAAGTAGAATTTTTCTCGTTTATTTTCGGATTATTGACTTTTAGTGTATAAAAATAGAGTTGATTTTTGAACATTGAGTTTGTGTCCTGTGATCTTGCTAAAAACGTTTATGAAATCGCAGTAGTTTCACTGGATTCTTTAGGGTTCTCTCTCTGTAAGACCATATCACTTCCCTGTTTCCAGTCCGGATGTCTTTTATTCCCCGTCTGCTGTGGTGAGAACCTCCGGCGCGGGGGCACATGGCAGCGGAGGGAGCCCACGCCCCTGTCTCGCTCTCGGCCGTGGGGGCCGGTGTCTGGTGTTGCTCGCTGAGTGGCCGTCAGCCCGCACGGCACGCTGATGCTCTGGCCATCTTTCAAAACTGCTCTTTTCTCTCTGTCTCGTTTCGAGGAGCCTCTGTCGCTTCGTCCTGCGTCTCACTGACCTTCGGCGATGTCTAGCCTGCTGCTGTGTCACCGCTGCAGTTTTCATTTCTAGGGATTTAATTTGGGTCTTTTAAACACGTCCTCCGTGTCTCTCCCATGCGCACGTGTGCAGCGCAGGCGCAGTGGTTGCTCGTTCCAGCATCTGCGTCCGCTCTGGGTCGATTCGGGAGATGCCTTTTCCCCTCATTGTGACTTGTATTTTCCTGTTTCCTTCGTGCCCGGTAATCTTTGATTTGTTGCCAGATAGTGTGATTCTTCCTTGCTGGGCACTGGACGTCTCTGTGCTCCTGTGGACCGTGGACTTCTGTGTTGAGTGCGGTCATTGGAGACGTTTTGGCCCTTTAGGTCTTGCTCTGATGCTTTGCTAGGCTAGACCCGAGACGTGGGCAGTCGGGGACAGTCGGGCCCATTCTCTTTTGGAGGCAGGACCTCTCTGTGCACGCTGCCCCGTGCCCTGCGTGTGTTGGGGGTTTCCAGCCTGGCCGGTGGGGACCGTTCCTGGGCCCTGTGACCTCTGAGCGTTGCTCTTGCCAGTCCCTTCGACTGGCTCTTTCCAAGCGCTCATGCTCTGGCGGGGCCCTCCGTGGGGCAGGCTGGAGTGTCCCCTCGTGCTCGGTCCGTGTCCTCTGGCCTTCTGGGTCTTCTGGAGCTGCCGGTGCTCCCTCCTCCACCAGCCTCTCCTGGGTGCTCTCCCTGCACCGGGGCGGACGTGGGCTCCCCTGACTGTGTCTGTCCCCATAGCCCTTCGTGACTGGCGTCTGGTGTCCTGACAAGCACTGCCTCGTGGGTTTTGTCTGAGGATCTGGCTGTTTCAGGAGGGAGGGCCTTGACCAGCAGCACCACGCTTGCTTGTGTCCCCACAGGGTGCACGGCTGCTCCTGGGCCCGGTGACCGTGTGGCAGAGTAGAGCGGGGCCGAGCCCTGTCTGCCCCGGAGGTGCCTCCTGCACCGACTCCCGCTCCTGAACTCCCTGTGGGGTGCACCTGGCGAGTTCGCCTGCTGGCCTGCCTTTCCACCTTGTCAGGGAGGGTGACGGCAGGAGGTGATGGCAGGTGCCCTGTCCTTTCGGCAGCTTTCAGGCCATCACTGACTGTGCCAGTGTGCAGAGAGTACACGGCCTGAGCTGGACCTTTATTCATTTTGAGATTTCCTGAAAATGTGCTTTTTGCTACTACTTGGTTATACCAGAATGTAGTGAAGGTCCTGAATGGACACCAGCTTTACGTTCAGTCTTCGTAAGGTGACCGAGTAAATTTCTCATGATGTCCTACGAAGAGCGTGATGACTTCTGGGCGTTTGGCTCCTGAGCAGGTCTCTGTTTATTGAGTACCTGCTATGTTCCAGACTCTCTTGACTGACATTTGATCCCTGCCTTTTCACTTCCCACTTCCCCCTTCTTTCTAGAACCCAGTCCCGGAGACACTGACCCCATGGTGCGCCTGCAGCCCGTCTCAGGAGCCTCAGCGGCCGACCCCCGACCTGCGTCGCGCACACACGCGCCTTGCTGTCCTGTTGTTCCGCCTCTTTTGCTGGCTTGCCTTCTCCTCACGTTCTAAATACTTGGGTGGTTTGGCCCAAAGTCCCTTTTCGAGACTTCCGTGCTCACCTCTTTGGCGAGCTCATCACACCTGTTGCTGAGAAAGGAGTTTGTGTGCCGGGAAAGCCCAAACGTGGACTCTGCTCCGGGCGCCCCCCACGCCTCGCATCCGCTGGGCTGTGAGGCGGCACCCCAACCTGCTGTGTCCAGAACACGTCTCGCGGCTTGCCCCCCAACTTTCTTGTCCCCCGTCTTCCTCACCTCAGTAGACGGCCCCACAGTTCCGCCTCGTGGGTCGCTGCGGGACCCCCTCGCACGGCGCCTGTCCACGAGCAGCTCGTCTCCCTTCACACCCCTCTCGAGTCCAGGTGCCTCTCGTCACCCCACTGCTGCCCGCTCGGCAGACCTGCCGCCTCCGGCCCCCACGGCACCTGCTGTATACTGCCCTCCACGTGGCAGTTGGACAGGGCCGACCATGTGGCTCGCTGGGTGGCTCACCCCCAGAGCCTTCCTGCCCCACTGCGGCAGACCCACAGGCCCCTTGGGCCAGGCTCAAGCCGTCGCCCCGCCCGTGGCCACCACCCCTTGCTCTTCGCCGGCCTCCCGCCGTGCTAGCGCGCACCCTCTCCTCGCGTCTTGGCCTTGGGATGCTTTTCTGATGCCACGCTGCACTCAGCGCACGTCCAGCTCAGTCCCCGGGGTGGCACGTCCAGCTGCCTCTGCCAGCACAGCGCCCGCCACCCTGACGACGCAGCGCGAGGCTGTCCACTCTCCTGCCGCCCAGGTGTCCTGGTGCTTCCGTGGCTCTGCATGCATGTGAACACATTTGTCGGGTGAAGTCCTTACTGTGGAGTCGCTCGGCCAACACATGCACCTTTTATTCTGACAGAGGGCACGCAAGGCCCCCACAGAGGTCGGCGTGCGCTCTCCGGCCGCGTCCGAACACCTGCGCCCCTCTGCCTCGGGGGCCAGCGCGCATTTCCGTGTTGCTGCGTGACGTGGGTGACATGTTCTGCGTAGCTTACTGAGCGTTTTAAAAAGGAGGGCTTCGAACTTCTTTTCAGACATTTAAAAGTCATTCACGTTTTTATTTTTGGGAGAACCGTGTGTTGTGCTTGTGGCATTGTCAGCCCTTTCCTGATGGGTGGCAGGAGACCGCAGTGGTGCATTTCTGCGTCCCACGCTGTTCTTGCCCCCGAGGCCGAGTGCTGGTCTGGCCGCCCACCTGCCTGGTGGACTGCCCAGTGACTGGTCCCCTCTGCGCCCCAGGTTCCCGTCTCCCCGTCTCGGTGTGGGGCCCTAACAGGTCTGTCTGTGTGGTTGGCGTGTTTCTCCTGGACCAACGGACCCCAGTGTCCATGAACTTGTCGTCTAGTCAAGCTACTTGGGAGGTTTCTAACGCATCAGGACCTCTTATGGCCGCCGCGTTGCCCATACAGCACCTGGTGCCCAGCTGGTGCTTAGAGTGGTGGGTGCAGCTTCATCAGGTGTGTGTCAAGCAGTCACCTGCTAGGTGGCAGGGATGGGCACAGCTCGAGCAGGACAGACGGTCCGAAGGCATCGGAGCCCACACCACCTGCCGGCTCTCTCTGTTTGGGCCGCTGCAGCTCAGCACGGCAGATCCAGTCTTGCGTTCTTCTTTTAGGATGCCGAAGAGTGTGACAAGGCTGGCAGTGTGGCTACCTGCCAGGCAGTCATGCGTGCCGTGATTGGAATCGGGATTGAGGAGGAAGACCGGAAGCACACGTGGATGGAAGATGCCGACAGCGTGAGTGCGGCCCTGCGGGCTGGGGTGGGGCTGGGGGGGCGGCAGATGGCACAGGTGGGTTGGGGCCCTGCCACCTCTCGGCTCTATTGCAGCCTTAAGGAGCAGTTTCTTTAGCCCGAGCGTGTGACCACAGTGCCTGCGTGGGCCACGTACTGACCGCAGTGTGGTCGGTCTCTGTTTTCCACGAGTCTTTCGGTTTCGAGGAATGCAGGCCAGTGTTCTGCAGAGACCTTCGGCCTGGCCGCCACCCGCTTGCTGTCGGGTTGAGGGTCTGTGTCTTGGCAGGTGCCGTGTCCTGTAGGTGGGCTGCATTGGGAGATGGATGTGCCCATGACACTGACCAGCTCGGGGGCCATCTGCAGGTTTCTTCCTGGAAGGTCACTGTTTTGTTTTGTTTTGTTTTGTTTTTTAATTAGCATTTTGTAGGGAGACACTTTGAGACTAAGTAAACGTCCCATTTCTTGCCGAACTCTGACCTGCTAGTTTGCGGGTCCATTAACGACCTTTTTGGCTTGTATCAGTTATTCCTGCGATATTTGCCAAGTGCTGATTTTTGTCCACATTTTATTCGAGCTTATTCATGGGAACCTACAGTGTCGCAAGCTTCCCTCTCTATTTCCCTGGGCACTCGCTCGTTCACCTCGGGAGAGACCGGGCCTTGCCTGTGCTGGGGGCTCACGTGCACCCCGGCATCACCCACATGAGCCTCACGCAAACAGCTCGAGTCCTGCATGTGCTCACTCTCCTCGTCAGGGGTCAAGACATGGCCACTCGCAGTGGCTTTTAACAGCTCTTTATCGCGTGACGTTCACGACATCCAAATACATAGGGGTAGCTCAGTGAGCAATGACACGCGAACACGTGAAGGGTGCCCTGATGGGGACCCACACGGCCTGTTGGAAGAGAATCTTAGGCATGCTTGCCGCCCCGGGCCCCGAGCCCCGGCCCCGGGCCCCACGCCTCCTCTCAGCTTGCGGTGAGACAGCCTCTGCCTGCTTTCCTTACTGCTTCTGACAGCGTTGGAGGCCAGGGCGGCACGGGGGAGAAGGAAACAAGCCGATTCAGGCTCCCTCTCGTTCCTTGTCTGTCTCACGTGGACTAGAGTCAGCACAGGCGTCTTTCAAAGAGCTTTGTCATCTGAGGGAGACCTGAGTCGTTGGTGTGCTTTCACTGTCCAGGGACTGGCCTGGCCCAGCCCGCCCACACCCGAGACACTGGGCACACTGTCGCTTGATTCTGTGGGTCCATGGAGGTCAGAAGGCTTTGTAACTGGTCTTCAGGACCTTGGTCGGGAGTCATGGGGAGGGGCACAGACCAGCCTGTGGGGGCTGGCAGTCAGCGGGCGCCCTCCCTCACCTCTACAGACGCTCCTGGTCACGACATGCCCAGGGCAGGGCCCTTCCGGGTTCCTGTGTTGGTTGACTCGGATGAGGCCATGTGACCAAGGAGGGCCCCGGTCTGAATGGGGGAGACTTAGCTGCATCTCCGCTCTTTTTCCTCCTGCACACCCATTTCCACCCTGGTGACCTTCAGCACCCAGGAGGCTTGCTAGTGGTCTCGGAGAAGGCAGCGGTCCGTCTGGCAAGTGGCCTCGGGTGGCTCGGGTGCCCTCCCTGCCCCGCTGTATGCCATGTTTACATTACTTCCCGGTGGCTTGTCCCTCACTCCAAGACACAAAACCGCTTCCTGGTATGGAGGGCGGCAGGTTCTCTCGAGGGGTCAGTGTGTGTCCAGCGCTGAGGCCTGTGTGAGGCTCAGTGTTCCCGTGAGTGTCTGGGGTTGGGTCATGGGGGGGGATCATCGCTGCCCATCGTGACTGCTTTTTCTTGTGATGCGTTGGCTCAGCGCTAGCCCGGGGGAAATCGCTCTCGAGTCGGGAAAGCATCTGGAGAGAGCCGCAGTGTGTACGGAGCTGCCCTCCGCGTCCCGGGAGGCTTTTCCCTCCGTTCTTCGTGTCACCTGTGTTTCACAGGTTTCCACTGAATGGGACTTTTATCGTTGAAAATACGTATCACGCCTGGTCTTTGCGAAGGGACCACTGTGCGTGACGCGCAGTGACCCTGTCTCTCCGCTCTAGTGTGTGGCCCACAACGCCCTGGAGTGCGCACGTGCCATCTACGCCTACGCCCTGCAGGTGTTCCCCAGCAAGAAGAGCGTGTGGCTGCGTGCTGCGTACTTCGAGAAGAACCACGGCACCCGGTACGTGGGGGGCGGGCCGGGCCGGGCCGCACAGCCCTCTGGGACGGGGCGGGGTTTCCGTGGCACTTGGGACTTGGCAGCAGGCACTGCCCTCGTGGCTGCTTCTGTGGCAGCATGGTCCCTGTTCTGTGTTGAGAAACTGAGGCACCGAGGGGCCTCTGGCTCGGCGCCTGCCGCTGAGCCCGCGGGGGCTGGGCAGGCGGCTCGGGGCCCGGGCAGGCATGTTTTCACTCAGGCTGGGCTGCTTGTGCTCCGAGGAGGTCCTTGACAATTTTCTCTAATTGTACTCTTTAATTGAAAAAACCTTTTGGGCCTGCCTTATTGGCGGCAACTGCTGATTCACTGAGGTGTCGCAATGCCTGGTGTGAGGGGGCCCGCCCAGGCGTGGGGCTCGCAGTGCTGCCCCCGGGGTGCTGGGGTGGGGGCCGGGCCCCGCCGGGCACGCTCAGCGCTCGTTCCTCTCCTTCCTGGCGTTGTTCCCCCTCAGTCTTTCCGGGGTGTCTTTCTGTGTTGCCGAAGCTCTTGTGCCCTCCCCTCTCCCGCCAGCTGGTCTGGTGTTCTGAAGTTAACTCCTTTGGGGACATTTTGAGATGGTTGTGCTGGCTCAGCCTGGATGAGTTCACCTCAGACAGTCCAGGCTCGGCGCAGTACCTCTCCTGTCAGCTGTGGCCTCGGTGGCACTGCTGCTATTGGTCCTGGGCTCAGAAAGCACTTCCCAGCCCCCGCCTCTGGTGGCCCTTCCATCTGGCCGGCTCCCGGAGCGATGGGGACAGAGGGCTAGGGGTCCGGCCTTGGTTCCAGTGCTGTCAGGCTTTCCTCTGCGCTGGCCTCGCCTCCGTGCGCTCACTCCGTCTTGCTGATGTGGCCCAGAGAGCTCACCCGTGCCCGGTGTCTGGTGGCTGTTGGGCTGCACGAGGCGGGGGGGGCTTCGCACCTGGCCCCCAGTCTGACGGTCTTGCTCAATAGTGATCTAAAATAACTTTCTTCCGAAAAGACGGTTTCTCTGGATGCCACAGAATAGACTGGAGTCATAATCCTTATCGGCGGATCTGCGGTTGAAGATGAAAAGGCCTCTCCTGTCACCCAGGCCGTGACGTTATTGCCCCGTCCGGGATACGCGGCTGTAAACGGGTCTCCGGAGAAGCCCTCCCCCCGACTCTGCTATTCGAACAATGCGTTGCTTTGTAGCTCTCTGCAGCGTGGATGTGAAGGCCTTTATGGAGACGGACGGTTCCCTTGCGCTCTCCCCGCTGTAAAACCTGGTCAATCATTGATGGGGCCGGACTTTGGAGCAGTAACTGTCTTTCCAGTGCCCACGCCATGGCTGCGCGTGCCCCGTGCGCTCTGGTGGTGACTGTGGCCCTCTGTCTTGCAGGGAGTCCCTGGAGGCACTTCTGCAGAGGGCCGTGGCCCACTGCCCCAAAGCAGAGGTGCTGTGGCTCATGGGCGCCAAGTCCAAGTGGCTGGCGGGAGACGTGCCTGCGGCGAGGAGCATCCTGGCTCTGGCCTTCCAGGTGCGTGAGGGGCAGCTAGAGCCTCAGGGCTCTGGCGAGCACACCTCCCAGCTTGCACCCTGCTCAGTGCTGGGCGGGACTCGGGCTGCTTTCCTGGCCGAGGGGCCTGAGAAGAGGAAAAATGGCCCAGCTGGTGGATGCTTACCTCTTGGTCACCTACACGCAGTGTGACCACCAGCTAAATGTACCAGAATACAGAGCACAGGACATCAGGTGGGGGAGCAGAGGAGCAGGTGGCAGCCACACTCCTGCACAGAAGTTAGGCTGTGCCCCGCAGCCCGAGCACAGGGATGGGTGCTGGGCTCACATGCGGCCCCTTGGATGGGCAGAGTTAAGTTCACACAGCTGTACCCAGCCCGGTTTACTGTGGCCGATGCCACGAGCCGTGCAGTTTTTCGAAGTACCTTATTTTCCCTGTCACGTACAACGTCCTAACCCTTTATGACGAGGTAGATGTTAGTGGTTTGTGGCATCTACCTTCTCATAAACTGCGCGGCGCTGCATATGTCGATCTTCGTAACGCAGGCCGGCCTAGCACTTTGTTTCTTGAGTGAACTCCGTGAGCGGGGACGGCCTAGAGCTGGCCTAGCGCTGGCCTTTGCTCTCCGCTGTCTGTCTGAGGGCATCACTCTTCTGAGCAGTCACAGATTCTCCCGCCATCCGCCTGGGCACTGCTTCCTGTCACTAGGGCCGCGCCCCAGGCTTGTGGCGTGGTCAGCCTGCGTGTGCCCAGTGGGTGGCCGTGCTATCAGGAGGCTGCGATTGCACTGCCAAGTGTCCGCTGGACTCTGGGGTGTACGTGGCAGAGCTCTGACCCTGGGGAGTCCTCTCCACACTGTCAGCAGTCTCTTGGGCATCTTTCTGTGCTGCCCACCTGGACACTGCAGCGCCAGGTCCTCGTCGGCAGGCGCGGGAAAGAGCAGGTCGGGCCCACGTGGGTAGGGGGATAGGGACACGCTCTGGCTTCGGGAGCCCGCAGAGGCTCAGGGCGTCCTGGAGAGGACGGCTGTGCCACCACCGGCACCGTTCTGCAGCGCTGTGGAGGCCCCGCGTCCGCACCAGTGACGCGGGCCGGCTCGTGCCAAGGTGCGTCCGCGTTCTCGGGCTGGACGTGGCTTTGTCCCTGGAAGTGCTGGGATCAGCCTGTCAGCAGCAGAGCGAGGCCCGGCTTGGCTCCGGGCTGGCTGCTCTTGACGAAGTGCGCTCTAGCCCTGACTGTTTCTGTTCCGAGCCCATCTCGATGTCACTGTGTCACCCTGCAGGCCAACCCCAACAGCGAGGAGATCTGGCTGGCGGCCGTGAAGCTGGAGTCCGAGAACAATGAGTACGAGCGGGCCCGGAGGCTGCTGGCCAAGGCTCGGAGCAGCGCCCCCACCGCCCGGGTGAGCAGAGCTGCTGTGCCACACAGGCCGCTGGCCCTGCGGCGCCAGGGGCTGGGGGGACCGAGGCCGAGATGCTCTGGCTCGCTGTTCAGGTGCCACTTTAAAACGTCCTCGGGTGTGCGTACCGCCCCCGTCCCACAAGCTCACAGAGTACATCAGGTACAGCAGGGTGGACGGTATGTGCGGTGACCTGTTGCGTGATCTTGGGCAGGTATCGCGGTGGCACCATCCCAGTCCAGGCACCGTGCTGGAGGCTGGGCCCAAGCCAGAGGGGACTGGCTGTTGCGTCCAGACAGGGTGGGGCGGGGCTGGGCTGCCTGACAGCGTGCCCGCTCTAGGTGTTCATGAAGTCCGTGAAGCTGGAGTGGGTGCTGGGCAACATCGAGGCGGCCCAGGAGCTGTGCGAGGAGGCCCTGAGGCACTACGAGGACTTCCCCAAGCTGTGGATGATGAAGGGGCAGATCGAGGAGCAGGAGGGGCTCACGGAGAAGGCGCGAGAAGCCTACAGCCAAGGGGTGAGCCTCTGCTGCACCACACACCCTGGAGTAGAGCGGCGGCCTTGGGGGCAGAGGGAGGCTGGGCCCCAGTCCCCTCACTCAGTCCCGTGCTTTTCCTTCTGGACCCTGCTGACGTCCCCAAGCCCCAGGACTCCCAGGGTCCCTCAAAGCTGCATGTGCTGCCCTCAACGAAGTACGGGCTACGGCACCTCTGACGTACAGGCGGCTGGGTGCACGCCCCGTACGCGCGCACGGCGTGCACATCTCGCTCCCACCCAAGTGTGAAGTGGGCGGGTCTCCACGACACGGGCAGTCCCAACTCCTGGCTCGAGGAGCCGGACACAGCTCTCGCAGTCCCTCCCGGCCACCAGCCGAGGCTGTCTTCTTGTCTTTGTTGGCCACAGTTGAAGAAGTGTCCCCACTCTACCCCGCTGTGGCTCTTGCTTTCCCGGCTGGAGGAGAAGATTGGGCAGCTGACCCGAGCTCGGGCCATTTTGGAGAAGTCTCGCCTGAAGAACCCGAAGAACCCCGGCCTGTGGTGAGTCCTTGCCCTGCGCGCCCCTTGGCCGGCTGCCCGCACGTGGCCTCTCCTGTGGTGTCACTCGTCCAGCTCAGGCCCTGCGGCAGGAGTGGCAGCTGCTGGCTGGGGGATCACGGCCTGCTCAGCTGGGCCTGTGGATGGTTCGGTGCCGTTTGTGCGCTGACAGAGGCCGTCCAGAGGAGTCAGCTAACGGTGAGGGATCAGGGACAGATGACGCCAAGAAAGCCACTCCACAGAAGGGCCAGCGTCTGGGCAAGGCCTTGAGGGAAGCACAGGAGTCCGTCTGTGAGCTGGCATTCTTTCCCTGGGGATGCCCAGAGTGCAGTGTAGGTCGCTGTCAGGGCTGGAGCGTGAGGGGGAAGCTGAAGGAGACTTTGGATGGGCAGGTCCCGAGCGCCGCTGTGGCGTTCTCTCTCCCAGCAGCCCCAGCATGCCAGTGTGCCCTAACCCTGCCCATCCTCACGTGTACCTGCTCAAGTTCGGGGTCCCAGGGCTCGGCTGCGGGAGTACGTACGGTGGCCCAACAGCAGGTGGCCCCGGCATCTCCCCGCTCCGCTGGGTGGGCAGCTCCAGGCCCATGGCTCCCCGGGGCTTCCAGAACTGCAGCCAGGCCCGTGGCCGGGCTGTCGGTGGACGGTGCTGGACCTCCCTCTCTGGTCTCTGTCCCAGGTTGGAGTCCGTGAGGCTGGAGTACCGTGCGGGGCTGAAGAACATCGCCAACACGCTCATGGCCAAGGCGCTGCAGGAGTGCCCCAGCTCCGGTGAGGCTCCGCGTCCCGGCCCAGGCCGGCTTGCTCTGCGCACGGTGCCCTGCGCCTGCTCGCCGAGGCCTCCGAGGCCCAGGCCCAGCCTCAGTGGGGGAGCTGGACGTCCGCATCATTTTCCTTCACAGCTTAGCTTTTGCCCTGTCGCCCTGAGTCTGAGTAGCTAGTGCACGTGCAGTGCCAGCACCTGGAGTGAAAAGGAGGCTCCGTGACGCCACCGCGCAGAAGCCACCGCCCGCAGCTCGCTCGTGTCTCTACAGCTTGTGTCGCTGCACAAAGTTAGAGTTGCACTGGCTGTTTAGCTTTGCGCCTTTTTTTAAAGCTGAAAACTTTCTGAGAATTTTCTGTTATCGTTGACTCTTTAAAAATGGAAATGTTTTGGCGACTTCGTAGAATTCTTCGTGTGAAAATGCCCGTACACCGCTTACGTGTTGCTTGATTTTAATCTGGTATTAGTTTGATTATTGTTTTCCTGCGTGCATCTTCATCAGCACTTCTGGTTGTTTTGTTCCAGTAAATTCTCAGATGTGAAATTACTGAGCGAGTGGGAACGAAACCTTGACGGTTTTTGGCACTTCCAACCCAGTCGCCCCCAGAGGGTTCTCCACTGTGTGCCACTGGGGCTGCTGTGGCTCCAGGCACCAGCGGGCTGGGTGAGGCTGGGTGGGCACATGTGGCCTCCCCTGAGCAGGTCTATGGACACCCCAGGTTAGAAACTTCCTTCGCAGGCCCTGCTCGGGGCAGCCTGCGTATGGATGGGTGCGTCTCTGAGAGCTTACTTAGGTATCTTTGTGCCCGATTCCAGGTGTCCTGTGGTCTGAAGCCGTCTTCCTGGAGGCAAGACCCCAGAGGAAGACCAAGAGCGTGGATGCCCTGAAGAAGTGTGAGCACGACCCCCACGTGCTCCTGGCTGTGGCCAAGTGAGTGGGGGTCTCGTGGGGCTGCTGACCCTCAGACCCGACCGGGCCTCTCGCCGGCGTCTGCCTGGTCCCTGGAACAGGGCAGGCTGCCCTGGACCTTGACCCCCGAAGCTCTGTGACGAAGTGATTTGGTTTTATCTGAGGCTGACACATCACCCAGCAGGGGGCACACAGATGCGTGCCACCTAGGTTGCCTGGGCTGCCTCAGACCCCTCCCTGGGCCCTTCTGGCCCTGGCTCGTGTGGATGGGACTGCTTTTCTGTCTCTGTCCCTTTCTAGCGTGTACCTACACGTGTCCTGGTTGCAAGGCGGAGGGAAAGCAGCTGACGGTGGTGCACGCAGAGTCTAAGCAATAAGCAAAGTTCCTTTGCTTGAAAAGGGCTGCAGGCGAGAAAGTCATTCTCATTGTGTCAGGGGGAACCGTTGGGGACCTGGGAGCAATCCAGGGCCTTCTGGGCAGGCCCAGTCGGTGGCCTGGGTGAGGAGACGCATGTGCCAGAGGCCGCCTCCCGCTTTGGTGTGCCCGGGCTAAGGGCTCGAGCGCCCTGGGGAGGCGTGCAGGGCATGGGAGGGAGCTCAGGAAAATTGGGCGAGGTTGTGGCCAGTGAGTAGAGGGCCTTGAGAGCCACCCTGACCCCACAGGGTCTCTGTCCTCCTAGAAGGGGGGTGGCATTCTGCAAGCAGTGGGACCTGAGTGCCGGGCAGGGGCTGCGTGTGGTCAGAGGATTCTGGGAGGTGACCGCAGGGCGTGGGGAGGAGGGTCTCAGGCAGAGTCTGGGGGTGGGGGCGTCCGTGGCACGTGTGGCCTGCAACTCCCACGTGCCTTCGAAGCCTGAGCAGGACCCTGGCTCCTTTTCTTCGCGTCGCAGCTGGCACTCTTGTGCTGTTTAAGCCAAGGGCTCCCCATAGGCTCCTGAGGCCCAGCCAGGGCTCCCTGCCTCCTGCCCAGTGCTTCCACCTCCCAGAGGGACTCGTCGGTGTGCCCCTCGGACAGGCGGCCATAAAACCTCGTAAAAGGCTTTGCTAAAGTCAACAAGGCCCTCCTTGCTGTTTCCAGGCTGGCGCCGTGTGTGCGTGCTATCGGGGTTTGTGCTCTTTAAATCTCAGTTTATCTAACACCAAGCAATTAAGAATTCCGCAAGGCTTAAAAAACAATCAAGCTATCAGAGCGTAAAGCTATTCTGTGTTCTGTCTGTGCCCAGCCCAGGCAGCTTCTCCGGGGCAGGCAAGCGGTGCTGCCCTCTCCGCTGGTGCCTCTGGCTGCAGAGGGAGGCCAAGCTGGGCAGAGGGTGGACCCTCATCCTGTCCTGCCAGACACGGCAGGGCTCCCATGGCCCTAACCTGGCCCCCGAGGTCCTCACATGGGCCTGGTGTCTGGTGTCTGAGTCTGCTGTGGGCCCGGGTCCTCAGTGTGGCAGGGTGACCCAGAAGTGTCCCCGGGGGGAAGGCTGACATTTCGCAAACGAAAGCCTCAGTTTAGTGCTTCAGGGTAACCTTCACCCCCTTGTCTTTCCTGGGAAGTAGTCGTTTAAAAGCTTGCAGTTCTCACTGTGTGTGGATGTTTGAAGAAGCACTTGGGCCGCTTGGAGGACAGTTCGGGTCTGTGGTCTGGAGCGGTTTCCAGGTGGCCCCATTCCTCAGCCCCTGTGGTGGGGGCCCAACGGCTTGACAGGAGGACGAAAGTGAGGGTGCCACACCCACAGGGGGCCACCGTGCTTGTCATCCGCCCCACATGGCTGCGGGTTCTGGTCCAAGGAGGCCAGCGCTGGGCCTCCGCGAGGCCATCTGTCGCTCCTGCGGCCTGTTCCCAGAGCGGCCCCTCACCGTGGGCCACGCTGTGCTCCCGACAGGCTGTTCTGGAGTGAGCGGAAGATCACCAAGGCCAGGGAGTGGTTCCACCGCACGGTGAAGATCGACTCAGACCTGGGGGACGCCTGGGCACTCTTCTACAAGTTCGAGCTGCAGCACGGCTCAGAGGTGAGGTGCCCACGTGTTGCCCCACACGCAGCCCATGGGGCCCACCGGGGAGCACGGCGCTCGCTCCTGACATCCCTGCCCTTGGTTATGGCTTCTGGCTTCCCTGTCTGCGCTTTAGAGGTCGGGCTATTTTAAGTGGCCTGTCAGCATCTCTTAGTGGCTCAGCTGCTGCCAAGGCCTAGGGCCACTGTAGAAATGGGACTGGAGGCCGGGCCCTGTCCTTGCACCTCTGTCCTCCCAGGCCTGAGGCCAGTGCGGCTTCCATGGGAGCCTGGGCGGATGTCCCCTCACAGAGCTGGGGGCGGCCAGGCTGTCCTGGGGTGCCCACGGGAAGCAGAAACTGGGAAGCTCCCTGTTCGAGAAAGGCGGACTCTGGGCCCTCGTGCGAGGCACAGACGGAGGGCGCTTGGCTCGGCTCAGCATCTGTGTGTCCCAGGTCCCGTGGGGTGTAGTGGGGATGTCCCCAGAGCCCGGGGCTGTGCAGCAAGCGGGAGAAGGGGCCTGGGAGGAGCCGTGCCTCACGAGCGCTGGGTCCCCACCAGGAACAGCGGGAGGAGGTGAGGCGGCGCTGTGAGAACGCGGAGCCGCGGCACGGGGAGCTGTGGTGCGCCGTGTCCAAGGACATCGCCCACTGGCAGAGGAAGGTTGGCGAGGTCCTCGTGCTGGTGGCCGCCCGCATCAAGAACACCTTTTGACTGTGGTCCCTGTGGGCGGTGGGGGGTAGGGGGTGGGGTCTGAGCTGTTGTCTGCTCTGATTAAAGCTTTTCTAGGGAGTGGTTAGGGTCTTGTGACCTGTTTGCTTGGTGCTCCTGGCCTGCCCCAGTTCAGTCTCCTTCCGGGGCTCAGGTGTTCTTGTTTGCGAGGACGCCTGCTGCCCACAGCGACAGCCGGACCTGCAGAGGAAGCTGCGTGACTTGGCACAGTCTTGTGGGGAAGGCGGGGCCGTGCACATTGCCTGGTGACTCGGTGTCTCCTCTGGAGCTGCAGAGCTGCATGAAAGCACTTGCAGGCTGTGAGTTCACACAGCCCGCTTCCTGAAGCGCCTCCTGGGCCTGTCGGAGGACGGGGTCGCCAGTAAGAGGTTTTTTCACAATTGCAGGTGGATTTATAACCAGCAAGCACCCTAAACCACTAGTAACTCTTCGTCTCTGACCTGAGAGGTGCATGCCTGGCAGACTTAGGGGCATGGCCTCGGCTCCCCGCGTGTGTGCGTGCCCGTGCCGTTGGAGTCCTGCCAGTTCTCTGGGGCGGGGGGGGCGTGCGCCGTGCCCAGACCGTCCTGTGGAGGAGGTGGAGGGGTCTCCTTGTTACCCTGAAGAGTGGATCCTGAAGCGTTCAGGGGCCTGAAAGCCAGCAGTCTCTGCAGACGTGGAAACCAACGCCCAGGAAGGGCGGTGACTTGGTTGTCACAGGGCTTCTGGTGGCCTTCTGTGCCCTGAGTGGGGCGTGGCTTCTCCTGGGTACTTCCTCTGGCCTTGATGTCAGGTGAGGCCTCCTGCAGGGCCTTGGAAAGTTCCAGAGCATCTAGATTATCCTCACGTGACTGTTTTGGGGTTTTCTCAAATGCTTTGAGTTGGCCTCCGTTTCTCCATGGCGAAAACGCAGTCAGCTTCTCTTTCACCGACATGTTGTTGCTGCAACTCAAGGCTCCTGGGTTCCAGGGGCCACCCTCTAAGGCGCTGCTGGGGAGGGTAGCAGCCCTAGTCCCCCACAAGCCTCTTTGGGTAAGCAGCCATGGCCTCCCCCACCGAAAAACCCCCCTGAGCCAAGAGGGTCTGGCAGCAGGCGGCACCTCTCTGCCGAGCGCTGGCCAGCGGGAAGTCCCGCTCCTGGGACCTGCTGAGGCAGGATCCCTGGGTGTCAGGCTGCTGGGGCTGGCCGCTACAGGGCGATTAGGTCCTGCTCACCTGTTTCTGCCAGCGGCCAGTTCCTGGGAGGGCAGTACTTGCAGACCACGGAGGAAGACCCGGAGGAGGGGTGCAGGCAGCCCCCACTTGTCTGGCTCCCTCACCCCCTGGTTGTATTGCCCTCTACCTCTTGGGCACCCCACCCCCTCCTCCCCAGAGCACGTCTCCCTGGGGCTGATGGCTTAGTCCAAGACCCACTGGGTGGGAAGAGAGCCCGGCGCGGCTGGGCTCCAGGGTCAGGTTAATTGAAGAAGCGATTGGATAGGGGTGGGGAGGGGAGGGGGCAGGGCTGGGACCTGGGCCTCCCTCCCGCTCCCTCCCGCCTTTGCTCGGAGGAGCCAACTTCAAAAGCCGTGTCCGCCTGCCGCCAGCCGCCCTGCTGCTGCCCGTCCAGGGCTCGGAGTGGGACCTGGAGTGGCCGCTGCACTGCCCCCCGGGACCTCAGGATCATGTTCCAGTCACACTGGCAGGAGTAGGGGAGGGCCTGACTGGAGAGGCTCATGGTGAGCAGCTCGGCCACTGGGGACGGGGATCGCTTGGGCCCTGGACAGGCTGCTCGTTCTGCTGTACCCCACTGACCCGGAAATCCCCCTTGGTTCCCATCATGGCCACTGAGGCCTGGCCCTGGGTGCTCGGCCTGGCCTTTCCTGGCAGCGAGTGTTGCGGGGTGGGGGTGGCCCAAGCCTTGGGACCCTGTGTATGTGTGGCTGTGAGGGGGCAGGGAGGCCAGGCTGCCTGAGGACCCCCTGGGCGACCAAGGTGCCCCACTAGGACATCCTTCCAGTGCCGGTGCTCGTGCTCCGGTTCTCACTGTGACCTCTGACCCATAGCAGGCGCAGGGGTGACTTGGCTTGGCGTCACGACCAGCACGTTGGGGGTCGAGAGGGGCGCAGCTAACCATAGCTCCTCCAGCAGGCGCCCCGCAGACGCCAGGTCTAGGAGCTGGCCGGGCTGTGCCGAGGCCCCCGGCCGGGGCTGGGAAGCCGAGTCCTGGTCTCCCTCGGTTCACATGACTGAGTTTCCTGCCCCTGTCTGACTCCGGCGGCTTGGGGGCTGGGGGCCTGGGGACAGCTGCTCTTTCTCTTTGGTGTGTGGACTTCTGGGGGTGGGGGCTTCTACCCATGGGAGCTGGTCCCCTCTCAGGGCAGGGGTTGACCTTCAAGTGGAGTGCTTGCTGCCCCCTTCCATCACCTCTGGGGGTTTCCCCAAGCTTTCCCCTTCCAGGGGGGTGTGGCCTTGAGCTCAGCCTTCACCCCTGTCCTGGTTGGGTTGGGGGTGCAAGGGGACCCCAGTTCCCATGGCTCTTAGCTGATCGTAGCAGAGCCGTTGATGGTGGGAGCTGCCTCAGCCTCCGGTGGGGAGGGCAGAGCCACCGCTGAACAGCCCTGGGCTGTGGGAACCCAGAGGTGAGCAGTGTGCCGGCGCATGGGGGCGCTGTGCCCAGGAGGGGGCGGGTGGGTCAGGGCACAGCCAGAGGCGAGGCTGTGCCTCAGACCTAGGCCAGTTGTGCCCTCCGGTCGTGTGGACACTTGGCTTCTGGCTCCCACACACACCAGGGCGCCAGTGCTCCTGCCTCTGGAACTGTCCCCTCCGGCCCCTCACCCGGTGCCTCAGCACCGAGCTGTGGGTCTGCAGGCCTGTGTCTCTCTCTCTTTAAAGCCTAAAACAGCTGGGGTGTATCCTGCCAGACCTGTGCCAAGGCCCTTCGCCGGACAGCACAGTGCCACCTCCGTTTCATTAGACCTGCTCAGAAATTCCCCTGGGGGGTGGGGAGGGCACCGAAGCAAACCGCCTGCAGGCTGCTGGAGGGGAGGCCCCTGCACGGGCCTGGGTGACCCTCCCTGACCTGGGGCCCTTCCAGGTGCCCCACAAGCCTGCACTTTGGGCGCTCCTGCTGGCGCTGCTGGGAGCCGCACCAGTCTGGGCCAGGCTCCGTGCCTGCAGCGTCCCGGACGTGCTCCGTCACTACCGCGCTGTCATCTTCGAGGACCTGCAGGCCGCTGTGAGGCGGGGTGGGACAGGCTTCAGACACCTCCATTTCACTCAGAAAAACCAGACTGGAGCGGCGGCCCCCCGACGGCGGGGTCGGGTGGGAGCCTCTTGTGGCGTCCAGAAGGTATGGGGGCCTGCCCCCATCCTCACCCTGCAGCCCGCTTCCCCCCGGCGTCCCATAGCGCTCTTTCCCCAGGCCCGGATTTCCTCTTCCCTGCCAGGAGCATAGTATCCTGCTGTCCATCGCGACCCTGGGGCGGACTCTGCGCGGCGTGGTGGCTGGCGGCCGCCGCGGGGCGCTAGAGAAAGCGGCGTGGACCGTGGCCCTGCGCACGGAGGCGGTGATGCGGCGCCACTGCTGGACCCTGCGCCAGGTGTGCGTCCCCGAGGGCGTGGCGGTCCAGACCCTCCCCTCCCGCGGTTCGGGGGGCCCACTAAAGAGGCTGCGGTCCCCTCGTGTGCGTCCGAGGGCGTGGCGGTCCAGACCCTCCCCTCCCGCGCGTTCGGGGGCCACTAACGAGGCTGCGGTCCCCTCAGGGGCTGGACGCGCACTGCGGGGGTCGGGCGCGGGGACCGCGCGGGCTCGCTGACCGCCTCGTCTCCGACAGAGGAGCCGGCGGCCCCAGTCACGCCGTGGCCTTGGCCAGCGCCGCGGTCGGAGGCGGCTCTTACTGCGCGCCCTGGACGCCGTCGCCACCTGCTGGGAGAAGCTGTTCGCACTGCGCGCCTCGGCCGCGGAGGGCTCCTAGTGCGCCTGCGCGGGGCCTGGGCGGGAGCCTCGTTTGGCCACGACGTCGGCCGGCCGCTGGGTCCTGGCCCCAGCCCCGTCGCTGCCCGGGCTCTCTGGAGGGCCCAGGACTTCAAGATGGGAGCCCTGAGAGGCCTCAATAAACCGAGCTGGCGCTGCGGTCCGGTTCTTCCCTTCGCCTGCTGGCCGTGGGCTGGGCCACCCCGGGATGGGCCCCTCGGTAGCCGGCGCTGGGCTGTTGTCGTGCGCACGCACGTTTGGGGCCCCTGCGGGGTAGACTTCACGTGGACGGGGCAGCGCTCCCAGCCTTGGGCAGCAGGGGGCGGCTTGCGACACCGGACTGGACTCCCGCTCCAGAGGGTGGACTGGGGGGTGGGGGGGACACTCCTGGGCCCTAAAACGGCGCATATCCGCCCGCTCCGCTCTGGAATGGGGGAGGGGTGGAAGTGGAGGGGAGGGAGGGCCGAGCTGTGAGAACCCAGAGCAAAACAACCGGATAAAGGAAACGGGCCTGAAGGGAAGCCAGAGTCGCTGGCCCTGGCTGCAGGCGAGGCCAGGCCGTTTCCTGCGGCCCTGGGAGGGTGGACACGGCCCCCTTTGTGGAGCTGGACAGGCTGGCCAGGGACCCTGCATATGCTTGGGAGAGGGAAGCGTGGAACCCTGGCCTCCCCTCACAGCCGTGTAGGCTTGGGGGTCTGCACCCCGGCCCCCCCATCCATCCTGTGGCAGGTGGAGCACTTGGCATCATCAGGCTTCTTCCCACCAGGTGGGCGGGCTCGAGGGTCGCCGGAGTGGGCCTTGTCCCTGCGGTCCTGGCAGAGCAGAGGTACAGGGGGCCTTTGTGGTGGAGCCGTCAGCAGGGTCACGAAATAAGGACCATGAGAACTGACCCTGACCAGCTCCTGTCAGTCTGTACAACAGGGACTACTGCCCCTGTTTCAGAGATGAGGAAACTGAGGCACCAGGAGGTTCCAGGATGGGCCCCAAGTCACACAGCCAGGAAGCGTAAGGGTGGGGTGAGACCCGGGCCACCAGCACGGCCGCTGCACTGCCAACAGGCCTGCCGGCCGCAGGGTGCAGCCGACCTGGGGCCGCTGTACATACGCAGTGACAGCGGCAGCGCAGGCTCCACAAGGCCGCAGCGGGGCTGGAACGCGTGAGGAGGAGCATGGACCTGCGCCGAAGCAATGCGGCCGCAGAGGGTCGGGAGGACTGTGTGGCCGGTGAGGCTCAGGGAGTAGCCTTGGACATGAAGGGGCTGCAGGTCCTGGCCTGAGCAGCTGGACGTGTCCTGTTGAACTTGAGGGGACACATGGAAGCGCAAGCTGAGCAGACTTGGGTTTGCCGGAGCGGCCACACTCCCGGGCTCCTCCCGTGTGAGCCTTGGGATGTGGCCCCGTGTCCAGGCTTAGAGCATAAGGCGGGGGCGGCCCAGTGCGGGGCTGGCAGTCAGGACGGGTCCAGGGGCCTCGGCGAAGGGGCAGGAGGAGGACGGCCCTCGGGAGCTTTCCCCGGGGCAGCTGGCCCCTCGCACCTAGACAGGTCCCAGCACTCCCAGCACTGCCTGGGCATGGCCTCCTGGCCGTCTTGGTCGCTGCCCACCCCCAGTGCTCCCACCCTGCTGCTGAGGCCAGCCCGGCTGTGCTGGGGGAGGCGGGGCAAAGGGCAGCCCCTCCGTCCACCTGTGGCTGAGGAAGGTTCAAATCAATCAGAACCCTGGGGGGCGGGGGGGTGGACGCCTCAGTTTTAGGGACACGGCCCTCTGCTGAGTCCCAGCAGTACCTCCCCGTGGGCTCCTGTCACAGTGCGCCGGGTGGCCCAGCCCCCCCGTCCCCGGAGGCCTTTGGCCTGAACCAGCAGAACCGAGCCCCCACCCCACCCCTTCACCCTCTATCCCGTCTGTGGAAGCCTCAGACACCTCTGGCGGCCCCGGTCCTGAGCAGAGGCTCAGCATGTCTTTCCCAGTCCTGCTCCTGCCAAGCCCTGGACAATGGGGGACCTGAGCCCTGTCCCCATCTCTCAGAGGCCATCTGTATTTGTTTCCTGGGGCTGCTGTAAAAATGAGCAGAAACCAGGTGGCTTAACAGTGGAAATTTCTTTGCTCTCAGTTCTGGAGGCCAGAAGGCCAAAATCAATGTCACTGCCTGCAATCAAGGTGTCAGGTTCAAGCTTCCTCCAGGGGAGAACAACTTCTTGCTTCTGGTGGTTCCATCCTTCCAATCCTTGCCTCTTCTCTCTCTTACAAGGGTCTTTGCCTCTGGGTTTAGGATCACCAGGGTAATCCAGAGTCACCGCACCTCGAGATCTGAATACATCTGTCAAGACCCTTTTTCCACTACAGCCCCACGCAAAAGTCCTGGGAGTGGACGCGTCTTGGGGGAAGGGAGCACGGTGGGCTTCTGGGACAAAGTTCACTTGACTAGCGTGGGGATATCCCAACTGGACCAGGTGTGGGCGCAGGTGCAGAGCCACCCCTAGATGCTGAGAGACACAGGCTGGGAGGAAAGTGGGGTGCCCTGCCCAGCCCCGGTGACGTGCTCTTCAGGCTCAGCACAGGGCCCCCTTTGTGGCCTATTCACCACAGCACAGAAGCTGCTGGAACCGATCAGAACTGACACTGACATGGAAAGAGATTCAGCCATGGGGCCTGGGCCTTTGGCCATGGAGCCACCGAGGGCAGATGCCGGTGGCCGACTCTGTGGGCGGGCCTGTGTGAGGCCCTGGCCTGCAGCTTGAGCCTGGATCTTCCCGTGGAGAACACTGTTTCTGGGGCGCACACATGGTCGGGTGGGGGCCTGTACTCAGTGGTGTCCTGTCCCACACACACGGCTTCTCAGCAGCTTCCAAAAGGTGGGGGCTGGGACACAGGAGGGGCTGTGCCAGGGTTGCAGATGGGGCCTCAGGGCACTGGCCAGGGTTGTGTAACTTCTCAAAGCAGGGAGCCAAACCCCCCCACGTACAGTGCCGAAAGGAGCCGGCCCGGCCGACTTTAAAGGGCAGCCCGGGTCCCACGGCCTCCCCAGACTGGGAGCCTTTGAAAGAACATCTGGAAGAGGGGCGAGCCACAAACTAGTCTCCGGATTTAAAAAACCAAAACGTTAATTCCTACTTCGCCACTGTGTGCTCCCCACCCCTGCCCACACACGCCTCTCTCCCTGCCCCCGCCCCACCTCTGCCCCTTCCCAAGCTGCCACCTGGGGTCCCACCATTCCAGCCCAGTACCTGGCCCCTCTGTTTGCCCAACCTGGGGTCCTCTCATGGGCTCCAGCAGCAGCTCCCCCGTGTCCTCCCCACACTGGCCACCACCCCAGCTGGACTGAGCAAGGGGAGGTGGTGGGAAAGATGGGGGCCTGCCAGCCCGGGCCCTTGGAGACACAGCTCCGCGTGCAGGGGGCCACGGCCTGGGACCGGGCGTGTCAGCCAGGCCTCCCCCAGTGCGGGGTGCTGAGGAGGCGTGAGGCCATCTGCGGCCACACTCAGCTAGGAGGCCCAGGAGGAAGCACCTGCACCCAGGCCTGGAGGGGGCGCTGGCCTTGCCCGCACTTGGCCATGGCATGAGCCTCGGTGTGGGGTCCCCATCCCTGCAGGTGGGCAAGGAGGACGCCTGTTCCAGCTGTGCTTATGCGGAAACAAACAAGGCCCCCCACTCCAGGAAGCAAAGCAAATACTCATGGGGTGGGGGGAGCGCCAGGTGCTGGAGCCCATTGTCCCTGCCAGTGGCCTGCAGGGGGGGTGCCCAGGGACAGTCCCCATCCTGGCCCCTCCCTAGGAAAAGACCCAGCTTTGTAAACACTGAAACAAACAACCTTCATTCCTCCCCCCAAAAACCCGCCCCCTCCCAACCAGCAGCATGCAGTCTCCTGCTGGGGGAAGCAGTCTTTGTTTTGGGGGGTCAGGGTGGGTGGTGGGGGCAGAGTAGTGTGTGCTGTGGGAGAGGTGGGGTGTCCTGGGGTGAGACGCAGACCACTGGGTCACCTGCTTGCGTCTGTGGCGGGAGGGGGTCGGGGGTTACAGCCTGGCTCAGTGAAGTCCTGTCGCTGTCCTCGGCGCCACCCTCAGTAGCCCAGTTGTGACAGTTGTGGCTTGGGGCGAGGTGGGCAGGGCTCTCCGCCAGGTGATCAAGCCCTGTCCTCCCGCCGCCCCCATCCTCTGTCCAGCCCGAGCAGGGCACGAGGCCAGGGGTCCGGCTGCGGCCCCAGATAAGCTCCGCACCCGCGGCGACTTCCTGAGCTTCCTCCCAGCGCCGCCGCCGACGCTGCGCACCCCTTCCTGTTTCCTCGGCGGGGGCGGCGGCGTGGGGAGGGGGCGTGGGCCGCCCGCGAGGGCCGGGGCTCTCGCCGCACCTGGCCGCCTTGGCGCCCGCGCCGCGCTCTCCTGGGTGGCGTGGGAGGCGGGCGCGGAGGCCGCGAGCTGCGCGAGCTGCGTGGGCTGCGGGCTGAAACTAGCGGAGGGGCCGGGTCGCGCCCCTTCTCCGCCTCCGTCCTGGGCCCCAACTGCCAAACGGCCGCTCTCTTGGCCAAATCCCTTCACGGACTGGATTGCAGTCCGATCCTTGGAGCCGCTCCCCATCCTGGGGCAGAAGTGGGGGGTTAGCCTAGGAATGGGGGATTGAACCTTGGTTTTGGGGCACTGTTGGGATTGCAGGTCAGTGGCTCTGGACCCCCCCTCTTGGGGCGCATATGAACGGACTTGAGGTACTTAACCTACTTGCTCACACTTGGTCATTAGAGATACAAATTTGTGTAATTTTAATAAAATCATACATCCCCACAAAACGTGCACACGAGTGTTCACAGCAGCATTATTCAGCCACCAAAACATGGAAGCACCCTAAACTGTCCACCGGTGAACCGACAGTCCATCCACACGGGGCTCTGATGCAGCCTTCGAGGGGAATGAAGCACAGTGCTGATAAACGCTACGAAGCCGATGCCCCGTGAAACATGGCGTCACACACAAAGCAGGATCCAAGGGCCGCTCAGCGTGTGAGTCCACTTACGCGAGATGTCCAGAACGGGCACATCCGTGGAGACAGGGACGAGGTCAGTGTTCCGGGGGGCCTGGGAGCAAGGGAGAATGGGAGTGACTGCTCAGGGGCACAGGCTTCGTTTTGGGGTGATGGGAAAGCACTAAAACGAGATAGTGGTGATAGTCACAAAGCCCCACGAACACACTGGAAAACACTGACTCCTCCACTTACAAATGTATGTGGATTTTGCAGTGTGCGCTGTGGTGGATTGTCTGGAGTGTTTGTCCAGTAGAGTGGAGGGTGACTTAGGTCGTTCCTGGCCCGCCCAGCATGGCCTTGGGGTTGAGTGTGTGAGCACAGCCTTTGGTCCTGGTGTGTCCCTTGGTGTGACGTGTGGCTGGTTGTGCGTGTACTGTTCCAAGGGTGTCTGCGGGGGGATGGGGAGGGGTGCACCTTACCTGCTCTCTGCCCCACACCCCTGACCTCCTCCCCTGGGCTGCCCGCTGGAAAAAAAAGTCAGTCCGGGGCCAGGCTGGGTCCCGGCGTGGGAGCTGTGGCTTGTGCCAGGCTGGGCTGCTGGAACTTCCCGCCAGGAGCTAGGCGGCAGGGGTCTGTTCCTGGCTGGCTGGACTCAGCAGGAGCTGGGGGTGGAGACTTCCCTTCTCTGACCCTTGGGGAAGCAGGTGGGTGGAGCCGCTGGGGGGGTGGGAAACCTGACCTGGGGCTGGAGCCACCCAGGCCTCATGGGGCAGAGCCGGCCCTTTGGGGGTTCCCCAGGCAGGGCGCTGGCAAAGGGTCCTCTGAGGAGACCCATCCCCCACCTAGCACCACTGCCGAGGAGCCGCTATTGGAAACAGCTGCCCTTGCTGGGAGGCCTTTCTGTGTCCTCGCCCTGCTCCTGCTCCTGTGCACCCCCGGTCCCTGGACCGGAGACTCTCCCACAATGGGCCCCCACTGGCCTCCTCCCTACTTGGGCAACAGGGGTGCCACCCCAAGGCACCCTGGTGGCTCCCCGTCCCAGGGACCCCGGGGGAGTTAGGGTGGTGTGAGAAGCCCAGCATGGACGATGTGACAATGTTGCTCCAGCCACACCAGAAAACCGGAGAGACAGACGCAGACAGCCCTCTCTGCTTGCCTGCACCTTCCTGTGTGTCCAGAGGCATCTCTGCGGCGGGGTGACCGGTGGGACAATGCCTGAGCCGAGGCAGGGAGGTGCTCAGAGGGCCGTTCACGTGACCCTATGCAGAGGACCAGGTGGGCTAGCCCTCCTTGCCCTGTGCCTGGGCCAGGAGTAGGGGAGGGGGGAGGGGCTACACTTGGCCAGAGGCTCTTGGACTCCAGCTGCTGTGGGTTGCAGTCCATACCGAGGCCGCCCCCACAGTGGGTGCGCCTGGGCCCAGCTGACCCAGGGCTCCAGGCGTGGGTCACCTCTTTTCCCAGAAGGGTCAGGCCCAGAGCAGGAGTCGAGTGCCGTAAGGGCTGAGTGGGGCTTGCACACCCATGGGTGGTACTTCTCCCCATGCGTGAGCCCAGGACTCAACATTAGTGTCTCAGAGGCCCCTACCCCTGTGACAAATGTGCCTCGACTGGACCACCCGTGTCCCTTTGTGTCTCAGCTTCCCTGTCTGCTGTTATGGGCTACACTCATGTGTGCTTTGAAGGAGCAGGTCATGTCCTTGGTGTCACATGGGCTATTTCTCTCTGCCCATTGGGGGCCATCTATGCCCTTCTCAGCTTGTCTGTTCCTGTCCCTTTAGGTGTGTCTGTCTCTGTCCCATGGTCTTTGAGTGTTTTGGGCCCTCTGCTGATGGGGCCCAGGGCAGCTGCCCCACTCTGCCAGCAGAGGCGTGGGACTCATGACAATTACACGAAGGTGACGTCAGCCACACCAAGAGGCAGGACACCTGTAACACCCTACTCACCTCCCCACACGCACTCAGGCAGCAGACCCATGCGTGTGGACACCCAGACTTATACACAGGCTGGCTGCACACCCGTGTGTGCACGCAGTCTCAGACACACTGGAGCCCCACACGCAGTCACCTTCACGAGTGGTCAGTCACATGGTCAGTCAGCATCACAGCCACGCTCAGAGCCTCATGTGCTCACACATGGCATCGGATCGAGTCTCGTTCGCAGAGCCCACCCAAGTCCCAGACAGCCATGCCCTTCGCAGGGGTGCATGTTCAGCCACGTGGGAGACTGTCGGTGACTTTCCCACATCCCTATTGGCAGGGATCAGCTGGAACCCCCATATGCTACAGGGGTCAGAAGCTGGGGCAGGACAGACCTGGGGGACATGTGACCCCTTCTGTTGCTTAGAAGCCTTGCCGGGCCCCGAGAACTGTGCGTGCACAGGGAGGCTTCTGCTCATGGACCCTGTCCCAAGAAAGAAGAATCGCGATTGTTGCAACGTTTTCTGAACGTGTGGGCTCTTCGTTCAGGTGGCACGGGAAAGGGGCTGGGGACCAAGGAGGCAGCGTAGAGAGAGGGTGACCAGCCCTGGTAGGAGGAGGCACCGGGCTGGTGTGATGCAGGTCCAGAGCTAGGGGCTGGCGATGTGAGGCCTGAGCCCCCTGCTCTGGTAGTGATGTCACTGGGCAGAGCCCGGACAGGTAACGCCGGGAGCAGCGTGGGTGCATCGTGGAGCTGCCCTCTCTGCCCATATTGGGTTGAGAAGGACAGACGGGGCCCCCGAGGCCAGGTCTGCATGTGGGTGTCAGTCCCGCCAGCCTCCTTCGGAGAGGACGCTGGGGCAGTCCCTGGGCTGGAAGAAATTCTTGAGATGAGTTTGAGGAAACCTGGGCAGGGGTGGGGGGGATTGCTCAGTATAGTCTGACCCCCGTTAGGCTTGAGCTAAAATGGGGGGATCAGGAGGATAATGGAGGGCCGAGAGTGCCCACACTTCCCGCTTCCCCCCAACTCTGCCTGGGGGAAGGATGAAGAGGTCCGGGCTGGGGGTCAGGCTCTCTGGGGGAGATGGGAGGCAAGGAGATGAATAAAGCCCTCGGGGAAACTACTCCTTCCTCCCCTAGCAACCACAGACCGCCACCAGGTGTTCAGAGGCAAGGGTGAGCCGCTTTATTGTGGCCTCGCCTGGCCCCAGGGGACCAGCTCCAGGCTCCTCCTTTACAGCAAATACACATGGTTATTCCTCATACAGTAAAGCCCTTGCTACTGATGCTTTTGATCACTGAACTCCCTTGAAACAGAAGGTTTAAAAAGTTGAATTAAAAATTAAATATACTGTATTATGTATATAAAAAAGGCAAAGTAAAAAACACAGCCTGATTCTAGAAAATACATTGCAGGAAAAGGATGAGGCGCTTCAAAAACGTAACCCTGGCAGGGCCAGCCAGCAGGTCCTGGAAAAGC
>NW_006442491.1:40797721-40797980 GCF_000325575.1 Pteropus alecto
CGGCCGCAGCAGACACCGGCGACAGCGACAGAGCGGTGATGCACAGCGATGCGGCTGTGGCGGCTGCGGGGGGAGGCGCGCGGCGGCCTAGCCGGAGATGCACGCGCTGTAGTACACCGCGCTGCTGGCGTCGGACAGCGCGGCGATCAGGCTGCTCTCCTCGGGGCAGGACATGGCTCGCGGGCCCAGCTTGGCCAGCGCCACGTGGTACGGGAGCCCGGCGGCGTCGGGCCGAGTCCGGCCGCAGTTGAGGTACTGG
>NW_006442491.1:40799249-40808361 GCF_000325575.1 Pteropus alecto
TCCCCGGGGGCTCCCTTTCTTCCGCGCCCGGACGCATTCCGCCGCGGCCTCCTGCGCGCAGCGCCCCCCGCGCCCGCTCTGAAGGAGACCCCCCAATGGCAGAGGGCCACTGATGTGGGCTGGAGCTTGGAAGGGGGCGTCCCCCTGGGGCTGTCAGACTTTCAGAGCTGAGCTGCCGCCCCCACCCACGGAGTCAGACGCCCCCGGGCGGTAATTGGAGGGTGGCCGCCCTCCCTGCGGAGGTTACGGTGGGAGGAGGTGGCCGTGTTTTAACATCGTGTCCTTCCTTGGGAGGCCGCCTTCCCAACGCGTCTAGCATAAAGGTGAGGGGCACCTTCAGAACAGCGCCCTGCATCCTGGGGGAGCCGCTCTGGGGAACCCCGCTCCACGCCCCTCGGCAGACATAGTGACCTTTCAGCACTGGGGGCTTTGAGCCGTACCCAAGCCTGTCTTTGGGGTTAAAGAGGAAGATGGTATTCACGTCCCCTCTCCGACTCCCAAGCCAACTCAAAACAACACAGAAGTGGGCAAAAGGGGGCTGGACGGGGGAGGAGCCTCGCTCCCCCTCCTCAGGGCCCTGTGCCGGGGATGGAGGGCTGGGGGGCTGGGACAAGTCACCCCGCAGGGCGCGGATGGGGGGTCTCCACAGGGCCATTCGCCTTGGGAGGGTCTTCAGAAGGTCTTCCCGCCGGGTCCCACTCCTCACCGCACCCCGGCAAGAGGGGGTGGGGCTCCAGAAGCTGAGGGTCCGTGGGGTCTCCCGCCCTACTCCTCCACATCGCTTGTAGCCTGGGAGCTACGCAGCCCCTTACGACACCAGAAGCCCCCACCCCGTGTGGGGAGCTTCGTGGTGCTTGACCACAGGTGTTGGTGGCCCTGGGCCTGTGTGGCCAGAGGCTCTCAGTGCCGTGTCCCTGGCAGTCCCTCCAGGCCTCATTTCCTGGGTGCTTGGAAATGAGGCTGGACCCCGCATGAATCCCACAGCTTCCCCCAGAGGCCCTCCTGCCAGGGTCAGAGGCCAGCACCTCCACAGAGGTCCTGTGGGCTGTGCCCCCACATCGAGTTTTGTCACATCAAGTCTCATCCATAAGCAGGAGGAGTAAGGTGGCCCAACTCGCTGCCCCTGAGCCCAAGCGCTGCTACGGGGCCGTCAGGGCACCAGCGCCTGGGCTCCCTGGGCCTGGGGAGGACTGGCCTTTCCTGGGGGCAAACCAGAATGGAGGGCACTGGGCCGGACGGGGCACAGGCTGCTCGCAGGGGGGCCAGCTTTCCTCTGAGCAGGGTGAGTGGCCGGACCCAGCGGCCTGGGCGCAGGGTGGGAGGGAAGCTTTAGGCCGCAGGATGAGGCCAAGGGGCCAGTGCCTGGCAGAGGCTGCCTCTGCTTCTGGGTGTGCTCTGGGGTCACCAGGGCCTGGCGAATCCTGGGCGGCAGCTGCTCTGGGAGGATGGCCACTGGGTCTTGAGAAGGAGGCCTCTGCAATGACCCCTGCATTGGACAGTTTTCAGCTTCCCTAGGGGCCCTGCCTGGCCCTCTGCCGCCCCCAACAGCCCAGGGTTGTCCAGGCTGCCCCAGATGCAGTGGCCGGCAGCGGCCAGCATTACCTCACTGCCCCACTGCCCCTCCATAGCTGCCTCGCCTGGCACCAGCCAATGACCCTCCCTCCTGGTCACACTGCTTGGCTCAGGTGTCCGGCTGTCATGTCTTGTGGACTCAGGCTAGGCAGGGCAGGGGAGAGCGAGCCCCTGGGCGCCCCCTGCTTCTTTGGGGTCAGGCTGCCCACCCTTGTGTGCTGCCTGGCAGGAGTGTGAACAGCTGCTCTGGCCCACTGTCCAGATGGGAAGGCGAGGGGGTGGGGACTGCAGTCCGGGTGGCCTAGACCCAGGAGCCGCAGGGCTGAGGGGCCCCTCGGTGCTGTACCAGGGCTGGTGTGGGTGTGGCTGCCATGGTGGGGGCGGGGCCTCAGATGTGTGTGTCTGCGTCTGTGTGTGGTCTGTGTGTCTGCCTGGGTTTGGGGGTGAGTGGACTTTAGACATGGAGGTCCCCCAGGGCCCTGGGGCTCTGCCATGAGGAGATGGGGCCCCAAGGGACCTAGAATGGTGCTCCCATTCAGTGAAGTCCCGGCCCTCAATACCCACCAAGGGAGGGGTCCCCAAGACTCCTCTGGCCACCAAGCTGTGGCCCCAGCTCCAGCCAAAGTATGGGTGATTCATAAGTTGAGGAGTTTTCTTATGCCTCCAGAACCTACCTCAGGCTGTCCTGGCCCAGGCTGGCTGTCGCCTCACCTTGGGGCACCCTGTCTGTAGCCCCTGACCCCCAGACAGAAAGGTGGAGTGGAGGGCAAGCTGGCTCTGAGTGCGCGATGGACGCTGCTCTCTCTGCCCTCCGCCCTCTCCCTCCCTCAGCCTCGCTGGAACCCCAGCCTCTGGGTGAAGCCTGCAGAGGATGCTGGGTAATCCCCCTCAGTGGCTCTGGGTGGGGGCTTGGCTGGGCTCGGGGGTGGCGGACCTCCCACGCACTGCCGGGGGCACAGACCTCACAGGCTCCCACCCACCCAGCCGGGCTGCTTCAGGGGCAGCGAGGCTGGGACCAGTTACTGAGTCCCTCAAGGCCGGGCCCTCCTGCTCCTCCTGGAGGGTGGAGGCGGGGTTCAGGTGAGGGGACTTTCTGGTCTCTGGAGACCTCGCTTCTAGAGCCAGTTCAGGTCCCGCCGCATGGTCCTGGAGACCAGGGCTGCAGGCCAGGCCCCTCATCGTCACGGTCTCCTGCTTGTCCTAGAGGGCCGCGGGCGGAGGGGGCTGGAGCCGGGGGATGTGAGGTGGAGGCCAGCCTCTGCGGAGGCCCCGCCACGGACTAGAATCCAGTGGGCACGCGTGAATGCGTGTGTGCCTCTTGGCCAGTGGCAGGTCTGGTTCAGGCGGACACGGGCTGGCGCCTGGGGGCGGCATGCGTGCCCCACCCCAGCCTTCCTGCTGGTGTGCATGAGCTGTGGGCCCCTCTCCAGGGAGGGGGCGGTGGGCGCCACTCTCAAGAGTGTGGGGTTTAGGGCCGTGCGTGGTTTGCCAGGCGGGCACAGTGTGAGGCAGAGCTGGGTGTCGGTGCTCAGGGCCTCCTGAGCGAGCAGCGGGCTGCGTGGTGAGGGTGGGCACTGCTGCCCCCCTCGGGGCGGCGGTGCAGGGGCCATATCTACCTGAGAGCTCTGGGGCCCCCAGGCCCCGGTGGGTGGGGCTTCTCTGGGTCCAGGGCCTGGTGGGCAGGGAGCACCAGTGCCTGGCGGTGGGGGCAGGTCACCTGTGGCGGGAGCGACTTTTGTGGGTGCTCCCAGGGTTGAGTTGGGGTGTTGCGCTGTGCGGGCCCTCGGGGCCTCGTGTGACCGCTTGTGCCCTGGGGTGTTGCTGCGAGCTGTGTGGGCCCTGCTCCGGCCCAGCGGGGGCTCCATGGGAACCGGCTGCTCTAGGTTTCCGCGGCAACAGCAGGGCGGAGCCAGGAAACACCAGCTCAGGAAGGAAGGCTGCAGCTGTGAGCAGCAGCCCTGGCTGAGCAGGCGCCAGACACTCTGTCTGTCCAGCCGTCCGTCCGGCGTTCCCGCGCCGGCTCTGCCCCCACGCTGCCCGTCTGTGCACGGGGCAGCTGCTGGCCTGGCTGTTCGCTCTGGTCTCAGTGCCCTGAGCCTGGGTCTGTGGGAGTCTGGTCTTATAGCAGTTGCATCCTGGTCCCCCTTGGTGGCTCTTGGTGGCATGGGGGCCAGGTGGTGGCACAGAAGGTAGCCGGGGTCCACGGGAGTGCAGTACCTGTTCTGACCACCCTGCTCTAGGCTGGCCTGTCCCCTCACTCCCCAGTCAGGTTCTGGTGACAGTCCTCTGCCGCCCCGAATCATGGAAAGCAGCTACAGTCTCCCAGGTGGTCACTGCCCAGCTAGGCCTGGTAGGCACTGCTGCTGCCCTGGCTTTGGTGACAAGTGGCTTTGATGGCCCAACTGGCTGGGGCTGTCCAACGGGCTGGGGGGAGGCAGGTCTGTGTTCTCGGGGACCACCCGCCCCTTGCTGGGGGGCAGGAGCCATTCCCTCCCCCACCTACTTGCATGCTGGGGAGCACCTCCTGTGGCGCCAGGCCCTGTTCCGGGAGACCTCGGTGGCAGCAAACAAGTCAGACAGGTCCCCACGGTGGTGCGCGTGCCGGTTCCTGGTAGGCAAAGAAGATGAAGGGCTCTCCCATGGGAATACGCCCCCCCCAGGCATGACGCGCTGCCAGGCACGGAGGGGAGAGGGGCTGCACTGGGTGCCTGTGACTGTCCTTTCGTTAGGTGATTTTTGAGCCAGACCTTGAAGGAAACGTGGGCACAGATGGGGAAAAGGGACCAGCATGTGCAGATGCCCGGTCAGCAGGGGAGGAGGGGCTCTGTGGGGCCTGGGGGGGTCTTGCTTGTTTCTCTGGAGGAGACTTGGGAGGGCTTTGAGCGGAGGAGGGGTGTCATCTGTCCCTCCCCACAGCCTCAGCACAGTGCTGTGGACATGGGCCTGAGCGCGGAAGGACGGACTCTCTTCCAGGTGGGAAGGCCAAGGGGTCTGCTCCTGGGCTGCTGCCCTGTGAGCTCGGCCCCTCCTTTCGCCCACAGCTTCTGACCTGCACCTTGGCCTGGGGCCCCTGGGGAGGGTGAGGGGGAGTGGCCGCCAGGCAGGCTGGCAGGGCAGGGAGGGCGCGTTTCTGGGAATTGTGTGGGGGAAGCCATTGTTAGAGAAGCCTAGAGCAGCTACTGGCCTCTGGGGATGGCTCTGCCTCCCCCAAGTGCTGCCTCTGCGGGGAGGGAGCTGGGCTGGGGCCAGTGCTTGTGGGCTGGGCTGGGGACTTGCCTGGAGATACTGCCCTGGGCAGGGGCCCTTCCCATTCTGCAGACTGGGAGACTGAGGCCCGAGAGAGGACGGCTGCCATGGCCACGACATCCACTGGAGCATGGGTCAGGGGCCTCCTGCTATATCTGAGTCCCTGGTCACTGCCCTGCCTGACCTTAAGGCCAGGACGCGGGGGAGATCTAGATGGAGTTGGCTGGGTCGCAGTCCCACAGTGTCCCCGTGGTGGGGACCTGCAGCCCCGTGCTGGGCTGGAGGGTCTGATGGAGTAAGTGAAGGACAGCTGAAGGAGCAGTTGGGTGCTGGCCAGGGAAGAGGGGCCTACAGGTGTGGGCGGGGGCTTCCGAGGCTGCAGGATCCCTGTGCCCACTGGGGCCATGGGAAGTGAGGGGGGCTCCGTGTGAGTCTGGCAACACAGGCCTTCCCACCAAGGCCCCTGCCCCGGCCAGCGGGAAGCGAGGATGCGAGCCCCCGGGTCACGCCGGCTTTGTGCTGGCAGGGGGCTGGGGACACAAACAGAAAAATAAATGGCCTGAGCTTCCGATGTTTCCCTGGACTGAGGATAGGGGAGGGAAAGGCCTCTGGGCCAAAGGTGCGGCCTGGGCTGCCAGGGGCGGACCCTGGGGGTGTCTGCCCCCTCAGAGGCCCCAGGACACAGCCAGGCTCCTGCGGGGGGTTTCTGAGGGCAGACCCATAGGTCTCCCTCCATGAAGGGAGGGCGTATAGCCTTCGGGGTGAGCCGAGGGGTGTCAGCCCCGGGCAGAGGGGTTTGGGGGTGCGCCTTGGGACCAACATGGGAACTGAGGGAGGCCCCCTGGCAGTGGGTCTGAGAAGGTAATTGTGGCAGTCCCCACCCTGGGGGGTCCCCTTCCCTGCTCCTTGCTGATGCCTATTCACCCCTGACCTCTAATCAGGAGTCCCCCCACCAATCCACATTTCTGGGTTCACAGCCTCCAAACCCAGCCTGGCCCCCCTTGACTTGGCGACCCTTGTTGGGTTCAACTGGTCCTCAGCTCTCCCCGACACCCACTCCTCTGCCCATCTCAGCAGGAGGGGGAGGGGCTGTGGTCTTGAGGATGGAGCCCGCTCCTTGCCGGGGCCTGTGTCAGCCCTTCGGGCCCGAGCAGTGGGCGGTCAGTGGAGCTGGCCTTCTCTGGAGGTGGGGCTCAGGCTGTCTGTGGGCTCCTCTGCTGGGCAGTGGGTCCCTTCCTACGAGCCCCTGCTTCTTCCTTCATGTGGCATGTATTTACTGGGCACCCACGGGGTGTCTTGCGGCTAGGGATGTGGCAGAGGGTGGCACACAGGCCGTTCTTAGATTTGCATGTGCCTGGAAGGCCCTTGGGTGTGCCCAGTGTGGCATGTGTGATCAACTTCCTGCATCCCCGTGTGACTCAGGTCGAGTGTATGTGCATGCCCAGGACGTACCAGAGGAAGTGAGGTTCCTCACCTGGAGAAGGGCCGGGCGGGACCCGGAAGGGCCCAGCCCTGGTGGCCCCGTTAAGCTTTGGCCAGCCTCATGTGACAGCCTGAAAGGAGGACCCCGGGCGCAGCTCTCTGCGGGTACAGTTGGGCTGGGGGCCCAGGCAGCTCGTTGGGGGAAGCTCCTTGGAGGAGGAGGTTCCCAAGGTTGGGAAGGTCCACAAGGGGCCTGGGGTGAGCTGTGAATGTCCTGAGCAGAGTTCTGGGGGCATGCCCTCATAAGGGCCCTGGGGACCAGGGACTTCTAGGTGGGGTGTTGGGAGTTTGGGGTTGGCCAGTACTACTCCAGCCTGAGCCCTGGTGAGGGCGGGACCGACCTGCAGCCTCCACAGGCAAGGGCTCCTCTGCAGGGCTAAGCACAGCCTCCCTCTGGGGGCTTCACCGCTGTGGCCAGAACCTGCTGGACCTCCCTCGGGGTTGGGTGGTGGATATCTGGCCCGCAGGCTGGTCTGTGGCTCACTCCCGCCACCTAGAGGCCAAAGCTTATGGCGGGCCCTGGGCCTGGGAGCAGGGTTACCCCACTTGGACCCTAGACTCCAGCTCCCTGGAGTAGTGGCTTCCATGTAGGACTGCACCGTCAGGGTTCCAGGTTCCCATGGGGGAAGATCTGTGGCCCCCAGGGGCCCACCTTGGAAGCCACCTGCCTCCTCTGCCACCCACTCCTACCTGTCCTGTCCACTTCCTCATCACCTGTCCTGCCCTGGGCCAGGCTCCCTGGAAGCCCTGCTTCAGCCCCCCAGGCTAAGCCCTCTGCTGGGCAAGCCCCCTGGCCATTGTCTTTGAGGGGCCATGGCGTCTGGTCGCCTGTCTGCAGCCTCAGCGGGCCTCCACTGAGATCCTCGGAGCCTTGCTGGGCTCCTGACGGGCTGTCTCTGTGCCCCTCCCCGCTCCCCCACAGAGGCAGAGAGCACCTGGCTTCTCACGAGGGAGGAGAAAGGACCCAGGTGGGCAGGCGGCCTGGCACCTCCACCCTGGCCAGGCAGGAAGGGCCCAGTTTTCAGGCGACGGCCCCCTCTCCTCTGTGTCCTTGGGCAGTGCACAGACTCAGGGTCACAGAGGAAAACAGATGCACCGAAACGCAGTCTCCAGTGTGCGGCCCCCGCCGCGGCGAGCCCCCGCCGGCCCGCGTGAGGTGTGCTCCCCCGCCTCACTCCCCTCCCAGCCGCAGACAATCCACTCTGCTGGCGAGAACAGGGAGGGGACTCCTTCCCGCCCGGTTCTCTTCCGACAGGGGCTTGGTCCCTGCCCCAGGTTGAGACTCAGCCCTATTCTCCCTCCCACGGCACCCAGTCTGCCTCCTCAGCTCCCAGACCTGCTGTCTCCATCTCCCCCACTGCCACCGTCCCTCTTCTGTGACTTCCTCGGCTTCCTTGGATGAGGGCAGGCCCCCATCCACCTCCCAGTCCTGGAACCTCCTCTGTACCTTTGGATGCAGCACCCCCCGCCCCCCACCCCAACTCCCTGAACGTCTGCCACCTGGAGACAAAGACCCCAGGGGGAACTGGAGGGCTCTCCCTTCTTAACCAGCTGCTTAGTCACGCTTAAACACCACTGTGCTAACCCATCTTTGTGGCTTAAAACATTCAACCCAGCCAGCCACTCAAAGGCAACCCTCCTGCAAAGCCTCTGGCACGGGATGGTGGGGACCTTGCCTCGCCAGGGGTCATCGCCCAGGCAGTGTCAGGGTGAGTCTTTGGGCTGGCCTTCTGGGATGTCGGCATGCCGCTCCCCTCCCCAGCACTGTGACTGTCTGTCCTGTGGAGAGGTCATATGGGGACTGGCCTTGAGGCTGGCTCCTTGGCAGCATCCTGCTCCAGGGGGCTGTGCTGACAGCCTGGACCCTGCCCCAGTGATGCCCGGGCTGAAGGTGGGCATCTAGCACCAGCCCTTCCTGCCAGCCAGGCGATGTTTCTGAGAGGCCTGTCCTGATCCTTTCGACTCTAATCTTGGGGACCCAAAGCTGTTTTGAGGTCTCTCGGATACACCTCTCCCTGCTCTGGGGCAGAGGCCGAGCGTTCCACTCCACGCTGACCGCTGACCGTGTGGGTTTACACTCCCTCCCGTGCTCCAGCCTTTGTAGTAGCTTGGAATCTCAGGATCCCACTGTGCTGCTTGGAAGTCTCCAGCATGAGGGGGGAAGTCCCTCTGAGCTGTCCTCTAATCAGCTTAACCTTGGCTGTGGGGGGCGGGGCGCTGGCTGGGCGGCCTCCATGGACACCTCCCTGTGGGCGGTGGGGAGCCAGCTTTGAAGCCCTCTTAGCCTGATCTGGGAAGCCGAGTTCTCTGGGGCCCCTGCCGGTTGCTGTTCCACAAGACCCCGGCCAGTGGCCTGTTAGAGGGGTTGAAGGGTGTGCAGCTCCAGCCTCCCTAGTGTCCCTGGTGTGACTGGACCCTCACAGGCTGCACATACTCCCTGACCATGAGGACTCGCTGGGCTGGGCTCAGGGCTGTGGCCCAGGCTCTTGGTGAGGGGCAGGGTCAGAGCTGGTCTATGAACTCGAGTTGCTGTGTCCACCTGCCACAGGGCCTCCGTCCTGGAAAATCTCTGCTCCCTATGAGGGATTCTATGCTTTTTCTTGATAATTATTAAGGAATCTCATAACCTGCCATGTTTCCCTTTTCATTTTGGCTGCCGGGAAGCTCAGTCATATCTAATGCCACTGAGTCCAAGGCATGGTCAGCCCAGGTCATCTGGACACCCATCTGCCACCTGGCCTGTTATTTGGCTTGAGTTTCAGTGACTGTGGGGTCCACAACACTCAACATCGGTCCCTTGGCCTCTACTCTT
>NW_006442491.1:40808388-40809209 GCF_000325575.1 Pteropus alecto
CCACCCAGCATTTGCGTCACCGAGTGGGTAGTACACTGCCCCTGCTCCTCCCCTCCTCAGCCCTCCAACTGAGTGCAGTCTGGCCCCTGCCCTCAGCTCGCACCGCCCTGACAGCAGCCCTGTGAGGTACACACTACCAACATCCCCATTTCACATACGGGAGGCTGAGGCACAGGGTGGTCAATGACTTGTTCCAAGTGACAGCCGGGTACTCGCACCAGAAGCTGGCTCCGGAGGCAGGGGCCTTGGCCTCGCAGCCCCTCGGAGTCCCCTGGCACCTTTGTAAGCCCAGCCTCGGCCTCTTCCGGACTCCGCATCCGGCTCCTGCTGCCTCCCACCTCCAGGCGCCCCACACGAGGCCTGAGGCCCCAATCCTGGCCAGAGCGCGCAGGGCGTCGCCCTCAGGCCTCGGCTCCAGGGCACGGGAATCAGGGTGCGGCCGCCCCGGGACGACCGAAGGTGATGGAGGAGGGCTCAAGGCGGAGAGATGGGACGCACTCCAAGGAGCCTTCCTGGGCCCGCGCAGGCGACCCTCCTGGCCGCTCCAGGGCGGAGAATCGGAAGGGACGACTCGCGTTCCACGCCGCAGCCAGCACGCCCGTCCCCACTCCACACAGCCCCGCAGCGTCCTGCACGGGCCGTCCGGGCCGCGCCGGGGCTTGTGGGGCTGCGAGTCCTTCGGTGCCATAGGCCCCCGCCGACGACCCGCGCCGGGACTACAACTCCCAAGAAGTCGTGCGCGCCCGATGGTTCCTGGGAGATGTGGTCCAGGGCCCGGAGGGGGCGCGCGAGGCGATGGGCGCGGGAACTACGCGTCCCAG
>NW_006442491.1:40809549-40818594 GCF_000325575.1 Pteropus alecto
AGGGCCCGGGAGACCACCCGAGGGGCAGGACGAGACCCCGCCCGGGCAGAAACTCCCGGGACACAGGGAGATCCCTTTGGTGGCCGAGACCCCTGCCCTGGGCCAGCCCTGCCCTTCACCCCCGCACCACCGCAGAGGCCGCGATCGGGCCTGGACCTTTTCCCGGCAGCCACCCACTCTGGACTCAGACTCCAACTGCCAGGCTGAGACCCCGCAGACCTGGGATCCGCCCCCTTCCCTGCCCTCTCACTCCAGACCCTCCCTGAGCGCGCAGGCAGCGGAGACCTTCCTCCGTCCCGCCTCTCCAGGCCTTGCGGACGCCCCAGCCTGTTCAGGCCTTTCTTGCCGGCTTGCCTGCCCCCTTGCCTCTGTCCCAGCCTGGCATCCACACAGCACCCCCACTGTCCCTCCGCCCCAGGCCCGTGTCCTACCCTAGGCCTCCCACAGCCTCACTCTGCCTGCGACTTTGGAGGGTGAGATCGGACCGCCTTCCCCCGGAGCCACAGCCTCCCCTGCTTCTGCCGGCCTGGGGCGGCGGCCCTCCCCATCCCTCTTCACAAGCAGGCCAGAGCCCTTTCCTGGTGGTCAGGTCCCTTCTCTGTGTCCCCCGCCCACAAGAACCAGGTTTCCGTAATAAATTCTTTCCCCTCTTTAGTTGGGACTCAGCCAGCAGCAACGGGGGAGTGGGGAGATATGCAGACAACTGGGGAAGAGCCCCAGGAGCTTGAGGAGCGGGCCTGGGTGTGCCTCGGCTCTGGGGCCCTGGCCAGCCGTGCCCACCAAGGGGCTAGTGAGCCTTTGGAGGTCACTGCGCTGTGGTCTCTGCGAGGGGCCAGGCGGATGGGGTTCCAATTCCAGCCCCCCTCAGCCTGGAGGCCTCCGCAACTGCATACCTCACACAGAAGCAAACCTGCCTCTGGCGGGTTGGGGGGGAGTCCTGGTTGGCTCCCCAAGAGGCTCAATACACATTGATCTGCTCTCTTCCCTCAGACTAAGCTTTTGGGGTCAGCTGAGCAGTCAGCCACATGCTTTTGAAGTCTGCACAGCCACCCCTGGGCTGTGCGCTTGTACTGGTGGCTTGGGGATGGTTCCTTGGGTTGAGCAGGGTTGAGTCTGGGTCCCTGCTGACCCCAGTTCTGGACAGGGATCCACACCGGATCTGGGACAGAGCTGGCCCCTCACTGACCCAGCCAGCTTCCCCCACCCCTGGCTGTGTGCAGTCCCCGGGAGGCTGTGGGCAGCACAGCAGGGCTGTGGGAACAATCTAGCCTTTTGCAGAGGTGACCAGAGAAAGAAGGAACTTCCCTCGTGAAGGGGACAAAACATGACCCCCCACCCTGTGGGGGGCGGAGAAGGGCCTTGGAGGCCATGGAAGGCTGGGTGGGCCAGGTGGGAGCACAGCATGAAGCCTCAGGAGAGAGTGAGGGGAGCAGCTGTGGCTGGCAAACCTCTGGACTGGGGAGGTGGCTGGGTCGTGGGGGTGCTGTGGAGTGGGGAGAGAGCTGGCAAAGGTGCCAGGTGGTTCCTGTGCCTGTGAGGCCCCTGGGCCCGGGGGTAGGGATGATGACTGGTCAACAATCGTGTTTACGCCTCTGGAGACTGGAGCCATGGAAAGCTGGCATCACGAAGCCTCTGGCTTGGTCTTGGGGAAGATGATCAATGAGCAGCACTGTGCCCTTGGCTGTGGTGACCATCTGTCCCCTCTGAGGAGGTCACCCCAGGGCTGGACTCTGCACAGCCTAAGGGGGGAAGGCCTGCCAGGGGCGATGAGGGCGCTGTAGCCTGAGCAGAGATGCCACCCAAATTTGTGTGGGGGGTGGGGAGCAGGCCAAGCACTCCCCTGACCGGAGCTGCAGGACATGAGGGTCTCACAGCCTTGGGTGGCTGGGTTGCGTCATCTCTGCTCCTGTTTGTCACGGGAGAGACACACACACACACACACACACTGCATTAAAAAGCGTATCTGTGGAGGAAAGCAAAGCAGGGGGGAGAATGGGGTGTTTCAGGGTTCAGTAGGAGGGCGAGTTCTTGCCGAGGAGGTACAGGGTGAGCACAGCTCTGGAGGGAGGACGCACACAGCCCAGACATCCTGGGCGATATGTCTCTGGCAGTGGGAGCAGCAGGTGCAAAGGGGCACGCAGCTCGGCACGCCCGAGCTGTGCGGGAGTGGAGAGGTGTGGCCCCAGGGGCCTTGTGTGGGGGCTTTGGGGAAATGGGTGACAGCGGAGGGACACCGGCAGTGGGTTGTAGCAGTCCAGGCCGTGGGTGCTGGCCCGCAGCGGGCTAAGGCAAGCCCTGCGAGACTGACGGGTGGGGCCTTGGGACTCATAGATGCTGGTATGGGTGTGAGGGGAGGTGCCCCGGGGGTTTGGGCTCAGCAGGGAACACGGACTCCTCCTGGTCAGCCCCTCTCAGGTGGTGGGTGGGCCACTTTGAGAAGAGGCTGCTGGGATGGGAGTGGGCAGCCCTTGCCCCCACTTCTCACCTGGCTGTGGCCCCAGAAGGCTTTTCCCATCATCCTGGTTTGGGGCAAGAAGTCACGTGACCTGTGATGCTAGGATTGAATATACAGCCGCTTCCCTCCTCATTCCCACCCTCCCTGGGCATCTGACCCCAGGTGGACCTCCAAATTATCGCTGCCTTGTGTCCCCCATTCTTGTGTGTAGGAGGTGGGGTTGTCGCCTGAGATCTCCAAGTCATTTATGAAGGTGTCCCTTCTCCTCCTAGGAGGGAGCCATGGAGCTGCTGCAGGAGCTGAAGGCCATGCCAGTCACGCTGCACCTGTTGCAGGTAGGGCCCTGCATGTCCCTTGCCCGGGGGAGCTCCAGGGACAGCTCCTTGGCACCTAGCACAGCTTCCTGGTCCCCATCCTGTCCTTAGTCAGCACACACACCTTCCCTGAGGAGACAGCCTTGCCCTTAGGCATTGCTTGAGATGAGAGGAGCGTCGGTGACCCATCCTGTCCTTCACTGAGGCCCCCAGGTCCCACATGGGCACTCAGCCCCCTTGCTGGTCTCCTGCCCCACACTGTGGGGGTCTGGGTCCGGTTGCCGCCCCAGCCTGGGTGCTCACCCTGCAGTCCACCCGCGTCGGCGTGTCTGTCAACGCCCTGCGGAAGCACAGCTCGGATGAGGACGTCATCGCGCTGGCCAAGTCGCTCATCAAGTCCTGGAAGAAGCTCCTGGGTGCGTGTCCGGCAGCACTGACTGGCTGAGCGTGGGGCAAGGGGCCCCTGAGAAGCGTCGGCCTCTCGCTGGCCAGTGCCGTGTAGGGCCACCTGGGAATGGGGGCAGACAGACCCCTGTCCTGGAAGCTGGGACTCGGGCTGAGAGGGAGGGGCGTCTGTGCAGAGCCGGGGAGGGGAGAGCTGAGAGCTGAGAACCTGAGCAGGGCGGGAGGGCTCCACAGAAGGGTGTCAGGGCAGCAAGGGCAGTGGAGGTGGGGGCAGGGGAGGGGGCTGTTACTGCCGGAGGGAACAGGCACAGTCTTTTCTGGGGACAGCGCAGTGACTGAGGGCTGCAGACAGCCATCTCTGGACCCTGAGGCCCCCTCCCTTCCCAGCCTCTCCTGAGCTCTGTCCAAACCCTTGCAAAATGCAGCTATGTGTCCTAGGCCTCCCTCTAGTCCTGCGTGACCATCGGGCCACATGTGGGACAAGTGTGTTTATTCTGGTGGCATGTGGGAAGGTCCCCAGCACAGACCTGGGTTTTGGGAGTCTTTAGGGGGACATGCTCAGTGGATAGTGACTCACTCTGGTGCGTTTTGGGGAATGGTCATGCCCTGCTTGCCTGGGGTGACCTGCCTTTGTCCAAGTTCAGATGCTTTCTTTACCTGTGGAGGTTGTCACTGGGGGAGGTGTTCGTATTTCAGGGTCATCCTGGGTGGATGGCAGCTCGCTGTGCCAGGACCGGCAGTGAGGGGACCCCAGAAAGGCCCACAGGCAGCCTGCTCGAGTGGAGCCATGTATGGGAAAGGGGTCTGAGGGCCGTCTCAGGACCTTCTGAGGCTGGGAGGGAGGGCCCCCAGTTGGTTCTTAGCGGGAAGACCCAGCGGCTGGCCTGGGTCGGGGTCGGGGCAGGGCCGGTGGGAGGCTGAGGCCACCCCTGCCGATCTGCTCCCCAGTCCTTGGCCTGGCCCTGCCCTGGGGCTGCTTTCCCCTAGCCAGCCTCCCTTTCTGCGAACCTGCAGATGCTTCAGACGCCAAAGCCAGGGAGCGCCGGAGGGGCGGGCCTCTGCCCACGTCGTCTTCAAAGGAGGCCTCTGAGGCCGGTGATCCCAGGTAGCACACCTGGACTGCAGCGCATGCCCTCCGCCGCCTGGGCCCCACTCGGCCTGCGTGAGGGTGCTGACGTCTGTGCCCTGGGCGGGCCGAGACCACATGAACAGCGGGGCCCTTCCAGCCCCTTGGAGGGGACTCTTCCCAGGGAGCCACGCCTGGTTCAGTCGGCCTCTTTCTAGAAGCTTCCCTTCCAGAGTTCCTTTGGACACTTGTGTGCAGCCCCTGCCATCCGAGGGGAGAGGCTGTGTCTTGCCTGCCAGGAGCTGTGGGGACTCCTGCTCACGTCCCCTGGCTCCAGGCCTCTGTCCTGGGTCTGCTTCTTGGTGGCCAGCTCAGGCTGCACTCCTTTGAAGCAGCCCCTCCCTTCCTGTGGGTGCCCAGGCTGTAGCCGAGTGTGTCCAAGGCTGCTGTGCCTTGGATTCCCCCGGGCAGAAGTGGCCTCCAGGGGCGGCAGAGCTGACCTCTGGACTCACCAGTGGCTCATCTGCTTTTCCTCTAGGAAGCCACGTCTACTGACTCCGTGGGTGTCATGGTCATGAGATGCAGGGGCATGAGGGGAGGGCTGGTGGGTGCAGCCTAGATGTCAGGCGGCCTGGGAATGGGGGTACCCAGCCCTGTGAAGGGCATCCATGCTGGATGGGGTGACTCTCAGCCTTATCTGCCTCTGCCTGACCTGGCAGCTGGTTTTGGGGGGTGTGGCCCTAGGAGTGGGGACCCTCATAGGTGATGCATTCCCCATTGTGTCCCTGTCTGGGGAGCGCACACCGCCCAGTAGGCCTCACTGCCTCCGGCCAGCTGGGCAGACCCCTGGGGCATGCTTGGCTGGACCATGGTGGGCAGGGTCACAGCCCCTCTCAGGGCAGAGACAGTGGGATTTGGGGGAGATGGACTATGTGTTGGCTTCTCTGGGGGCCAGCATCTCACATGGATTCACATGGCCTGAGCGGGCCTGTCTCTCTCCAGCCGCAAGAGGCCAGAGTTGCCCCGGACACTGACCCCGAGAATGACCACGTTTCCCCCAGTGCCGGTCACCTGCGATGCTGTGCGCAACAAGTGCCGGGAGATGCTGATGGCCGCGCTGCGGACGGACCGTGAGTGCCCAACGAGGCTGCCTCCCGCGCAGGCCCGAGGTCAGAGGCCCTTGGGGACGGCCTCTCCCCCAGCCCATTGCTGCTGACCCCAGTTGGGCTCAGGGGTCTTTGGGGACACCAGAGCGCCTGGATCCTGGGCCTCGCTGTGGGGCACTGGGTGGGTCAGGGGCCGGAGGGTGGAGCCCGCAGGGGGGCTAGTCCAGGCCTGTCCCTTTCAGGTGAGCACATGGCCATCGATGCAGACTGCGAGCGCCTTTCGGCCCAGATTGAGGAATATATCCTTTGTGTGGGCGCTGGGGTTTCCGGTGGGCTCACGGGCAGCTGGGCCAGCTGCCCTGTGGCCACTGCACTAATGCCTTCGCCAGGCGTTGGGCCAGGGGTGGGCTCCCCCCTCTTAACCAGTGGGGCCCTCTCTGGGCCTGCTGGTGGGGCCTGGGTTCCTGGGACTCCGAGCCTGCCACTGGATCTCAGCAGGCAGTAGGTCCGCTGGGGGACCTGGCCAGGGGCTCCTCAGCTGGCTGGAGTCAGTCCGCACAGTCCAGGGGGAGGCCCTCGGGTGGCAAGGTGGGCGGAGGGAGTGGCCCCCGACGGCTCCTTAAACGCCTGCACGCATCTTCCGCGACGTGGGGAACACGGACATGAAGTACAAGAACCGGGTGCGGAGCCGCATCTCCAACCTCAAGGACGCCAAGAACCCCGGCCTGCGGCGCCAGGTGCTATGCGGCTCCATAACGCCCCAGCAGATCGCCGTGATGACGTCGGAGGTGAGCCCCGCGGGAGGGGTAGAGAGCCCCGCCCTGTCCCGCCCCGCCCGGGCCTGCGCACTGAGCACGCCTCGCTGCAGGAGATGGCCAGCGACGAGCTGAAGGAGATCCGCAAGGCCATGACCAAGGAGGCCATCCGCGAGCACCAGATGGCGCGCACGGGCGGCACGCAGACTGACCTGTTCACCTGCGGAAAGTGCAGGAAGAAGAACTGCACCTACACGCAGGTGTGTGGCCCGCCAGAGCCCGGGGCCGCGGCGCATGCCGCCACCGGTCCCCAGTGAGCAGCATCTCGGGAGTGGGACCCGCTTGCCTTAAGACGCCAAAGTTGGGGGAACTGGCCGGCCCAGCGTGGAGGGGTCCCCAGGAGTTGCTGCTGGCAGGTGGGAGGGTGTGATGTGTCACCTGGCGCTGGCTGCAGGACCACACTCAGACCCATGAGACGTGGGGCCTGGTGAGGGGGGAGCCGTCGGGCGGCTGGAAGGTCGGGGTCGCTGGGGCAGCCTCAGCGCGGGGGCTCCCCGGGTTGCGCCCTTACCACACCTCCCACAGGTGCAGACCCGCAGTTCTGACGAGCCCATGACCACGTTCGTGGTCTGCAACGAGTGTGGGAACCGCTGGAAGGTAGGTGGGTGCAGCCAGGCCGCCCCGGTCCCACTCTCTGCAGTGGGCGTCTCCGGCCAGTGTGGGGTCTGTGTGGTGTGACTTGCGGGACAGCCCTGCCCAGCCGGCCTCCTGGGAGTTTTGCAGACAGTGGTGGAGACCCCAGCCCTGTTGGGGGCATGAGGGCCACAGGGTCGGACCCCATACCCCATTCCTCGCAGTTCTGCTGAGCCTTTGTGCAGATGTGCCTGCAACCATGGTCCCTGGCCAGCGCTGGCTGTCACCCTCCTTGAGTCCTGCCCAGACACAGCTTCTCTGGAGACCCGTGCCCGCCTGCCGCCCCCGGAAGGCAGCCCCTGCCCAGCCCTGCTGCAGTGCACTCCCCCCTCCCCCCAAAGTATTAAATGTTTCTTTTTGCCACCGTGTTTTCCTTGGCCTTTGGTCCTGGTGGGCCATGTACAGGCTTGGGCTTCGAGCTGGGTCCCCCACTCCCCCCCACCCCGTCACTGGGGACAACCCTCCTTCCTGAGGTCAGGTGACACTTGGGCATGGCCCCAGCGGAGCAGTGCTGGAGGGAGGAGCCCACCCACCTGGCCTGTGTGCCCACACACACAAGGAGATCGGGTGGGAGGGGCCTCAGGCAGCCGACCGAGGGTCCCTTTCCCCGGCCCTGCTGCTCAGGGCCCAGGGCGGAGTCTGGGTCCCACCGCCCTCCATGATGGCCGGTCCTCACCCCACGTCTGCACTTGGGAGGCAGCGTGGGTGGTAGCACACTGCGGACCAGTTGCAGCATTGAATCACTTTGTCTCCCAGAAATTCAGACAGGCCAGCAAGCACATGCCTCATGGGGCCTGAGGGACAGTGGACCCTCCGGGAGGTCACCCCAGTAGTGTCTGGCCCCAGCCGGCTAGCCTCCAGGGATGACCTTTGCTGCATCAGGGATTCCTGCCCACCCCAGGCCTGGGCAATGCCGCTCACTGTATCACCGGCCTCCGCGAGGTGCTGAGGGGCCACACCTGCCCAGGTCATGGCGCCCTGGCCCACACCCTCACTGAAGGGCGGTGGGGGTGGGGAGGGACACACGAGCCAGGTTTCCTCACAGAGCTGGGCTGCTGCCCTGTGTTGGGTCTGAGACAATTCCTGATCCTCTAATCTCCCCCAAATGTGGAAAAAGAGACTTTTGTTTTAAAAATATCTTCAGTGATACGACATCCTATTTTGTGGGAAGGAGGAATGGAGATAAATATGAAGACAGTTTTTCTTTTTTTGATAAAACACTGAGGACACGTTTCCAGGTGTAAAGTTAAAATAAACATAAGAAACTGAGTCCCATCGCCTCGAACCTCGTTCTGAGGTTCTGGGTCTGATTCCGGGGCGCAGACGACATGAGTTGGAGGGTCTCTCCAAAACACAAAACTAGACAGTACAGAGGTTCTACTCCCACCAAAGGCAGTCCGGAGGCCCCCTCGCCGCCTGGGAGGGGGGCCGAGTGAGGTGAGTGGGTCCAAGATGCCTCCTGGGAGGCCCCTTCTCTGACCAAGCAGGAGCACAGGCTGGCCAGCAGGGGCTGGTGTGAGAGGAGCTGCTCGACCCCAAGGCCCTCACACCTGCCTCTTTGCTGGACCTCGGGGGCACTGTGGCCCCTGGGTGGGTGGGGGCTTTGGCCTCCCGTTGGGGGCTGCCCCGGTGCTGGGTCCAGTGTGCCGGACACCTGCTGCTGCCCTCGGGCGAGGGCCACCGAGTCTCTGCTCACAGGTCGGGGCCTGTCTGTACTGCAGCAGGCAGCCTAGGCCTCGTGGGAGGACTGGGGGGCCCCCCGGAGCAGCAGGGCGCGGTAGGCAGGAGAGCCGAGGAAGCGGGGGTAGGGGTCCCGGTGCATGAGCGTGTAGATCTGCAGCTGCGCGTCGTCGAACGTGTGCGCGGAGGGCTCCTGCATCTTCTTGTTGATGCCTTCCCGAATGCGGGAGTCCAGGCTCACCTGCGGGACAGGCGCGCGGTCAGGGTCCGCGGGCAACCCCCTACCCTCGCGTCCCCGCAGCGGCGCACCTCCTTGGGAGACAGGATGGACACGTAGTCCTCGTAGATGAGCCGCGCCTTCTCGTCCACCGCGTGCTGGTCGGCCTCGGCCTTGAGCTCCTCGCAGGCCAGCCAGAAGAGCATGTTCTCCTCGCTGTACTCCGTGCGCAGGAACTCGCGGAACGCGCTGCGGCCGGCCGGGCTGTGCATCAGCTTGTCGAAGGACTGCGCCCAGCCCCGCACCTCCTCGGGGCTCGGTGTGCTGCTGTGGGCGCGCGCGCCAGTTCACACA
>NW_006442491.1:40818653-40821131 GCF_000325575.1 Pteropus alecto
GCCCCGTGGGCAGACGCGCATGCGCGGCCCCCGACTCACCACACTTCGCAGCTGGGCAGGGGCTGCAGCTTGCTCTCCCGCGAGGCCCGCCACGCTCGCCGCCGCTCTTCATTCCTGATGGCACAGGGACAGGTGGCACCAACCTTCTCCGCACACACACAGGCATGCGTGTGGACACGAGCCCAGGGCTCTCGGCGCTGTGTAAGCCCACTGCAGGTGGCAGCCTTCCCCTCTCCTGTCCCGCCCAACCCTGGACCTTCACTGTTTTCTTGCCTTTGGGACTTTTCACTGGCTCCTGGTACACATCTCCCCCTCCCACTTTGACCCCTTTCTCCCAGAGGCCCACTGATGGCATGGGAAAGCCCCCACCCAAGAATCTGGCTCCCTAGGGCAGGGGTCCCCAACCCCTGGGCCGCAGACCAGTACTGGTCTGTGGCCTGTTAGGAACTGGGCCGCACAGCAGGTGAGCAGCGGCCAGCGAATGAAGCTTCATCTGAATGTGCAGCTGCTCCCCAGAGTTAGCATCACCGCCTCAGCTCCACCGCAGATCATCAGGCGTTCGATTCTTATGGGAGCACCAGTCCTTGGTGCCAGAAAGGTTGGGGACCACTGCTCTAGGGGACCGTCTTCCCTCCTCTACCTTCCAACTCCCAACCTGCAACAGATACCTCAAACCCAGGGGTCCAGACAGAGCCGGGTCCCATCCCCCTCCTGCCTGCTGGACTCCAAATCCACCCCTGGTCTCCATGGTCAAACTCTCGGTGAGGCCTCACTGCTCCTCTCCCACCCCGGGCCACCCCCTCCCATCTTGGCTCTGGGCTCAAGCCTCGGTCATGCACTGGTCAGGTGTCCCCCTTTGGTTCCCACAGCACTGCCCACTCAACAGCCAAGGGCCAGAGCCTGAGGTGGGCCAGGCCTCTGCCAGGCACCAACAGCAGCTTCCCATGGAAAACCTTGGTACCACTGGAAGGCCCCTCGGCCCTGCCAGCTGGTCGCTCTGGAAGCTTGTCCTCGTCATCCCCAGGGCCAGGCCTCTGCTCAGTACCCCTCCACCTTAGTCTGTAGGGCCCTTGGGGCCAGCAGGGCTGGCTCACAGCAGCATCAGGAAGCATGTGCTGAGCATAGGGATGAGGGACTGCACACATGCAGAGGGGCCTGGGCACTGGCCACTGGCCACCGCTGGATGAGTGCTGGGGGTGGCAGGGGCATCCTGCCTGCTGGTGACACTTCTGAAGCCCCCTGAGGGTCTGGGAAGCAGGACCCCGGGTCCTACGTCTGTTCAGTTCACCCGTCCGCTCCTCAGGTGCACTGTGTGCCCCAGGCCCCCAGGCCCCACGTACCAGGAGCAGCTGCAGCAGCAGCACCAGCACAAGCAGCAGGGGTTGCGGCTGGGGGCAGCCGGGGAGGCCACATCATGACTGGACATTGAGGGGGGCTGGTCCGCCTCCTCTGGCCCTGTGTGCTAGGGGAAGATGGGGCACCTCAGCCACGGCCGGAACCACAGGGCCACCGACCTCTCCCACCGCCCGCTGCTTGTAGCCGCCTCCTAGATGTCAGAGGGCCTCTCAACTCCTGGTTGCTCCCCCGGTCCCCCAAGGGGCAGAGGCGCACCTGGTTCCCAGCCTCATGCGGGGTGGGCATGGGTGGGTGCAGGTTGCCCGGGCTCCGTGGTGCTGGCTCTGGGACCCTTACCACAGCCTGGGGGTTTGAGAAGAGAGGCCGAGGTGCTCAGAGAACCTGAGACCCCAGCCCCTGTGTGCCCCCTGGCGAGGTCCCCGAGAGTCCCACCCTCCTCGTCCATACTCCAGCGGGGTCTGCTCCCCACCCAGCCTCCAGCACAGCCAGAAGGGGTGCAGGGCCATGAGGTGGGAGGCCTGACCAGATCTGCACAGGAGGTTCCAGGACACCCCCATCTGCCTGGTCCTTGGGAAGCCGGAAGCCTGGTTCCTCTTTCTTGGTTTCCGGCTCCTAGCCCCTCCCTGAGGGCCCCAAGAGTCTGGGGCTATCCGGGTGGTGGCTGGACACTCAGAACCCGGATCCCTGCTCGCTCCATCCCGGGCTTTCTGTGGGTGTGGGGGGCTTTGGGCAGGGCTGCTTCCCACAAGTCCAGAGGTGCTTGCGGGGCCCAGAGGCCTGAAGCATGGAGGATTTGAGTGGGACAACGGGCAGGACTTTCTTGGGGTGGGGCACGCGGGCGAGGAGGGCTACGAGCCTCCCGGGGACCCACAGCTCCTCCGTCCTAGATGTGGTCCCTGGTGCCCCCTGCCCCCAGCCAGCAGCCTACCTCCCCGGTCTCCCTTCCCCCATCAGGCTGCGGAAACCGCTGCGGCCTCGCCACAGGGCGGGCGCGCCACGCCAGCCGGGGAAGCGGGGGCGGCAGTGGGCGGGGGCGTCCTGCTCCCGGGTGGGAGCTGCGGGGTCCCTGGGGCAGACGAAGGGTGGGCGCGTCCTGGCGGCGTCGGCCTCGCACCTTCTGCG
>NW_006442491.1:40821145-40823021 GCF_000325575.1 Pteropus alecto
CGCGGCGGCCCGGCCCCGCGAGCCGACCCCGCGTGCCCCCTGCGAAGCCGATGGAGGATCCCAGCGTCCGCGGGCGCCGGCGCCAGCGGCCAATCAGCGCCCTGGAGGCAGTTTTGAACGCCTCCCAACCACCGCCCCTGCCTGTGCCAACAGGCCAGCGCCCTCCCTCCCCCGCCACCCACCCACCCACACACACGCACGCACGCACGTCTGCCACGCGGCTCGTCCTGGCCTGGAGGCTCTCGACTTGGTTTCACTTTATTTTCTCATCTCTCGGCTTGTGGCCTTTTAATCTTGTCTGGCCCATGTTGGCCTCTGGGGGCTCCGTGCTCAAGCCGGGAGGGTGAGCAGTGCTCAGAGGTGACAGCACCCAGATAACGCACACTTAGGGCACCCTTGCCCCCAGGGCCTGGGCACCCAGAGGCCCCTGCCCTGACCCAAAGCTAGGGCAAAGTGCAAGGTCCCCTGGGACCTACGCTCCTCACCACCTGCCTGTCGCTCCTTGAGAGGATGGGGGGCTCGCAGCCAGGGGCGGGAAGCAGCAGCCCTACAGCCTTTCCCTCAGGGTTCAAGTTTCTAGGGAAAGGAAGGGGTGTGGCAGCCTCTGAGGTCTGGTAGCTGTACCCCAGAGGCACTGCGACTTCCCCAGGCAGAGCTGCCCTTCCTCCCTGCACCCCCACCCAGTGAGTGGGGGCAGGGCCCCAGGCCCGTTCCCCCACCATCTCCAACTCAGCTCTGAATTGGCAGTGGGGGCCTGACTGAGGGTGCAGAGCCCAGGTGTCTGGGGCCAGGTTTGGGGCAGAGGGTTTACCAGTCCCTTCTGTCCAGGTTTCAGACCCTGGACCTGGTCGCCTTTCGCTGGACCTGACTCCCTCCACCCTTTTCAGGCGGGCTGCCCCCCCCCACCCGCCCCCTTCTGTGTCCCCAGGGCACCTGCTCTTTCCTGGGGGCGGTATAGGGTCTGACTAGGGTTCCTGTCCCTCATCCTGGAATTTGGGAGGGGGCTCCTTACCCTCCTCCAACCCCTCCAAGCTCTGGCCCCTCGGTCTGGGACAGGAGAGGCTGGACAGGCAGCAAGTCTGGCCTCTGGGGACAGAGGTTCCCTCGGGAGCGGCTGCTGCTCTGCTCCACAGAAGGAAAAAGAACGTCCTGGAGCCCGCCCAGTCCAAAAAAAGAATAAGAAAACGTGACAATCCCAGAAAAAAATGTCATAACCTTTGGAGGGGTTTGACAGAGCGACTCTAATCCCTCCTCTGACCCTAGTCACTACCTTTCCTATCTGCTGCCCCCCCACCTGGCTGGTAGGGGAGCCCCAGCCTGGTGCCAGCAAGGCAGGTCAGTTTCCTGAACCCCGGTAACCCTCGCCAATGGCTGGGGCGCCTCAGCCCTCTCTGCGGGCAGGGTTTGGCCCCAAGGAGCCTGTCTCCTGCAGTAGGGGCCCCTTCCTCCAGGCTCTGACGTCCCCAGCCCTACCTCCAGGTACTCGCCGTGGCGCCCCACTCACCAGCGACCCGATGGCGAGGGGGGGCGGGAGGGGCCACGCTCGCTCTGGGCCCCACCCTCCCTGTCGAAGGGGCGTGCGCTGCAGCCGCAGGGACTCGAGTCAGACGGCAGGAGGTTCTCCTGCGGCGCTCCGGAGGGCGTCCGGCGCCGGGCCCGATCGGCTGGGGCCGGGGCGCAGCGCCTCCCCTGCGACTCCAGGGCTCGGAGGCTGCCAGATCCAACGGGGCGGGGGCGGATGGGGTGTCCCGCCTCGGCCCCTCCCCGCCAGGCTGAGGGGGGCGGGAGACGCGGAAACCTGGGTTCTTCCGGCCCCCCTTTGAGCAATCACTTCCCCAGGCTCTGAGCTGCAGAAAAGGGGAACCGGTTGCAGTGC
>NW_006442491.1:40823424-40827244 GCF_000325575.1 Pteropus alecto
CGCTCCGCGGGCCCTGCGCCCCACCAGCCCCCTCCCCAGCGCCCCGCAGGTCCGTCCGGGCGCTTCGGTCCCCACTGTCGCTTAGGGGGGCTGGCGGACATAGATGCTAACAATGGGACCTCTGGCCTGTGGGCGCCCGAGCTAGCACCGTAGTGAGTGGGGGTGTGGCCGTGCCCCCGACTCTGCTCAGCCGGGCGGTTCTTGCTTCGCCATTCATGTGGACGGGCCAGGAGCCTGCTGCCCCCGCAGGTCCGTCCGGGCGCTTCGGTCCCCACTGTCGCTTAGGGGGGCTGGCGGACATAGATGCTAACAATGGGACCTCTGGCCTGTGGGCGCCCGAGCTAGCACCGTAGTGAGTGGGGGTGTGGCCGTGCCCCCGACTCTGCTCAGCCGGGCGGTTCTTGCTTCGCCATTCATGTGGACGGGCCAGGAGCCTGCTGCCCGATGCGAGGGCACGAGGGCCCTCGAGACGCCGGCTTCCACGTACGCTCCTTGTCCCACCTGAATAAGAAAAGGCCGCTGGAAAGGACAGTCTGGTGGTCACTTCCCCTGGGCCCTATCCTCTCCCAGATTGGGTGCCCTCGCCTGTAAAATGGGGAGGAGAGCGCGCTGTCACCGAGCTGTAGCGGACTTTCCAAGGAAGGGGTGGGCGTCCTGTACTGAAGTGCTGGTATGGGTTCTCACATCTGCAGTCACAAAGTGCCCCTATCCGTGGTGCCTGGCTGAGTCCCTTCAGATTGCTCCAGTCGCCCCAAGGTGTTCCGCAGTTTAAAGCCACACCCTACTTTTGCCAGGAATGTCCTGCCCCTTCTCTTTGGCTGACTCTCTTCATATTTTATGACCTGGTACAGCTGTTAGTTCAATTCCTTATCCCAGCATGCTTTCGGCCAGTGTCACAGGGGCCCTAACCCTGCTCTGGAAAGGGCCCCGGGCTCTCAGACCACGTGTGGCTCCTGTCCGCAGTGCGGGCACTCCTGGTGAGCTCCTGCAGCTGGCCCTGCTCGTAAGTCCTTACTCCTGCACGTTTCTTAGACGTCCTGGGATGCAAAGGGAGGTTTCCCAGGCACTCTTCACCATTCAGCGAGTACCTGGTGTCCTCTGCGTGGCAGGCAGTGGGACCTAGCAACGAGCAAGACAGAGCAGCCGTGGAGCAGACCAGATGCAGACTGGGTGAGAGGTGAGGACGACTAGGGGGAGCAGAGGAGGGAGCGCTCCAGGGCTCAGGACGGGCCTGGAGGGTGGAGGCCACGCTGGAGGAGAGTGGGGGCCAGGTCAGAGAGGCCGGGGGGCCCTGGAGGCTGCGGTGCCTCTTGATGATTATGCCCAAGGGGCTTGGCCAACAGGATGACAGGCTGGCCGGGACAGGGCCGAGGCCGGAAGACTATCCAGACAGGAGGTGGCTGCGTCTTATTCAGCCCAAGAAACAGCCCTGAGAGGTAGGTCCTGCAGAGATGGGTCGCACCTGGTCAAAGTCACACGGCCAGGCTGACTCGCACTGCTTGGTGTGGCCGGGGCTCTACCCATCTCCTAAGAAATACGGGGCTCAGGGGTGCAGCTGGCCGTGGGCCGGGGTCAGCGCACTTCTCTCCTGCGTTGGACCATGCCCCATGTCCTCTGGCCACTTGGGCCTGCTCTCCATTCCCCTTATCTCCGCCCTCTGGGTCTCCCGCGTATCCTCCGGGGGGTCTCTCTGCAGAGTGTCTCTGTATTGCATCGGAGGAGCCCTGGTGGGCTGGGCACCTGGCAGGTAACTGTGGAGATGGGATTTGAACCAAGGACTCTGTCCAGAGAGTGAGCTCACGGCCCAGGACCCACCTGATCCCTCACAGCCTCATGGTGGAAGCCACCTCCAGGCCCTGTCACTTTCCTCAGCCGCTTTTCCTGGCCTCCTCTGCAGACCTAGGGCCCACTCCGTGGTGTGAGGGTCAAAGGGCACCCCATGTGTCCAGCCATCTGTGAGGCCACCCTCTTGCTGGCCTTCTCCTCAGGGCTTTGTGCGTGTCTTGTTCCTCTGTCCTCAGGTGCCTGCCTGATGCAGAGTGACCTCTGTTTTATGGAGTAATCACTGTGGGTGGCATGGCGCCAAGCAAGACCCTTGAGACCTCCTTTTTAGAAATGGAGGCTCAGAGAAGTGATGAAATAAAATGTGCTTTTACTAAACAGATGAAATCATCCTAGGCACTCAGCGCGTCCCAAGAGACAGAGTGCTGGGTCCAGATGGCAGGGAGCTTGGCCAGAGGGGCCAGGGCTGGCTATTACACTGCATGTGTCCCAGTGCAAGTGGCCACCACTTCTGGACAGAGACTACCTTCCTTCCTTTGTCTCTGTCCCTGGCCCAAGCCCCCTTCTGCCCCCTGATCCCGTCCCCATCCCTGTCTGAACACCTCGCTCCCAGAAACACCATGCCTAGCTCTGTCCTCCTCCCATGCCTCTGGACTCCAGCCGCACACACAGTTCTGGGTGTGGACGAAGGCCAAGGGCAGCAACTGCCCAAAAGGGGCAAAGGGTCAGTGCCAGGGGAGAAGGGCTTGCTGAGAGCAGAGGGCCCAGGTCCCCATGTGGCTGTCCTATCCTGAGCCAGGTCAGGGAGGGGCAGTGACTGCCACTGAGCAGGATTCCTTGCCAGACCCCAGCTCTGAGCTCTGCCGGTCAAGAACTCACCTGCCGGAATAAGTTCTGCCTGCAGTTGACTCTGCAGGACCCCTGGCCCGCTGCGGTGGGGCTTGTCTGAGTCCCTGCGGCCCCCCACCCCCACCCCAGGTGGCTGAGAGAAGTCCTGGGCTCTGCAGACAGCCTGAGTGGGAGGAGAGTATTCTTGAAGGTCTGTCCAGAAACGTGGAGGCTCTTCAGAATCCAGACTGTTTGCAGGCCATGGGTCTGTCAGAATGGGACGGTGGCAGCTTCCTTCCTGTCCTCCGTGTGTGTGCCAGCATGTGTGTGTGTGTGGTGGGCTGGAAAGGGAGGCGGAGGGGGCCGAGGAGGCCATTCGGGATGGAAGGAAAACCAGAGAGTGATTTTCTGTCTGGGACAGCAGGGGCTCTGTGTGGGGGGGTCTCCGTCCCCAAGCTCCTAGGCCTCTGGAGGACCTCCCAGCACTGCCAGCTCCACAGGCCAGCTTTGGCTTGTGTAGTCACTTTCCCTGCCCAGAACGTCACCCTACTCTCTGACTCTCTGATTGGATAACCTGCGATCTGGGGTCCCACTTCGGCCCCATTTTCTCCCTGAGGCTTCCCTTACTTTCTGGGGGTGACTATGCTGAGCCAGGCTCTCCCTGGCCCCTTGCCTGGCCTCCATGGACTCACAGAACACTAGGCTGCCTAATGGGACAGCCGGGGGTTTGGGGGGTGAGGGGTCCCGCTAACCACACCCACCCACTAGCACCTTCCTACTTTGTTGGGGGAGCCCCACTCTGTTCCCCGATGTCTGATGTGGGAGAGGCAGCACCCATACTTTCCCCTCCCTCCCCGGGGACATGGAGGGGGAGCGTAAAGACCAGCAGGCTCTTGGAGCATGAAAACTTTATGTAGGCGGTCGCGCGCTGTGGGGTCATGGTCAACGTGGGAAGATGCTGCCATCGACTTTCTCCTCCAGGATGGTCTCTACGCGCCTCCGCTGCGGGGGAGAGGAGCTGGGACCCGGTGTGTACGGAGGCGGTGAGGGGGCCCTCGCCGCCCCTTCCCGGGCTCGCGGGCACCTCTTGACGGTTCAGGGGGTCGGGGATCCGCGTGGGCTTCAGCTGCGGCGGCAGAAACAGCTCCAGCCGCATGGCGGCGCGCGCGGACTTCTGGCGCAGGATGAGGAGCGAGATCTCCTCCGCCTG
>NW_006442491.1:40828639-40837734 GCF_000325575.1 Pteropus alecto
CCTCGGCCGCCTTGAGGACGCCGAGGAGCCGGTCCTGGCGCGCCGCGGGCGGCTCGAGGGACTGCGTCCACGCCCACAGGTCGGGCATACGGTACCCCAGCTCCACCGACTCGCGCGGGAAGATGGAAGTGACCGCGCCCACGTCCTCAAGCAAGTCGCCGAAGAGCAGGTGGCGGTGGCACTGCGCGGGGTGCATGGCCTCCAGCCCCTCCTGCGTTAGGGTCCAGCCCGGCTTGGGGGGCTCCCCCGTGGGCGCCCCCTTGGGTGCCCCCATGGCGCGCTCCTCACTGGACCCTGCGCCCTGAGTGCCCCTCCGGGCTCGCTCCCGCGGGTCCTTGTACCCGACCTCTTTGGCCGCGGGTGGTTGCATCCTGGGCCCTGCGCGGGAGCAGGCGTCCTGTCGTCGGCGCCCGCACGATGTCCGTGGGGCACCTGCCCGCCCCTCTGGCCTGGCTCGGCCCCTCCAGACTCCTTCAGCCCACCTGAGGTCCTGCGCCTGCAGCCTCAGAGCTTTCGCTCAAGCCTAGCACACGTCCCCGTCAGCTCAGCCTCCCTACTCAGTCCTGCAGTCGGCTAGAATTTTCTGGTCCTCTCAGAGTTTCAGGGCCTTCCCTTCCTGTCCACGGGCTGCTTCTCTGTCCACTGGCCAAGACCCCCGAGTTGACCTTAGGCCTTACCCAGAGTGGAGACCAGGTGGGACGGCCTTTAGTGAGGCCTGGTGGACCCTTCCCCATGACGCTGGAGTGCCCTATGTCTGTGGTCACCAGTCAGCCATCAAACCCCTACCCCACTGGAGACCCAAGGGAGGCTCAGAGCCGAACGGACAGCTGGCTTCTGCAGGGAGACCTCATCCCCGTAGCCTGCCCCCAGGTCTAGGTGGAGGAAGGGGCAGCAGAGCCCAGGGAGGGGGCGATAGGGGGACGCACCCCAGGGGCCTGGTTCAGCCCTGCAGGGCTCCTTCTTTCCCAGAGTCCAGCCCCCAGCACCCCAGACTCCAGACCCTGGGTTAGGTCCTGCCCCCCAACCCCCACCTGGTGCCCACACTCCATACTTTCTGCCTTCTTGGTTCTGAGCCTCCAACAAAGCTCCTACTGCTGGGGCTTGTTGACCTGGTTGCCTGGCAACCTGAAGTCCCGCCCCTCCCCCAACCCTGTGAGGGCTAAGGGGCGGGGGCAGGGAAGGGGGTGGGCCGAGCAGCGGTCCAGGTGAGTGGAGGGTGTTGAGGCCCAGGGGGCGAGATGCCGGCAGCTTCCCCGGCCAGTCGAAGACTGCGGTGGCGGTCACCGCCAGCTTTTCCAGCCCCAGCGTGCTTTCTTTTCTTTCTGAGAAGCCCCAAATGCACTCTTCTGGGGCCTGTGGGGCGGCCTTTGGCAGCTAGTTCTGGGGACAGGGCGCAGCTGGAGCCCTTTTCCCTCTGCAGGCCCTCGGAGGCCTCCACTAGCCGCTGGTGTTCAGAGAACGGGAAGTAGGGACAAAATTCAGAGCCTCTCACCTCTGCCAGGGCGAGCTTAGGGTCCCAGGGGCCTCGCAGGGGCTGACCCGGGTTTGCTGAACTCTAAAAGTCTGGGTCCTGGATTTCTGTAATCTATTTGTGTGTTTGTTAATTTCACAATATTCTGTAACTAATTCACTTCTCAGTTTATTCGTCCTGTAATTTGTTCATGCAGTCGTCAGTGTATTCTAGAATTCATTTGTTCGCATGCTCATCCCACAGTTTACTCTGGGCTACAGCTGGTTAATGGACGGGTGGCTTCCACAGGGGTAGCCAGCTCCCCGTTCCATCCACAGGCGTGTCCTGAGGGCCAGCTTGGGCGCTGGGGCACATGGGTGGTGCCTTTTTGGGAATGTAGGACCTGAACCCCTGAGTGGGGGACTGTCCTGCTTTTGGGGTTGGGGGTCTCAGCGGAGGTCCTGGCCTCTCTGCAGAAGGCTATTGACTGTTGTCGCTGGTTTGGGGAGCTTGCTCTAGCCTCCTGTAGCCTGAGCTCTGTCCCAGCCCCCAGGCCTTTGCACAGCTGTTCCCCGGACACTCCCCTCTCCTGCCCTGCATGTGCCTTTGGGGTATGGACTGAGCCTTGGAATTCAGCACTGACCTGGGGGCTTGTTGAAGACAAAGGCCTCTGGCTCCAGAAGAAGCAGTGAGGATTTAGGAAGGCCAACCTTGCAGGCCACCTCCTCCGGGCTGGCCTCCTGGATGCACACGGCGCAGGCTGGGGCCATCCCTGGCCCTGACTCTGTGCTCCCACATGGGTGAGTTCTCTGAGACAGGGCTCTGGACTCGCTTTGCTTCCTGGGGTCTAGGCTAGGGGGGCTCACAAGAAGGGAGTGGCTGGCTGGCTCCTAGGGTTGGAGTGGGGCCACATGGGGCATGGCCTCCTTTGACATCCCCTTTGCCCTAATCCCAGGACGGTCCCCTTCCTGAGCACGGCTTCGTCCTGCTTCTCCTGGCTTCTTCCTGCTTCTCCTCCTCCTGCGTTTCCGCTGGGAGGTGAGATGCCCCCTGCGTGAACATGTCCCCTGTCGTCCCCTGCGGCCCAGCCTCTGCGAGAGCCGGCGGTTGGTGTCGTCCTGGAAGGCTGAGGTTCGAGAGCGTGTTGACGGGCGCCGAAGTACGATGCTGAGCTGAATCTGCGGCGCAGCGTTATATCGAGAGTCTGCAGCTCGGCCCTCTCTCTCGCTGCTGCGCATCAACATCGGGAAGTTAAAATCACAAGGACAAAGTAAAAAATTCGTGACTATGAAACTCAGGACTATTACAGTGCTCTCACTTTTCCCACAGCATAAACGGCTGTGTGGCCTGGCGGCTGAATCCCGGGGTCAGCTACTTTTCGCGAGGCTCCCAGTGACTCTACTTTGATCCCTGTGCCAGCCCTAGGTTAGCACAGGTGTGGGGGTGTAAGAGGAGCAGATGGGGTGTCTGGCCCGTCTGCCACCTGGCGTTTGTGGGCCCTAAGTCACAGGGTGCAAGAGAGAGGTGTGCAGGAGTGAATGCCACTCTGGGACCTCGGTCCCACCCCAGTGCCGATGACCTCTGCATGCAGCCCAGGGCTGGCTCTGACGGTGACCTGTGGACACACTCCGTGCTGTCACTCATGCGAGCTGCGTATCTCGGGCTGTCCCGTGTGTTCCCACATGTTTTGTTTGGTGGCCTGAGTGTTTGAGGTTGTCCTGCTTGGATGTAGATGCTCTTATGGAACATGTCCCCTGTCGTCCCCTGTGTGCCATGTATGTTTTGTCTTCCTCCCTTACTCTTGATACTCAGGGATCAAGAGAGGCCTGGGCCATTTTCTCTGTGCCATCAGGCCCCTTCGCGGGAGCCCTCCAGGGTCCAGAGCTGGGCCACTGCCACCCCCAGGGAGTGTAGTCAGTATCCTGGCCCGGCTACCCACCAGCCAGGTGACCGTTCCTGAGAGGAGCCGGGTGTCCGCCTCCAGCAGTCCTCCGTGCTGGCTCTGTCTGGAACTCACCTCTAGCACCCAGGCAGCCGCATGGCCCACAGTGTCCTGTCTGAGGCCAGACCAGGCAGCCACGGAAGGCCTTTAGGAGACGCAGCTCCACAGGCCTTGGTGGGCCCCGCCGGGCGTGGCTGCAGGACACGAGGCCTCCAGGTCCCTGCCCTTGCTGCGTTCCTGAGGTCAGCGGCATAACGTGTGCCTCGTGAGCACCTTGGTGTGAGTAGGTACGTGTGTGGCCCATGCGTTTGTGCGTCCGTCACTGTGAGGGCCTTCACGATTTTGAGCACATACCTGTGTCCGTGTGTTTTCCCATATGCCTGTTCAGGCATCTGTGTGTGTGTCCCTGTTGCACTGAGTGTCTCTGGACATGCCTCATGCCACACATGGCCTGAGTCGGCTGCAGCGAAGATGCAGAGATAAGTCCTGGGGGACAGGTTGAGATGCTGAGTCCTGGGGCATCTGCCTGCTCCATCCTCTTCTGATTCGCCAGGTATCCTAGCGACGCCACTGCCAGTAACCTAGCAACCAGGTCTCCATCCTTGGAGACAGATGCTCAGGGAAGGGTCTGGGTTGTGTGAGCAGAGCCTGTGCAGGAAGAATAACCCCCTGACTAGGTGGGGCTGATGGCTCAGCTCAGGGGTCACCCACATGGCACGTGACCCCAGTGCTGGGCAAGAAGCCTCTCCAGGGAGCTGTTCAGCTGTGTGGTCGCCCAGGGCCCAGGCTGTGAGGGGTGGACGCACGGATGCTACTCTGGGACCCACCTGTGGCAAGGACACCGTCGGTGGGTCTCAAAGTGACATGTTAGCCTGGGTTTGAACCCTGTCTCTGCCACTTTGATGGAGCTTCACACCTCTGATGCTGAATGCTCTTGCCTGCACAAGGTGACGCTGATAGCAGTGGCCATGTATGGTGGGGGTGGAGGGGCTTGTGGCTGCAGATGGCTTGGAGCATAGTAGGCATGCAGGGCACGCAGGACGCACAGTAGAGACACAGGGCTCTGATCTACTCAGGGCTGGCCAGGCAGGGACATGGCTGTGTGTCCACCCACCAGCCGGCCCGTAGTGGCTCAGCTTCCCCGGGAACCCAGCTGAGGGGCACAGTTCTGGGTATGGAATGCCAGCCAGGGCTGGTCTGAGTCTGTCCAAGTCTGTGTCTCTGCCTGTGAGACGTGGCCCCATGTCCGTGTCCCGGTTTGAGTGTCTCGCACGCATCTCCCCGTGTCTCTGTCCTATGTCTTTGTGTGCGTCTCCTTTTATCTTGTGTGTGTCTGTCCCCGAGTCCCCATGTGTCCTTGTGTGTGTGTCTGTCCCCATGTCTGAATTACTGTGTGCATCTTTGTGTCTGAGCCTGTCCCTGTCTGGGCTCTGTGAGTCTGAACTTCTGTCTGTCATTTATCTCTAAACGTGTGCCTTGGTCCTCGTGTCTGTCCCCATCAGCGTGGGGCCTGGTGACCCTCTTCCCAGTGGCCCCCTGCTCCAGCTTGCACAGCCCCTCCCCCTCCGGAGCTGCAGCCTCCTCCCCCTCCCCCCGCCCTGAGCGCCAGGCTGCTGCGTCTGGTCTGGCGTCTGCTGAGAGGGAGCAGCTGCCACGGCTGCGGCTGCGGCAGCCACAGCCCTGCGCAGACCCAGTGCTGAGGCAGGGAGGGCTCCCGGCCCTGCCCTGCTCGCCGGCCAAGGCCAAGGCCAAGGGCCCCGCAGTCCTAGCTCCTGCAGAGGCTGCCCAGGTAAGATCCAAGCCGCTGTGTGCTGGGCGTGGGGGTGATGGCCTGCAGCGCTCAGGGAGGGGCCGTGCACTGTGCCGCCCTGTGCCCTGTGTCCTGTGTCCCAGGTGTTCTGGGCATGTCTCAGCCCCTTTTGTGCCTGTGTGTGCGTGAAAGCAGGTTTGGGCATCTGCGTGTGTGTGTGCGTGTGTGTGCGCGCACATGTGTCCCTGCGCCAGTGAGCACGCGGGCAGCTGCATGTCTGAGTCCCTGGGGTGGACACGTGTCCTGCTCTGTAACGCCAGCCACACATCCTGTGTGGGAGTCTGCGAGCCAAACGAGACCGCGTCCCTGTGTGTGCACGTGTGCTCTGCGTGTGCCCCTGTCGTGCTGCGTGTCTGCGCGTCTCCATGTTTCCCCGTGTGCGCGTATGTGCTCGTGTCCCTGTGTATGCGCCTCTGCGACTGTGGCTGCCCGTAGGGGTCCACGTGCCTGCCGGGCCATGCGCACTGTGCCGGAGGCCTTGGCTGGGTGGGTGTCAGGTGCTGTGGTCACGTGTCCCCATGCCCTCCCAGGTACCGAGGGTGCAGCATGGAGCCCCTCTTCCCCGCCCCACTCTGGGAGGTCCTCTACAGCAGCCACCTGCAGGACAACCTGTCCCTCGTGAGCCCCAATCACAGCTTGCCGCCCCCCCACCTGCTGATCAATGCCAGCCACGGCGACTTCCTGTCCCTCGGGCTCAAGGTCACCATCGTGGGGCTCTACCTGGCCGTGTGCATTGGGGGGTTGCTGGGGAACTGCCTTGTCATGTACGTCATCCTCAGGTAAGCTGGGCCTCCCCTTGGTCCCCGATCGGCGAGTCCCACATTGCCACCGGGGGAAGACTGAGGCGGGGGCTGTTCTGGGGGTCCTGGCAGGTGGGACTTCCCTGGCCATCGTGTCGTGGAGCAGGGTCGGTCCTGAGGCAGTTGACTAGGGGAAGAGGCGGGGAGGGGACCAGCCCCACTCTGCCCCAGTCCAGGTGGGGGAGGGGGCGCAGCTCTGTCCCTCGCTCCCAATACAGATGCCCTCTGGTCTGAGCTACTGGCCAGGCTCCCAGCCGAGCTGCTGTGGGGACCTCAGAAATCCAGCCGTCACCCTGAGAGACAGCTCTCGTCAGCCCACCCCAGGGCCCGGGCTGGGCAGGGGGTGCGGGCCCCTTCTTTTGGCTCTAGGGCCCCTGTTTACTGCCGGCATCTGGGCTGGCTGCAGCCTCTTCTGGTGCTTAGGATGAGGGGCCAGGAGGGGTGGCCAGGCTGCTGGGTTGGGGGGACATCAGAGGGACGGTGTGGGTGAGCGTGTGGAGGAGAGCGTGGGACACGGGGGGGTAGCATGGGGAGCCGGTGGGGAGCCAGGGCAGGGGCGCACACGGGAGCATGTGCGTGCATGCCCACATGTATGTGTATGCACACGTGCGTGCATCTGTACGTGTGAGTGTGAGCACACACGTGTACTATGCATTCGTGCGTTGGTGTGTGTGGCATGCGTGCTCAGACAAGGCACTTGGAGGAGCGGCTGCCTCTTCCCCTGTGCCGAACCTGGTTCCAAGCCTGTTTCTTTCTTAAAGATTTAATTTTTTAGAGCAGTTTCAGGTTCACAGCAAAACCGAGAGGAAGGCGCAGAACGGTCCTTGTGCCCCGCCTGCCCCCAATGCGCCCAGTGTGTCCGTCGTCAGCGCCCCCGCCAGCACGGTGCAGCTTCTACGACTGATGAGCTGATCGTGGCACATCGCCGTCATCGTCCCCCAGTCCGTGGCCACATCGGGGTCCCTCTTGCTGTTGTATATTCTGTGGGTTTGGACAGATGCGTGATGACACGTACCCATCATCGCGCTGTCACACAGTGTTCTCACTGCCCTGCAGAGTCCCCTGTGCCCCACCCGCTCCCCGCTCCGTCCCGGGCTCCAGGCTCCGCTGATCTTGTCGCCGCCCCAGCTTCTTCTTTTCCTGAGCGTAGCCGGAATCGCACGTGTGTGGCTTCGGATCAGCTTCTCTCCCCTAGTGACGTGCGCTTACGGTCCCTCCGTGTCTCTTCGTGACGCGACAGCTCCTTTCTTCCTAGGGCTGGGCGACATCCCGCCGTCTGGACGGGCACAGAGCATGTGTCCACCTGTTGAGGGGCGTCTCGGGGCTTCCAGGTGTTGGCGCCTCTGAGTGAGCTGCTGCAGACCTCGCGTGCAGGTCTGTGTGTGGACACGGGTGGTCACCTCCTCAGGCGAACGCCAAGGAGCGCGACCGTCAGCTCACGCGGTAGAGCTGCGTCCAGTTCTGTAAGGTCCGCCCGGCCGTCCCCCCCGCGGCTGCTCCGTGTGCGTCCCCCGGCAGTGGCGCGAGTGTCTGTGGCCCCTCGTCCTCCCGCGTGTGCTGGCGTCAGTGCCCTGGGTCTGGCCGTTCTGATAGGAGGGCGCTGGTGTCTCCCCGTTCTAAGTTGCCTTTCCCCGGTGACACGGGATGCGCGGCGTCCTCTCGTCTGCTCATTGGCCGTCGTGCGATCGTCGTTGGTGAGGTGTGCTCAGGTGTTTGCCCACTTTTCAGGCAGTTGGTTGTTTTCTCGTTGTTGAGTCTGGAGTTCCCTGTGTGTCCGGACAGCAGGCCTATATCACATGCGTGTTGGCAATTTCTTCCTCCTGTCTGCAGTGATCTTCTAACTCTCTCGATCCTCTCTGCTTTTTACCAGCTCTATGGCCGTGAGAAGGCCACTCGGAGCCTCTGAGCCACTGTGTCCTCCTGCACAGAGTTGGGATCAAAACAGCATTTTTTGAATCTTAAATGAGAGAAAACCCACGGGAAGGGCTGGGTACGGGTATCTGCCGTCATCGTGGTCATGGCCGTTGCTATTTGGTGACAATTAAGGCCTCTGTGCTTATTCTCCACCCCTCTTTGAGAGGCAGAACTAAGCCTCAGATTCTCTCATGGCGTCTTAATTGACGTGGAACATTGTCATCTCTGGCGTTGCCATCGCCATGATTATCGCGGGCACTGTCACCACCACCGCCACCGTCCCCGCTGTCGCCCGCAGTCCCCCAGCCCTGTCCCAGGTGCCGGACCCAGTCAGACCGCATTAGCACTGCTCCCGTCACGGTCCCCGTTCCCGTCTTGGTTGCAGGACAGCTGTGTGGCCTGGGAGGCCGTGGACGTGCTGTCACAGACTCTGCGGCCCTTGGAGGCCTCTGGCAGTTGTAGTCCACGCAGAGTCTCGGGGGAGACTTGAAAGGAAGGAGGACAGGTCCTTTCTCTTACCCCTCCCTGGGCTCCCCTGCCTCCCTCACACCCAACTTTCCAAAACCAGGCCAGTCTTCGCACCCCCTCGTATGTGCCAGGGGTACCTGAGAGCTTGTTAAGACGTTCGCCTGCGGGCTCCCTGCCATGGGGCGGGCCTGGAGTCCGCGTCTGCGCCCTTGCCTTTGCTGCCTGGTCCAGCCAGGGTGGCCGAACGAAGCCTTTCTTCTCCCTAACCTCTCTGCAGACACACCAAGATGAAGACAGCTACCAATATTTACATCTTTAACTTGGCCCTGGCAGACACCTTGGTGCTGCTGACACTGCCCTTCCAGGGCACAGATGTCCTCTTGGGCTTCTGGCCATTTGGGAATGCCCTGTGCAAGACGGTCATCGCCATCGACTATTACAACATGTTCACCAGCACCTTCACACTGACTGCCATGAGCGTGGACCGCTACGTAGCCATCTGCCACCCCATCCGCGCCCTTGATGTCCGGACGTCCAGCAAGGCCCAGGCTGTCAACGTGGCCATCTGGGCCATGGCCTCTGTGGTGGGCGTTCCGGTTGCCATCATGGGCTCCGCCCAGGTCGAGGATGAAGGTCAGTTGGGCGGCCCCTCCTCCCCAATGCCATGCTCCCTGGCTCCTGGCAGCGGGGGAGGGGGCGGGGCGGGGCTGG
>NW_006442491.1:40837785-40841269 GCF_000325575.1 Pteropus alecto
CTGGGGAGGGCCCTGCCCCGCCCCTGCCCCCCCCACCTCCGGCCCTGACCCCGCCCCTCTCCCCCACAGAGATAGAGTGTCTAGTGGAGGTGCCCGCCCCGCAGGACTACTGGGGCCCCCTGTTTGCCGTGTGCATCTTCCTCTTCTCCTTCGTCATCCCGGTGCTCATCATCTCCGCCTGCTACAGCCTCATGATCCGCCGGCTGCGCGGCGTCCGCCTGCTCTCGGGCTCCCGCGAGAAGGACCGGAACCTGCGGCGCATCACGCGGCTGGTGCTGGTGGTGGTGGCCGTGTTTGTGGGCTGCTGGACGCCGGTGCAGGTCTTCGTGCTGGTCCAGGGGCTGGGCGTCCAGCCGGGCAGTGAGACGGCCGTGGCGGTCCTGCGCTTCTGCACAGCCCTCGGCTACGTCAACAGCTGCCTGAACCCCATCCTCTACGCCTTCCTGGACGAGAACTTCAAGGCCTGCTTCCGCAGGTTCTGCTGCGCGCCCGCCCTGCGCCGGGAGGCGCCGGCGTCGGACCGCGTGCGCAGCATCGCCAGGGACGTGGCGCTCGCCCGCAAGACCTCCGAGACCGTGCCGCGGCCCGCATGACTAGGCGTGGACCTGCCTATGGGGCCTGTCAGCCCGCAGAGCCCGTCAACGCCCAACACGGAGCTCACCCAGGTCACCGCGCTCTAGGCTGACAGCTGCCCGAGCCCTGGGCGTCTCCAGCTGCAGAGGGCTTCTCTGTGGCCCCGAAGGCCTGGTGACATGGGACAAGTCAGAGCATTAGGGCTGCCTGTGGCCCTGGTCACGCGGAGCCTGACCTCCTGGACTGAGATGAGCGTGCCTGGCCAGAGCCCAGGCCAGCAAGGCCACGCTTCGTGGGGCTCTGCTGGCCTCTCCCCTGCTTCGCCCTGCATGCTTGGGGTGGGCGCACACCTCAGGCTGTAACAGCAGCGTGTGCAGCCCTGATCGCCCCTGTGCTGTCTGCATGGCACCCTGCTGTGTCTCCTGGGGCACCTGGGCGAGCTGGGCGCTGCCTGAAGAGCCCGCCAGATGTCTGGGCCGAGCGACTCGCCCTCAGCTTGGAGCTGCCGTGTGGTCTTGCTGCTGCTGCTTCACCACCCCCACCCCACACCCCTCGGAAGCTCCTCAGCGGGCCTTTGTCCTCCAGAAGTGAGCGCACCCTTCTGCTGCAGGCAGGGCCGTCCAGGTGCGTGGAGTGGCCGGGGGCTGTGCCACCGCTGCAGGCTGCTCTGTCGTTCTCAAAGCTGCCGCCTGGTCTTGGCTGCTTGGTGCTGGGGGTCCCTACTGCGGGGTCCTGGTACCCTCCCCGGCTCTCCCTCACAGTCTTTACTATTCTTGAAATTGGGGGTTAGCTGCTGTGCAGCTGGCAGGACCCTGGGCCCCGTGTGGGTCTTGGTGGCCTCAGAAGGGTGGCATTCGGGGTGGGTGTTGCTCTCCATCCCCTGTGGCTGACCCACTGCTTCATCGACAAGCCTCCGACGTCTATGGGGGAGATGCCAGCATCCGGCACCAGGACCTGTCTTAAACGGTGCCAAACCAGCAGACGAGTTCACCTTTGGACCTAGGTGAGGGGTGTCTGGGCTGTGGGGACGCTGGTGGCGGGGTGTCTCCCCACCATGGTCACTGGAGAAGCACCGTACCCAGGCTGCAGAGGGAAGCCGCGGGTTGGTGACTTTGCAGACACTCTTCCTGCAACACTGAGAAGACTCTCCACCCGTGGGCTGCGCCGTGGCCTGGCCAGGCGACCTCGGGCACCTGCGAAGAACAGAAAGTGCTGACTCTGGGCTGGCTCCGGCTCCGGGGAGCCTGGCCCTGGGACCTGCACCTCCGTGACTGGTGCTTTCTTGCCAAGGCTGAGGGACTTGTGACTTTGTGCCTGTGCCACATGTACCTTCATGTATTTGTGCATGCGACAAGTGTGGTCTCCCCTGCGTGTATCCGCCCGCGACCTGTCTCTCAGAGCCAGAAGCAGGGCCCATTGAGCAGGTGTTTCTGACGCCTGCGGGTGGGGTTGTTGGGGTCACTTCTCTGCTGTTAGCATGTGTGGTCCTCCCACCTGCTCTGTGCCCCTCACCTGGCTGGGTTCTGCCCTGGGTGGAGGGGCCACCTGGAGGCTCCAGCTTGGTAGGGGGTATGGCTGGTTCATGGCATGTCGGGGGCTGTTACCTTTTCTTCAACATGGTTTCTCCCTAAACAACCAACCACGACACCTCTTCCTGCGTGAGAGGGACCCTGTGGGCCCCGTGTGTGGGACGCCTCTCCCTCCTGGGTCCCGGCTTCTCTTCACCCCACGTAGCCTCAGCAGACCCCCGCCCCACAGCCGGCCCAGCAGAGCGAGGGGATTTTTGAGGACCAATGAACAGAGCAGCCTCACTAGGGCCTTGAGAGGTCGGAGCCTCCTGGCTTCTGTGGCCGAGCTCTACCCAGGTTGACACAGGCGACCCTGTCAGAGAGAGGGGCTTCTGAGGGGGTGGGGTGGGCGACCTTGGGCCAAAGTGCTTTTTCTCAGGCAGACGGGACAAGGTGTGGTTTTATACAAGTTTTAATGACGGGCACTTTGCAGTTAAAAATTTAGCGTCAAGGGAAAGTCTGGGAGGGACAGCACACAGCTGGGCAGTCAGCAGGAGAGTGCCCGGGGGCAGTGCGCTCCCACGGAGGGGGCTGGAGGCTGGCTCCTGGGGGCGGCCCTGCAAGGGGTGAGGGGATGGAGAGCTGCTGAGGGCACCTCAGAAGCGGCCCACTGATGCCCAGCTCTCCAGGACTCTGCCCTGCCCCCGGCCTGACAATGGCCTGGCTGCTGCCCTCGCCTGCCGCACCAGCCGCTGGCCTTAGTTAAGTCTCTTGACTTCTCTGAGCCCCAGCTTTGTCGCATGTGCAAAGTTACGTGTGAACTTTGCTTGTGGGTTTGTGGGGAAGGCTGCGAGGTGGGGTGGGACCTATGCCTGCTTCCACTTGGGGAAGCTATGGGCTCAGCTGCTGCTTTGGGCTTTGCCCACCTGGGGTCCTGTCCCCCCAGGAGGCCCTGGTGTGGGGCTGGGGTCTGGGTGGTGGCATTTGGGGACTGGAAGGAGAAGGCCAGGTTTTGCCTGGGACCAGGAGTCCAGAGTGTTGGGGACACTACCTCCCCAGTGGAGGAGGGGAGACAACCAGCTTCCCTGGGAGATGGAGCTCTGTTGGGCAGAATCTGGGTGTGGTTCGCCTCTCCCCTGCAGCTGGCAGACCGTGGCCCGAGGGATGGGCAGGGATCTGCACCGCTAGGCTTGGTGGCACTGATCTGCCCTGGTCGCTGTCACTCTTGTTGCTGAGCTGTGGATGAGAGAAGGAGCCACCCAAAAGAATAAAGGGCCTGAGGTCTTCTGACGAGACTTGGTTGGCACCAGCTCTGCTGGAGCCAGAGGGCAAATTGGGGGGAGTGGGAGACTGCAGCCGAGGGCTGCAGGGGCCTCTGGCGCTCCCCCTCCCCCGGCGCTCCC
>NW_006442491.1:40841335-40847583 GCF_000325575.1 Pteropus alecto
CCCCCCTCGTGCTCCCCCTTCCCCCGTGCTCCAGCCCTGCGCTGCCCCGAGCTCACTGGCCCCTCTGCACCTCACGCCTCCTGCCTTAGACCTGGCGCTCTGTCTCTGCTTCTCTGCTCAAGGGGCTCACAGGGCACAGAACGAACTCAAGGTGTAATTGCTGCTGCTTCAGAGGTGTGACTGCCGCAAGCAGACAGATGGGCTGGTCTCCAGGGAGATGTGGGTGGCAGTAGCGTTTTATAAGTGTCCGGAGCCACTGAGCTTGGGCTCGCTCCCATGAACAGCATGTGCTTCCAGACCCGCCTTCAGAGGGGCTGAGGCTGCCTCCTGGCTCGCTCTGATGGCCGGCCCTGGGGACAGGCACGGGTCGTCGTGAGTGGCCCAAGCAGCCCTATGGCGGGTATGCAGGAGGAGCTGAGGCCTCCGGCAGAGGCACCACGGTCCACACGACAGCAACAAAGCATCGCAATAGAGTGAGTCGCACCGATTGCTTGGCCGCCAGCGCATTTAAGTCGCGTTTGCGCCGTGCTGCGGGCTCGTCAGTGCAGCAGGGTCGTGTCTGAAGAACAAGGCACGAACCTTCCTTAAAAGCCTGGAGTGCTGACTGTCATCTGAGCCGTCAGCGCGTCCATGTTTTGTGTCTCCAGGGTGCAGTAAAGTGAGGCCACCTGCGATTCTGGGAGAACTTGTTTGCAACAATGTCACCAACACAGTGTCATCAGGGAAGGTGACAGGATGCAGGTGGCATTTGGGTTGTTCAGGCAGAGAGAGGAGCGGACGTGGGCTGAGCCCTTTGGGGCCAGACATGCAAGGACCCTGACCAGGGAAGCCAGTGTGTAGTGGGCGGGCCAGTCAGCCATTCACCCTGGGGCCGCCTCGGGCAGTGATGGCTGAGTTCTGAATGACAGCCGGACGGACCACTCAGAGCTCTGTGTCACGAGGCTGAATGCGACCTGGGTGTCAGGAGCAGAGAGGCTTGGGGAGGTGCCGGAAACTCACTGAAGGCCAAGGCTGGAGCTGGGAGGGCAGCGGGGGGACCTCAGGGAGGTGGTGCCCTGGCTGCAGAGCGGCTCTGGGCCCCTCACCTGCACGGCCCAGCGTTTAGCTGTGCGGGCCCGTGGTGGGTGCTGGAGGATGGTGCCGCCAGGACTGAGCGGAGGCACCCTCGGCCAGGGACCCTAGCCATGGCCCTGCCATGCCTTGGACCCCGCCTGCCCCCTTTGCTCACACTCACCCGTGCTGTCTGTGTGGCAGACACTGGTGCTGGCCTACTGTGTGCCAGGCTCCGGGTTCAGTGCTGGGGGCCAGATGGGGCCAGGACCTGGTGGGCTTGGGGTGTTGCCTCTGTTCGGAGCTCATGGGAGGGGTGCTCTTGCTTACTATGTGGCAGCTGTCAGGAGAGGGGGCTGAGGCTGGGACCCCCAGTCCCGCTGAAGGTCGCAGCTCTACCCAGCCTGAAACCTGAGGCTGGGGCAGGTGGGTTCCACACCCAGAGGCCCGGTGGGGCTTCTATCTGAGGACCAAGTGACTCAGGCAAGGGAGTGACAACTTAGGTCTAGGAAGCCACTTGTCCTGGCCTCTTTCATCGTGTGTCCTGTGAGTCACACATGTGCCTTTCCTGCCTGACCCTCCACAGAGCCCTGGGCTGGGGTCTGGGCCATCCTGTCCCACTGTGCTGTGCTTGGCCCAGGGCGCCAGGATGGGAGGAAGGGGCAGTGGTGACAGGTGGACGGAGCTTTCAATGGGAGGGGAGGCCTAGAGGGAGCTGGCTTTCTGAGTCCTGGGAGTGCCATCCTACAGCAGGTGTGCACGTGCCGTCTGTGCCTGGGCTGGGTGTGCGTGGGAGCCACGGGGAGACTCCAAGCTGGCGCTGTGACATAGGTGAGACGTGTGACCTGGTCAGGGCGCAGATTTCCTGCCTGGGCCCTCAGCCCCCTTCCAGTTCCGAATCATGGCTCTGCAGCAGGGAAGGGGTGGCGGGGGCGGGGGGTGGAGAGACATTGTCCCGACCTCACTGGCCGGCCTGCTGGGCCTCATCGTCTAGGGGGAGAGTCAGGGTTCCTGGGGCCACAGCCACCGTTTTGGGTGCCTGGGGAGGTGATAGCTGGGAGTGTCGGTCTAGAGCCAGCACTGCCCTGGCCTCGTGACCCGGGAGAGGCGCCCAGTCTCTCGGAGCCTCCGCGAGGAGAAGACGCAAGCCGAGGGCCTTGCCCCGCTGGGCACCTGCACGTGCCGGGCCCAGTGCCGAGAGGGGCTGCGCCCCCGCCCAGGCCGTGCGCTCCTGGCCCCGGCTTCAGCCCTGGGCTCTTGGGCTTAACCCTGAGCGCACATAGGCTGTGAGCGGGACGGGAGGCAGTGAGCTGCTGGCTGCAGGGAGAGAGGGCTTCCTGGAGGTGGTGTGTGGGGATCATCAGCCTGTGCAGGCAGGTGGGAGACCAGGTGGCCACCCACTGGCCTGAGGTGTGGGACCCTGTTGTAGAGGTCAAGCGTCTTGAAGCACTTCCAGTGAGCCCTCCTTGGTTAGCCCTGCCGACCGTGGAGGGGCAGCCATTTCCCCAGGCCCGGGGTAGGTAGGCAGAGCGCCCGCGTCCCCAGGCTGGGCCAGTCTGCACAGCGCAGCCCAACTCTGACCCCCAGCGGCCAGCTCTGAGCACTGCTGCAGGGGGTGCCTGGCTGTCCCGTGGCAGCTGTGGCAGCAGCGCAGACCCCTGTGCTCCCTCCCTAGAGACCAACCTGGACACACCCAGAGGAGGCCCCAGCGAGAACCCAGCTCGGTGACAGGACTGCACGTGTTTCAGTCAACACGTTGTGAACTCTGAGGGTTCGGGGACAAGCGGGTCCCTCCCCCAGGGACTCCATCCTGGAGTCGATGCTCGTGCTAGAGGCTTGTCTGTGATGGGCCAGCCTTGTGGGGGTCAGGGCAGGCCATCTGGAGAGGGGGCCCCTGAGCTGTGTTTCTAAGGGTGTAGAGGTGCAGGGGACTGAGGGAGTGAGCATGAACGGGAGCGAGTGAGGTGGGCGACAGAGTTGTGTTTCAGGTGGCTGGAGTTAGGGGAGGGGTGAGGCTGAGGGCAGGCAGGGCCACCTTGGGAGGGGACCGTAATGGGACGCTATCCGTGGGCAGAGAGGGCCTCAGGGGGCTTTAGGCAGAGGAGTGACATGGCCACGTTCGTGTTTCAAAACAGTTATTCTGGCTGCTGGACGGCAGGTGGACAGAAGCGTCGAGGCTGGCAGTGGGTGGCCAGCTGACACCCCAGCCCAGTCTTGGCAGGGTGGGCGGTTATGGGAGCCGTACTTCTGGGGCAGAGGAGGGTGCCTGGGCTGGAGCCTCAGCTGCCAGCTGGCTGGGGTCAGAGGAGGCGCAGAGGGGTCTGTGGGGAGGAGCCGACAGGCCTCAAGGGCCTCAGACGAACCTGGGCCCCTGGGAGGCCTCAGTTGCCCCCTGCCTGGCAGAGGAGAGCACCTGGTGGTCTTTCAAGGGCAGGGAGGTGTCTGGGTAGTGGGCAGTGGCCTGGAGCCAAGAGGGACAGTGGATGAGGCCTGAGAGGGACACAGCAGCGGGGAGGGCTCCAGGAGATGGTGTCCAGAGGGGCTTCGGGGACCTGCCAGCGGTGTCATTGGTGTGCAGCTGTCAGCCCTGGAGTGGGAGGACCTCGTGTGGGCAGCGTGTGTGCATGTGTGTCGTGCGTGCACGCGTACGCACGTCTGTGTCCTGCTTGCACGCGCATGCGCGCGTGTGTGTCCTGTCTGCTCGCCCTTCCGGGTTCTCTGTCTTTCGTTGTTCTGAACCGTTTCGGCGTCGGTCAGCGCTGCCCCGTGCAGAGCAGCCAAGGCTGGCCCTGTCGCGTTGGCTAGTTCCGCCTCTGCTGGCGGATCCCTAGTCGCCCGTGCTGTGGTCTGGGGTCTCCTCTGCACTGGGTTGTCACGCTTTACTGCTTTCTTCAGTAATGAGAGCTGTAGGTTGGATTGTGTCTCCCAAGAGACCTGTTGAAGTCCTGACCCCCAGGACCCACGCGGGTGACCTTACTGGAAGGCAGGTCTCTGCACACACATGCAGTTAGTTAGGGGTCAAGTTCTTGTAGATGAAGGGGTTTGGACACGGATGCAGAGGACGTAGGAAGAACACCTGGTAGTGCGGGAGTCGGTGACCAGGGTGACCTATCCATAGGCCAAGGACACCTGGGGCCACCTGGAGCCGGGAGAGGCAGGAAGGACCCTCCTCTGGAGCCCCTGGAGAGAGTGGCCCTGCCCACCCTGGGTTTGGAGCGCCGCCGTCCAGGCTGTCAGAGAACGCATCGCTGCTCTTTAAAGACATCAGGCCTCAGGACACACGTGCACTTTGCATGGGGGGGGCGTCCCAAGAGGGGAGTCGCGTGTACAAGGCCTGGCGGGGGGTGGCGAGGGAGGGGGTGGGTCACAGAGAAGAGTTTGGAGATTTCCCTGAAGGCTCCACCTGAGCCCCAGACTGTGCTTCAGAATCTCGTGGGGGGCCCATCCCAGGCCCCAGGGCCCAAACCTCTGGGATTGGCAACGGAAGTGGGAATTCAAACACGGAGATTGAAATATTTTAATATATCTTACTTTTCTTTTTGGAGAGAGAAGGTCTAGGTCACATGAAAGGCCCAGGGAGGGACATGGTGAAAAGGAAGCGTCTGTCACTGGCTCCGCAGCCATGAGAGCCACCAGTCCTGCCATCTGTCACCACACACGTGCCTCTCCGGCCGCCCTGCAGCCAGCGGACGTGGTTGTTGGCCCTACCAAGGGACGGGTCGGTTGTCTCTAATCTTTTTCACAGGCAGCGGTGGCGGTGCGTGTCCCAGCGATGAGCGGGCTTAGGGTGGGCCCCTGGCAGCACTGGCGAAAGTGTGTGCATTTTAAACTGGGCAGATTTGTCGTCCGCGTGGCCTCGGCAGAGCCCACCGGACACGCGCCCATGGCAGCCGGCGAGTGTGCCGTCCCAACACCGGCCAGCGTACCAAATCGGGAGCCTTCGCATCTCTGCCGACCTGGGTTTAAAAGGGACGCTCTGTGGCTCGAAGCTGCATTTCTCCTACCAGGAGTGAGGTTTTTATTTGTTTAGAAGTTTTTTTCTTTCGTCCTGCAGATTATTTATATCCTGCACCCATTTTTTAAAATTGAGTTGTCGGACTTTGTCTTATCGAGTGGTACAGGCTCTTTACAGAGTAAGCCTTTGTTCCTAAACATTTGCAAATATTTATCCTTGTTGGTTCTTTGACTCTTGTCTTTGTTTAAAGTAGTTTTGCCATGTAGAAACTTTTTATTATGTGACGTAATTAATCTTTTATGATTTGGGCTTTGTGAGCACGTGATATTTTCCCCACACCTTCTTTTAGTATTTCTACAATGATTCCTAAACGTTTGTATCTTTGACTCATTTAGGATTTATTCTGGTATCAGATCCAAGTTAGGGATCTGTGTGAGTTAGGGTCCTCAAACTGGGAAATTTGAGGAGAGCTGAGCAGAGGGATTCGTGTGTGGTCAGGGTGTGGAGAAGCCACTGGGGATAAGTCTGGGGCTACCTGAGACCCTAGGGGACCCACAGAAGGCTGCCCAGCAGGAGCTGAGACCTGGGGGGAGGACCTGCAGGGAGGGACTGGAGGATAATGTCCCCAACTGCTGTGGGGCAACCCCACCCACAGCCAGGGAAGAGGCGGCCCACAGGCCTGCCTGTAGGTCACCCCTGCCCTGGCAGGGAGGCTGAGGCTGGGTGCTGGGCTCATCCAGCTCAGGATGGCGAACCGCTTACTCAGTCAACACACTGACTCCGGACCGGCCCTTTGGAGCTACGCAGGGGACTCAGACGAACCCCCGCCCCCATGTATTGGCTCAGAGGGCCCCCCGGCGGGCAGAGGGCCTGAGTGGAGTGAGCTGACCATGACTGGTCTGGAAGGTATGGAGCTGCACGGAGTGGGGGTGGGGTGTACGAGCGAGGGAGCCATGCTGCACCCCATTCACTCATTCATTCATTCACTCATTCATTCGTTCGGCACCTGTGTGTCGAGCCCTTGACAAAAGATACCATCCTTCTTGATGTAAAACTGAACAAAATCCAACATTTAGCCATAAATCGGTGTAGCAAAGTCCAAAACAATGATTTCCCCCAGGTGAGTGTTTGGACCCTTAAAAAGAAAACCCAGTTCTCAAAGCCGCTGTTTTTGCTGCCCCGACAGTAGCTCTGACTGTGGGCGGGACCCGGACGGCGCTGGGGGGGGAGGCGGGGCTTGGGC
>NW_006442491.1:40847689-40862706 GCF_000325575.1 Pteropus alecto
GGGGGCCCGGGGCGCTGGTGGGCACGCTCCTCTGGGGGCACCTGGTGGGACGGGTCCAGCACCACAGAAGGCCACGCCCCGCAAGGCCTTGGGGGCAGAGACTGGTCCTGCTTGTGACCGTTGAATTTGGGGAACCTGTGGGGGCTCCCCCGGGCTGGAACACGGCGAGGGGCGGGGCCGAGGGCTGCGCAGAAAGCTCCGTGTGGGGTGGCCTGCGGGGCTGACCCTGGGGCCCAGCACCCTGGTCGGCCTCGATGAGGGTTCCCCGGGCTCTCAGTTTTAAAACCAGGACATTGGCTCACCAGACCTTGGTGAGCTGGCCGCCCGGCCGTGTCTTTGATCCTGACTGTGGCCCAGGGGATCACAGCTGCCCCCTGCGTCTGAGGGCCAGGGCCCCCACAGGAGAGCAGGAAAGAAGCTAGGTCAAAGTTCAAGCTGCTTCCCTTCCCCAAACCAAGGGAGCCATGGACACCGAGGGCAGCCACGGCTCACAGGCAAGGCGTCTCTCCCCGTCCTGCAGGGACTTGGGCTACCTGGGACCCCCTGTGCCCCTGTTCAAATCCTGACCACCCCAGGTCTCGGGGATCCTTTGAGTCCTCTGTGTCAGTGGCCCCAGCGTCTGAGTGGGGGGGTCACCAGAACCCTGTTTATGGGAGTGAGCCTCATTTCTCCCTGTGCGTGCAAGGCTGGACTGCTCTGTATTTTCATGGCAAATTTGTTTTCCCAGCCATTGTTGAAATTCTGGGAGCAGAGAAAACGCATCCGCTCCATCAGCTTTCCGGATGTGACAAGTCTTATAAAATCTATTAAAGCCTTTAATGAAATGCCTGCTCCGCGCTGCTCCGTGAATGAATGTAGAATCTGAATTTAAATTAAAGTGTCGTTTCAGGAGTCTGGAGGCTTTGCCTGGGAGGAAATTAAAGGGACAGCTCACCTTTTTGTCATCGTTCTCAGGCTTGGTGGGTGTGGAGCCTAGTGGCCCTTCTTGCAGCCCTGTGCTGGGCGAGGCATGGGCTGGCGTGGAGGCAGCAGGTGTCCCCAGCTCGGTCCCCAGAGAGGATGCCATGCAGAGGCGAGGGCAGGTTGGCACCAGGGACGGGATGAGCAGGTGCGGTCCCCTCTCACAGAGCCCACGGTCAGGGACAGCCATGCCCCGCATGGGTGTCATGGCCCAGAAGGTCTGAGTGTGGGAGGGGTGTTGCGAGGTGGAAACGAGGAGCTAGGGTGGCGAGGGACAGGCATCCCGGACAAAGGGAACGTGCCAGGCAGTGAGGGCGGAGTCCGGGGAGGCACCGCCCCCACCCCCCGCCGGGCCTTCTCTCCCCACAGCTAAGTTCTGCCCTGTGGGCGCCAACCCTCTGGTTTTCACTGAGAGGTAAAGCAAGGCCTTGCTCAGCCTCCCCTCTTCAGGGCGGGCATCTTGGAGAGTCCGCTGGCCTCCTGCGCCCACCAAGACCCACCTGCGGGCGAGACAGACACACTTCGGTCACCAGAAAGCTGCTTTCTTTCCTGTTTTCTTGGTGACAATATCACCCCACTTCTTCTGTGATGAAAAGATGTTCTAAAAACCACTTGAAATGTGTTTAAAGTCGTAGCAGCAAAGTGCAAGACACACCTGGTTCGCAGAGGGTGTCCGGGGCCGGTGGCGGGCAGGGGGACGCGTGTGTGAGCCAGGGCAGCGCGTGCAGCAGGTTCGGAGGTCAAGGTACCAAGGTCAGAGCCTGAGGAATGCGGGGAGTTCCCGCTGCATGTGGGCGTTGGCCATGCGTCCCTCCCCCACACGGGGGAGATGCTTGCAAACCAACGGAGAGGGCCACGGCAGAGCCGCAGAGACGAGCCTTCCAGAGACATGGGGCGGAGGGTGGATTTTGGGGAGCCCTGCATGCTGCCTCCATCTCTCCCCAGACAGACAGGTAGTCCTACGGATGCCTGGCTGCCCGCAAGAGGCAGGAGACCCCAAAACCTGCAACCAGGGGGTGGGAGCCTCAACGGTGTGAGTCTCCTCAGAGCACCACGTGCCTGTGTGACACGGAGAACATTCTGGGCCCAGAGGCCCTCAGGGAGCAAGACCCATGAGAAGTGTCCCTGCCCATGACTGTCCTGAGGCTCTGGTTCGCTGAGTGCGTGGTACCCCCTCCTCTCCATGCGGCTGCTCCACATCCCCAAATCCGACCTCGGAGTCACCCCAAAAACACGAGAGGTTGGCAAACTGAAGACTCGGAGGCCACGAGTGTGGGCGAGTGGATGCGTGAGCTGGTGAATTTCGTGTGTGGCGAGGGGGGGGCGACCGCCACGCAGCCTGGAGCCGCCGCCGGGTACCCGCACGCCCAGCAGCGAGAAGACAAGGTCATGGAAAATGTACTTATTGTGACAGAAAAAGTGGACCTGGGAGTCCTTCGGCAAGAAAATGGATTTTATTAATTCCGTATGACGCCATTCGGGGTTAAAACCAGGCAGACCAACTCTGACACACCTCAGAAACAGTGACAGAAGCCGAGGGTTTCACTCTGCGTGGTCGCGTTAGTGCCATCTCCACAGGACGCCAAGCGCTGTTCTTGGATGTGCGTGGAAAACTGAAACCGTGCAGAGCTGATACGAGCGTTTCAGAGACACTCCCTCTGGGGAGGGTGGTGAATTCCGAGTTTATCGTCATCCACGTGTTTGAACATTTTCATGCTTAAAACGTAAAAGAAGAAAGACTCTGAGGCTGACAGCCGGGTGGAGGAGGCAGCGTGCTGAGGGAGGCCCCCGGGCGGGGGGCGGGGCCGCCCACAGCAGGAGGAAGCGCGGAGGGGGCTTTCTGGCTTCCCCGTAGGCTGGTGGACCAGGTCACATCGGATCAGAGGGACATTTCCGGGAACCTGGAGCGCAGTGGGGTGGGGGGTACGCACCTGCGAGGTCTGGGCAGGGCACGTGCCATGGCCCAGGGGGCGTCATTTCCTCTCGGGATGGGGTGCACTGCACGAGGATGCTGCACCGGCAAACAGTGCACTAACGGCGGCTCACTCACCGAGCGCTGTCTCCCGTGGCTCGACAAGTTTATAATAAACATAGTTAAACTTTTATTTATGGCACAGCCGCTAACTGCACCATAAACATTTTTCCATCAAGCCATTAGTTTGTTCATCTGCCAATCAGCTCATTATCCACTACCTCTCTTCCTGCTCCCATGTCCCCACTTCCCAGGTCCCTCTGTTGTTCCTGCCACCCCTGCAGCTGCCCTTCAGGCCAGCCTGCCGGATCCCCGAGTCCTGCTGTCCCTGCTCCAGAAGGGTCCGTGCTCCTGTGACCCACCCAGACGATGACCTGCGAACCTGCCCTGACAGCTCCCCTTCTCGGGGTTCCGTGCAGGCCTCGCCTCGCCTCTCTCCCCGCCCTGTCACAGCCCCTCAGCTCGCAGGGGGCCTCCCCACGCGTCCCCCTGCCTGAGGCCCACCCGTTCCCTGCACAGGACGCATCCCTAACAGCCCCTGCTGCTTGCTCCTTGGTCCCAGTGTGGCCCCGTGTCCTGGGAGGCGCCTTATAGTGCTGAAGTAGGTCTCCCGTCTGTTCGTTCATTCATTCAGTCAGTCAGTCTCGCCCCCGCCTTCTCCCGGGGGCTCTTGTCCCCTCCTCCCTTGTCCCCTGTGCCTCAGTGGGGCTGAAGCAAAGTGGAGCTCGAGGTGGTCAACCTGGTGGGTGGAGCAGACGATGGCCTGAGCTAGGTCTGGGTGGCATTTCTGGAGTCCTGTCCAGGCCCCTCAGCACAGAGAACTTGGCCGAACGCTTCCTCCCAGCATATTCCCCTGAGGGTGGTCCCTCCGTGCCCAGAGTCCAGCTGGGTTGCAAGGCCTAGCCCAGCAGGACATGTCTGCACTGGAGCCTCTTGGGAGAAAAGGGACAGACCACTCCCATCCCACTGACCCCGCATTTCTTAGGCCAAACATCATTAGAGCTGCCCAGATGGGCTGGTGGTGTCCAGACCGGAGCTGGCTGGAGGAAGGACAGATGCCAGGGCCCTGTCCCCAAAGGGAAGACCGGGATGAACAGGAGGGCTGGGGACTTGGTGGGGTTCATGTGGGGTGATGCTGAGGGCCCTGGCTTTGGATCTATGCCATGCTCAGACTGAGCAGTCGTGACCCCTGGCCCTACGGTGGCCTGTGGTGATGGGGACAGTAGACGGGCCACAGAACCTGGGGCAAGTCAGCGGGCAGTGCAGGACCCGCGTCTCCTGTGGCCACAACAGGGGACTTGCTTCTGTCTGCCTGCATGGGGCTGGCGGGTGCCTGGGGGGTTCAAGCGAGTCCCCAGAGGTTTGGAGGAGGAGGCTTAAGAAGCAAATCTTGACCTGGTGCTGATCAAGGCTTTGGAGCTTGTGCACTGGCTGGAGAAGCAAACACCACTGCCCACATCTGTAGCTGGAGCTGCTGCAGGGTCCCTGGAACCCACTCCCCACCGCATGCTTGCCGGCCCCTTCCCTCGGGATCCGGGGGGTGGGGGTGGGGGGATCCGGCCCAGGCCTGGTTTCTGGGTCTTGGGTTGAGTAGGGGAACAGATCTGTCCTAAGCACAGGAGGGCGCTGGCTGGCTGCTGCTCAGACCCCGGATGCTCAGCCGGCTGGTGTGTGGGGTGGATTCCGTCTGTGGAAAGGTCTTTGTTGTAAGGGTGGCCGCCGCTGGGTCCCACCCTCGGGCTGGATACTCCAGGGTCTGAGTCTGGCCCCTTCTCCCCTGGCCTACCAGCCCCAAGTGCAGATCCCCGGGCTCAGGCCTGGGGTGGAGACAAAGCCGCCCCACTGAGATCCCAGCAGCTGAGGGCCAGGCTGGGGGCTGGGCTGCCCCCCACCCCCCGCTTCCTTCGCCCCCACCCCAGACTCTGCCTCCAATCAGTTCAATTAGTACAACTTTAAAGCAATTAGGGAGAATTAGCAGCCAGGCTGCTGCAGGCTGAATGCGCTCGTCCCCACCTGCCCCTCAGCCCCTAGCCTCGCAGCTGCTGCTTGTCCTACAGACCCAGCCTAGGCCTCGCCTGCTCCGCCGGGTCTGCGAGAAGGTGAGGGTCTGAGGAGGGGAGGGGTGCGCCCAGGGGAGAGACCCAGAGACACCGACCTGGGCTGGCTTGTGTAGGTGACAGAGTGACAAAGATGGTTAGAGGTTCAGCCCCTGAGCTAGGGTGCTGGGTGCAAATGCAGAGCCTGACCCCGCTGTGGGCCTCCTCCCGCCTCCCTCTGTGCCCACGCAGACCTCCCAGGCCTCTGCTTGGAGGAGGAGGACAACCCTGTCCTCAGGGTGGTGAGGGCACAGGGTGAGTTTGTGACATTCCTGTTCACGACAGCTGCTCCCACTTCTGCGGGGAGGGGCGATGTGCCAGCCTCTGCCCCCCTGGACCCCAGCCTCTGTTTGGGCTCTGGCCTCAGCACTCCACACACCAGGGTGAGGGGTGCCCAGCCCTGTGCCCTGCAGACAGCCTTCTGAGCCGCCCTGAGGTGAGGCCCGTGGCGGTGGGCCCCGTGGGGGGGCGCAGATGTTGGGGGGCGAGGGCAGGTGCAGGGCCCACTCTGCAGACAGAACCCTTTGTGCCCAGACCCACCGAGCCTTCCGGCCCTGCCCCTCCCCACTCCCCCGGCCTCTCAAAGGAGGCCTGTTCTCGGGTCTCCCCTGGGGCACCCCCACCCGCGCGGCCTCCTTCAGGCGTGTGTGGGGCGTCAGCCGTCCTTCCACCCCCTTCCTTCCTTCACCCGCCCTCCTCCATCTGAGACTGAGCCAGCGCTGCGCTGGGCGCTGGGCAAGATGCTCATGCGGTCCGTCACCCTCTCCCTGAGCGGTTGGACGCTGGACAAACGGTGACACAATTCCTGTGCGATTCTGTCTGCGGGGAGGAGGGGCCAGGGGCCCGGAGAACTCCGAAGACGCCCTGACCGTACCGGAGGTTCCCAGAAAGGCTATAGGAGAGGAGCCCCCGGAAGGGGTTGGGCGGGGCAAAGCCTGGGAGTGGGCGGGGCGAACCTGCCCGGGAGTGGACGGGGCAAAGCTGTCTTGGGCTGCGCTGGGGTTGCGGGGCGGCTGTGGCCTGACGGGGCTCCTGCAGGCAGCTGGAGGCCTGGGCCTTTATCTGGAAGGATGGGGCCTGACAGGGGCACACGAAGCTGCTGCCAGGTGGGTGGTGCAGGGAGGTGCTGGGCAGGGGCAGGGGTGGGTTGGGCCCCACCTGCTCTCCAGGCAAGGAAGGTGCATGCTTGACTCGGTGGAGACACCCGCATGCCCTCACATGTCACAGGGGCTAAGCTGGGCGGGCAGCTGAGACGGTCTGGGGTGGTCTCTGGGAGTGTTTGACCCTGGATGTCAGGAGGTGAGTGGACCGGCCTGCCCCCACTTGTTAAATGCTCCCCCCGCCGCCCCGTGTCCAGCCACCCCGTCCTGCTGTGCTGTCCAGCACGCAGGTGCCTGTGCTGGGCCCGAGCACATGCGAGTGTCCATGCCCTGCTGAGCAGGCGAGTGCACCCCAGAGGGTCCTCTAAGGAAGGGATGCCGACCGGTACAAGGCAGTGGGCTCCAGACATGGGGACCTCACGCCCCAGCGGGACTGTGTTGGAAACGGTGGCGCCACCCACAGAGCTGCTGGGGACAGTGCTCTCGTCCCTGTCGGTTCAGATCACAGTGCGTTGGACGCTCCTGCCTGGGAGGACGCCGCCTCTGTGGCTGGCTTCACACCAGAGACTTCACTTCCGGCGCCCCCTCTGGCCCTGTGCGCTGGTGCGGGCGGCGAGCCTCTGCTTCCCAGTCCCCACAACCCCAGCTCCACCGGCAGGACGGCAGGACAGCAGGACGAGACCAGAGGGAGGTGGAGGCATCTTGGGGGCCAGGACCTCCTCTCCCTGGTGCTCACTGCTCCCCTCACACAGTTCCACCTCCCAGTTTCCAATGTAATGGCCCCGCACTGCAGGACAGATGTGAACAGCCCCCAAAGAGGCAAGGAGGTAAAGACTTTGGATCGGCATCTGCAGGGGGCGGATGGCTGCGGCAGCTTGTGGCTGTGGCCTGTGGGTGCCCTCATAGGTCAGGGTGGAGGGAGAGACCCGGAAGGTGCCGACAGGCACCATACCAGGCTGCACTGGGCGCCCAGATGCCTGCCTCGCAGCCCAGTGGGAGAGGCACACGCAGACGGGGCGCAGTCGGAGACCACACCCCAGGGGAAGTGTGCACAGAGGGCTCCACTGACTGGCTGAGGGACCCGGCCAGGCCTCCAGAGGGCCGCTTGAGCTGAGATCCTCAGATGCAGCCTCTTCCCTCAGTGATGGGCAGTTGGAGAGTGTCTCTGCTGTGGCCAGCGCGTGCAAGTGTCTGTGGGAGCAGGAGGCCCAAGAGGCCTTAGTCCGGGGCGCACGCAGCCCACCTGGCCTCGGAGTCTGAGCGGGGTGGTGCAGGGCAGTGTGATGGGCCTGGGCGGACGTAGATGTAGACACCAGTGGGCGGGGCGGGGGGGAGGCCACACCTCGGCCCATGTCCAGACGCACGCCCACTGCATGGGGGCTGATGGGGGCGGGTGCACATGTGGTCCTCTTGTGGGTGAGGGGCTAGACCTGCAGCTCTGCGCTTTCTCCAGCCGAGGGCCCACCATGGGGGCAGAAACCGTGTGTGTACACAGATGCGCATGTGCATTCACAGACATGCATGCGCATGCAGAGACGTGCACACATGTGTGCACACACTGATGCACATGTGTGTAAACACACGATGTGCGTACACACATGCACAGATAAGAGCACATGCAGAGATGCACACACCAATGTAGACACACAGACCCACACAACAGAGAGGCACGTACACGCACACATAAATGTTCATATACGCTGTACAGAATTCACATGTACATAGATGTATACAAACATACAGACACACACACATGAACGCGTAAATGTGCTTCGACACTTGTACAAGATGTGCACACACAGACATGTAGTGTGCACACAGATGTATGCACACAGGTACACACAGATGTGCGCACACACACCGAGCTCTGCCAGGGCTCGGTGTGGGATCTTGCTGGTGTGGGGGCCGGGAGGGAGGACACCGGATCAGCACCCTATTTCTGACCGCAGGGACGTGGTTTTGGTTTCTCTGCCTCTCGGGGAACGCACGTGTCTCCTGAGACATGGGTGACTCAGCGCGTGGGGCTCCGCAGACCTCCAGGGCAGCTGGGGACAGGTTGTGAGGGGTCTTGGGCTACGGAATTTCTTGTTTCTGTTCGTGGCTTCTTCACCTCTTCTCCTGGCTCCACGAGGGACACAGGGACCCAGAGGGCTCCCAGCAGGTGTGAGGCGAAGCCTGCTCAGTGGGCGAGCTGCAGCCTCCCAGGCTCTTCGCCGTCATTCATTCAGGAAGCCCGCGGTGGCCGGTGTTGCCAGCGTGGGGACTGGGTGAGCACTGTCCGAGACATGAGGTGCCCTCCCTGAGGGGTGCAGGGGGAGATGGGCCCTGCTTTCTGGAGGGTGGCATGCCATGGAAAACGACCCTAGGTCATGGGGACTGGGGTGAGTATGTGGACCCAGGAGGGGGCATCTGGGTGGCTGGACAGGTGTCAGGAGGCCTCTGGGGGTGGGGGGGAAAGCTGGCCAGGGGTGGGGGGAGTGTCAGCACAGGGGACAGCAGGGCCTGGCCGTGGAGCTGCGTGAGGGAAGGGTCTCTGCGGGCAGCCACTGGGGCGCCCGGGCGGCCGTGCATGACCTGGAAGGACTCACTGCACCGGCGTTGGAGGAGCTGCTCTGGGAGGTCCAGTGTCCGAGCACTCAACTCCTCAGTGGACAGGAGACCCCCGACCCATCCAGGTACATTCTTTGTTCAGGGTGCTGAGTGCTGGGGGCAGCAGGGTCCAGGCGTCCAAGGGGCTGGGAAGAACCAGCCTTGTTGGGGAGTCAGAACCCAGACCAGGCTTGGCATCCAGCCAAGCAGAGGGCATGGCAGCCCCTCCCCTGGTGAGGTGTGGGTCTCAGCTGGCTGCAGCACTGCCCCAGCCCGTTGCCCTGTGCATGCGCTGGTGGCTGCCAGGAGCCCCCGGCCCTGCAAGATGGAGTTGGGACCCTGGCTCTCCACTCGTGATCGCCTCCCATGGCCCTGGAGAGTCCGCCTCTGCAGCTGTCAGCGACGCACGTCCCGCTGCACAGAGAGACGTGCGGGACTGTGGGCGGCCTGGTCAGCTTGGAGCCGAACCAGGGTCTGGGGTCCGGATTTAGAAGTGAGTGCCAGGATGAGCCCCAGGTGGCCGCAGGGCGGGGCACGTGGACCCTTTTGAGCACCCTGGACACCGGCTGAGTCTGCCGCCTCTCTGGCCCCCGCCCCCGCGTGCGTGCTGCAGGGCCGTGTGTCTGTCCGGCCCCACTCCTGCACCCAGCGTGGACGGTGTGCCCACGAGTGCCTGTCCTGTGCTCTGCGTGTGCCTTGTGGGACACGGAAACATCGGCATGGTTTTCGAGTTTCCGAGCCGTCTTGGTGGCTGCAGGATGGGGAACCCGTGCCTCAGCCCCACTGTGGCCCGACTCCGCGGACCTCCCAGAAGCCCATTAGCCTTTCCGGGCCCACACAGCAGGTGGACTCAGCGTCCCCTGACACGCAGGGACGGCGAACAGCGACCACGGCGTGAGTGGGCGCTGCCGTGCCCGCCACTGCCCCCCCTCCCGCCCCTCTGCCTGTCGTCATCGCCGTTGCTCGGGACTCAGACCGTCCACTATGGTGTCGCCAAGGAGGCTTCACGGCTGCGTGAACAGCTTCGAGTTCACGCTGTGACGCTGTGCCAAGGTCCAGGGCACGCCCACGCTCCAAGTGCCCTGCCCATCAGCCCAGGGCTCTCTCGCTCAGAGCGAGGGCTCACAGCCCCTCCCCATGGTCCTGCTTATTCCCGCAGAGTGTGGGCTTGTCACCCCCGGATCCCTGGGGCTCCCCTGAGGCCTCCCCACCCTCCCTTGCACCCTGGTCCTCTCGGCCTGCTCCCCCCGCCCCGCCCTCGCGGGATTTGCATACAGGTGTCCCTGTTTGGTGCAGCTGAAGAGTGGGTGGGGCCAGCAGCACAGGAGCACAGGTGGTGGGACAATGGCCCCTTCAGAAAGCTGTTTCGTCCCACTGCCACCTCCGCGGAGCTGTGGCCTCGCTCCCATGCTGGTGGGGGATGTGGGGTCGGGGGCTCGGGGCCTCTGAGGAGCCCCTGTTCTGCCATCAGCTCCCCCTGGACCCTCGTCCGTAACTGGGGTGATGGGGCTGAGGGACGGGATGTGTGAGGGGGACTGCGCCCCGTGCCTGGTGGAGGTGGCCAGGCAGAGTCACCCTCAGGCCCCGGCTGTGCTTGGGAGGCCTTCGGGGCCTTCTTTGAACAGGGTCGTCTCCGCTGGGCGGGACGGTGAGGCGTGGCAGGCCCGTCACCAGGCCCTGCGTCGCTGTGGGTCTCAGTGTTATGAACCCAGCAGTCATGCACGAACCGCTCAACTGTGTAAAGGGCCCCACTTCCAGATGTAAGTGTCGGACACGCACCCCTATTTCTAGAATGCTGGTTGGCAGTCTGGCTTCCAACAGCCTGGGAGCCAGTGGGTCGGGGGCTCCCACTCTCCTCACGGCCTCAGGTTCTGCTCACCACCTTGGCGAAGGTTGGGGAGTTCTGGGCTCACCTGGTCCACATCCGCTCCCCATCTGCCATCGGCCTCTCTCCTCGTCCAGACCCAGGATGCCCAGCATGTCGGCTTGGAGTTGCCGTGCCTGGATGTGCTCAGGCTTCCAGGTGTGAATGTGTGTGATTGCATGTGAATATATGTGAGTGAGTGTGTGCAAATGTGAGTGTGTGAATGTGTGAGTGTGTGGATGAGTATGTGAGCATTGCACGTCGGTGTGCATTGGCGAGTTGGTGAGTGTCCGTGTGTGCGAGTGTGTATGTGAGTCAGCAAGTGTGTGTATGTGCATGTGTGAATGTGTGAGAGTGAGTGTAGGTGGGTGCATGTGCACGTGCGTATGTGAGTGAATGCATGCGTGCATGTACATGTGTGAGTGTGCACGTGTGTACATGCCTACATGCACACACATGTGCATGTGTGAGTGCATGTGAGTGTGTGTACGTGCGTGTGTGAGTGCATGTGAGTGTGTACGTGTGCGTGCACATGTGCATGTGAGTGCACGTGCAGGTGTGAGTGCGTGTATGTGTGCGTGAGTGCATACATGTGTGCGAGTGTGTGCGTGTGTGACTGCATGTGAGTGTGTACATGCGTGTATACATGTGTATGTGCATGTGAGTGTACATGCATGTGCGAGTGCGTGTGCATGCGTGTGAGTGCGTGTGCGTGCGTGATGAGTGTGTGTGGTGGGAGGGTCGCACAGGGGTTGCACGGTCCCAGGCTGCTCTCACCTGTGGAGACGGGACGCCTCGATCTCCAGCGCTGGCCGTGGCTGGAACGGCCCAGGGTCGCGTGTTCTGAGTTCCGCCGGCGTCTGGGGACGGAGTCTTGAAGGGAGTGTCCTCCTGATGTGGCCAGGCTGTTCTCGCACCTCAGCCGGTGGCCTGCCGGTGCCCACGGGCTCCAGCACGCTCCACGGCAGGGCCGAGGTGCCGGTGTTGAGGCGAGGGCTCCCCTCCTGGGCTCTGCTGGGGGGCTCCCCTCCACACGAGCTCTCTTGACATTTGTGGGCGGCACCCTCATGGCCGACAGTGAGCAGACGCCAGGAGCCTGGCCTGCCATGGCAACCGCCTGTGGCCTCGCTCTGTCCAGGCTCCAGGCGGCTTTATCTCTGAGGCCATCTGTTCTGGGAGCAGAATCCCAAAGCCATTTAACCAGACCCTGGCGCAGGGCAAGGTGTGAGCCCTCCTCCCACGCGCGCACGCACACACGCACTCACGCACGCTCACACGCAGATGAGGGGTGGCGCTTGCAGGGTACAAGGCCGCAATAGGGCAAAACCGGGAGATTTCCACCCAGGGGTCACCGTTTCCAGGGGCCCTGGTGCCCACCCGTCTGTCCCTTTTCTCTGCCTTCCTCACTTCTCTGTCCACCTGTCTGTCCCTCCCGGCTGATTTCTGCCTCACTTCTGCCTCCACGTCCTGCTGCTCATGTCCATCTCTGTGTCCCCTCCCTCGACCTCGGCCCCCAGCCCCTCCCCGGCACCACCTCGCCTTCTCTCCGTCTCTTCCCCACGGGGTCAGCTGCTGTCCCTCTCCTCTCTGTCCTGCAGACTGGGCCCTGGGGAAGCTTCTGGTCCCTGCTCCCTGTCCTGGATGCACCGAGGGCCGTCGGAGTGGGCAGCTGTTTGCCCCCTCCTCACGTCTGGATCTGTCTGCCTTCTCCCAGCCCACGATGGCCTGGTCAGGGGTGGGGGCCATCCGACACTGCACCCAGCTTCCGGGGCCCCCACAGCTGGGGGTGGCCGCCCTCAGCTTGCACTGCGACCCCTCACTCACTGCACCCCCCTCTGTGGGCAGCAGCACCCGACCGCAGCCTGCACGGAGGCTGCCAGGAATCCGTGTCCTTGTGGGATGCCGGCTTCTGCGATGCTGTAACCCTTCAGCTCCTGGCTCGGTCACCACTTCTGGAAACCCCTGGGGCCTTGGGGTGGGGAGGGGAGGCAGGGGGGTGTCCTGGGCCTCTGTGCCCCAGACCATGTTCTGACAGGCTTCAGGTAGGCCCTGGTGTTGGCAGAGCCGGCACGGGAGCCAAAGAGGCCGATCCGAGGGGCTTCTTGGGGGCACATGCTGGGGCTTCACTCAAGCGCCTCTGGGCACTGGTGCCAGCCTGAGTTGCCGACGGCCACGATGCTGGGGTGCCCTCCCCGCAGGCAGACCTGCTCGGCTGTGACCTCCACCCGCCCTGCAGTGCTGCGTGCTGCTGCCTGCTGGAGTCTCTGTGGGATTACAGCTGTGGCAGGTGAGGTGCCAAGGGCCGTCCTGGCTTCTGGTCAAGGGGGCGGAGGCACCCCGTGGGAGAGGCTGGGCGGATCCCCACCCCTGAAGCCCGAAGCGGGGAGCTCTCCCAGGGTACTGTGGCTCCTCAGACGTAGGTGCTGTCGGCCACCTGGTGGTCTCGCCAGGTCTTGGGTTCTGACCGTGGACCTGAGCCCTGGCCTGCTGGTCCCTGACCTCACGCTGAGTGGGGGATGGAGGGGCCTTGAGGACCCCGTCCCCTGCAGCCCCTCAGGCCTTCAGGGAACCGCTGCTTTGTCTCATCTGACTTTGAACTTGTCCAAGTGGCTTTGCCATTTGATGGATTAGGAGGCCATTTGGTTTTATTAAAAGAAACAGCATAGGCGTGCATAGGTCCCCCACTGTTTCTTTAAATAATCAGTCTTAATTAACTCCGTCCGAAGAACGCATTTTCCCGAAGGTCAGGGAATCCGGATGAGGTAGAGCAGCTAGAACCGCTAACTGCAGGCACCTGGTGTCTGTGCTGCCCGGAGGGAGGCTTTGGGGCATCCTGGGGTGTCCAGTGTGGGAGGCCATCAGCCATGGTTTGGCACCAGCCGATCGGGCCACCCTGTTTGGGGACCCACAGGGAAGCTGTCCCTTTTGTCCTCACTTTTCAGATGAGGAAACTGGGTCTCAGAAGAGCTGGGTAACTCGCCCAAGGTCAGTTCTTTGTAAGCGCACCTGTCACTGCAGACAAGGGACAGCGACAGGCCAGAGGGGATCTCCCCATCCCCCTGCTCTGCCCCTTCCTCCCTGCACCCCGGCCCACCTCCCAGCAACGCGCCCAGTCACGTGCTGCCCTCTGACCAGACGACTCACCTTTTACTTCCAGCCTGATCTTGGCCCTGAGCCTGAGGCTGGAACCCACATCCTGGGGACAACTTGGGGACAGCAGATTTGTTGAGTCCCGCAAATCTGCTCCCTTCCCCTCAGGAAGTGGCGCTGCCCCCACCCAATGGCTCAGGCCAAACCCAGAGTCCCACTGGGCCCTTGTTTTGTCCCCACCCCATATGCAGACTCCCAGGAGCCTGGCTCTTCCCCTAGCCTGTACCCCGACTTGGGCTTGCTTCCCCGGGACCAGCCGCCTGTCCACCTGTCCGTCTTCTGTCCAGAGGCCTTACTGCAGACACGGAGAAGTTCAACTGCTTGCTGTCAGTCATGGGGCTGGGAGGGGTCAAGGGACAACTGACCAGCTCTGTTTAGATTCCCCTCCTCCTGGCTCCAGGGCAGTGATGCCTGACTGCCAGCACCCGTCCCTTCAGCTTATGAGGTGGCCCAGGCTCACGCTGGCCTGAGGGGCTGGTCTGAGTCACTCACAGCTTCACCGAAGAGTGGGCCCGCAGCCCTTTTTACTGATGCCACCACCCCAGGGGCCAGTTCCGATGACTGCACCCCTGATGCCCCTGCCCCAGGGGCCAGCTCTGAGGTCTTCTGCTCCAGAGGATCATCCAGGGAGCCTCGGGCCTCATCTGCCTTCTGCCGCCTCTGGAATCCGTTCTCAGGCTATGGAACCAGGGAAGCTGCAGTTCCAGGTTCTGGCCGTGGGCCTTGCACCCAGGCCCCCACCTGCCAGGGGCAGGCTCCCGCACACAGGCAGGTGAGCGCCCGAAATAGAGGATGGGACGGGTTACCCCCCAGGAGATGACACCTGAGGTCTTTCAGGGGTGAGTAGACCCAGGCTTGAAGCTGGGAGTGTCCAGCAGGGTCTGGGGATGGCCAAGCTAGTAGTCCAAAGGGCTGCTGTGGGCAGCAAGGGGTCACAGACAGGGGCGAGGCAGGAGGACTCATCCCAGAAAGGCTTCCTGCACCCCCTCCTAACCCCAGTCTGGACAGACACTGGAGTGCCCAAGAGCCTCCCCCCAACCCTCAGGCTTTGGCTCCTGGTCCTCCCTTTGCCCCACCAGGGCTCCCGACCCGGGAGGCGTGGAGTCCACCGGCCAGGGCTGCAGGGGCCTGCCCCCCAGGCAGCCCGTGACAGTGCTGGGGGCAGCCAGGGCTCCCAGACCTGGTCCCACCTTGTTCCATCCCAGCTTCTGGCCTGACTGGGGATGAAGCAGGGAGAGAGAGGGGGAGCAGGAGGGAAGAGGCAGTGGGGAGGGGGAGGGAGCGGG
>NW_006442491.1:40862813-40874267 GCF_000325575.1 Pteropus alecto
GAGGGGAGGGGAGGGAGGGGGAGGGCCCCTCCCTCCGTCAGCCCCGGCTCTGGGGCTGTGGTCCCCTCTCCCGCCACCTGCAGGCGGGACTCATTGTCTCCGCCTGGGGCCCATTGTGTGTGGAAGAGGCCTCATTGGCAGGGCATCGATTCGTGATTATCTGCTCCCTGGCTCTGATTGGCTGCAGGAGAAGGGGGCTCCCCAGGGCCCTGGGACACAGAAGTTTTTGCAGCAACTTTTTCCAGCAGGAAGTGACCCTGCGTCCAGGCGTCCGAGTGGAGGCGTGCCCACCCAGCCAGGATGACGCCCTGCGGGACCTTCCTGGGTGCGTACCCCCGGCCCCGCGCGCCCCTCCCTGGCTCCTCTGCGGTGCCAAGGGGCTGAGCGGCTGGGTCTCGTCAGCACTGAGCGCTCCGCTCTGTGCCGCAGAGGAGGCGACAGACACATGCTTCCTCCCGAAGGAGGCCCGGCCCTGGGGGACCGGCCTGCTGCCTCCGTCAGCTTACCCAGCCCTGTCAGCTGCCCTTCCCGGCTGGACTGCAAAGGTCGAAGGCGGGGAGGGCGGAGGCTCTGGGAGCGGAGGGCGGAGAGGAGCCGGCTAGTCTCTGCGTCTCTGCGTGTGGCCGGGCTGCTCTCCGGGTGGCGGGGCTCTGGCTGAGTGCTGCTGCTTGTGTTCTCATTCCATGTGCCGTTACCGTGTGCAACGCTGACTCAGTGTTGGAGCAACGGTGAGTGTGTGAGCCCCACGGTTGCTCCCACACGTGTGCGTGCTCACACAGTGTCCGGAGCTGGTGTGTCTGAGGGCTCGGCGTGAAGCGGTCTCACGGCTCGGCCCAGAGTGTGCGTGTGAGCCTGTGTGTGAGACGGCGGAGTCAGCCCGGGGTGTTGGTGCGAGCGCCTCGCGGTTTTGTTTGCTCCATCTGCCAGGCCTGCCTGGGGCGCCCGCCCCCCGCCCCCGGCCCTCAGCTGTTCGTATACAATATTAATGCTGACCGTCTCGGCTCCACACACAACGGCCCTAATTGTCGTCTGCAGCGTTAAGGCGGGCGCCCATCTGCAAGACCCTTTCAGAAAAAAAACAAGAAAACCCTCACCCCCCAGCTGGTCACTGGAGAAGGTGGCGCCAATTACAGATACACGAAATTTAGCCCGAAATTACTCGAAGGAGTTTTTATGAGGCAAATGAACTGGGACTTGGGCCGTCTGTGTGCAGAGGTGCACACGCGCCCGCACAGCCTGGACTGGCCTCCCCCGCGAGGTGACCAACTGAGCCCGCTTCCCCGCCAAGCACCTCTCGGCAAGGACCCGGCCACGAGTTCCGTCTGGCAAACCTCTGTCTCTGTGTGGAGTTCTAGGACCCTCCAGTCAGACCCCACATGCCACCGTCACGTGGGACTTCCCCACAGATTTTTATAAAATAAAGCTTAAAGGAACAATCTCAATGCGTAGTTATGCAAAAGAACATTTTTTACGATTTAAAACTCCTGTTTTTCAGCTGTGTAAGAAAGCTGTCGTCGCTTAGGAGCGGCTGGGAGCTGGCGTGGCGGTGCCTGTCCCAGCCGGCAGCCGGCGGCCGGCAGGTCCGGGGCGCCGAGCTCGCAGTCCAGCCTGGCGGAGACCGAGGGCCAGCGCAGCGCTGTCCAAAGTGCTGATCAGACCGCCGGGCGCTCGGGCTGAAGGGAGCGCACCGCGCAGGGCTGGCGCGCAAGGCCCCTCCCCGCCGTTTCTTGTAACTTCCCCTTTGTTTTCTTGACGACTCAGCGAAGGATTTCGAACCTACACTCATCGAAAACCATCTTCTGAATCAGCTCCCAGTGGGACCCCCAGGGCGTCTCTGCGGGTTCTGGGAGCTGGCACTGGTAGGAAGGTTCTGAGCACGCTGGGAACAGTCACCCCAGAGACCCCCGTGGGTCCAGGCCCATCCACCCACCAGAGCCGCACAGCGGCTGGGGAGGCGTGAGACGCGGAGATGCTTAGGTTTGCACAAATACAGTTTCTGTTGCCTGGAAAGCAGCCACGCCAGGCCTTCTGTGGTGCGGGCCGCTCCCCGCCCCCCGTGCCCCCCACGCCCCTTTGTGTTGCTTGCTGAGCTTGGCCGCTACATGTCGGAATCAAGTGCTTCCAGAAAGGCCAGTGTTGTGGGGAACTGGGTTGACTCGGCACTGGCCCTCCCTCCGTCTGCAGGAGGCCCGAGCCTGCTGCCTGCCGATAAGGGTTTGGCAGGATTTCTGAATGCCAACGGTCCAGGATGCAGAGTGTCCCAGAGCTCACGGCATGTCCAGGGAGACAGCAAGTGGCTTTTCAGGAGGCTCCTGACTGGCTGTGTCCTTCCGTGCCAGTGGATGGGAGCTTACGGGGAATGAAAACAATGGTGGGCTGTCCTTGTGGGGGCCTCCAGCGTTCTCATTAACATTTCATCCCCAGCTGGACCAGTGAAGGCTTGTCTTCATTTCCCGGCGCTCAGTCCAGAGGATTGCCCGTGGTGCACATCGCGCTCTACTTGTCGAGAACGTGTGTGTGCGTGTGCGTGTGCATGTGTGTGCATGTGTGCACGCATGTGTGTGCATGTGCGTGTTGACGTTGTCCTGTGCATGTCTGGGAACTGAACACACTTGCTTTCAGGGTGAAGCTCATTGCCTTACATGCTATGTGGACAACAGCGCCACACGTTAAAAATAATTGCTTGTGGAAGTTTTAGCTGATTTTCAAAACATACTTTCTCAGAGAAGACTAAATGTTTCAGTCCTTTCTCACTCATGCTTTTGGGGGCCTGGGCCCATTACCGTCACTGTGTCTCTGAATAACTCACCAAGAAATGACATTTGTGTCTGTTGAAATTTGTGCGCTGAGCTTCCGAGCGGTGGCATGCTGGCCGCGACAGCCGTCCTCTGCAGGGGTCTGAAATTCAGCGTACGCAGTGCACTTTCCAACAACCTGATCAGAGTAACGGACAGGTGCGAGCTCGATCTGTCAGCGAGAGGAGGGGGTTTTCACAGTGGGTGGGAGAACCCTGGCTCTTCGGAGCCCACCGAGGCAGCCAGTGCGTCTGCCCTGTGTGTGGGAGCCACCCCAAAGTGACAGACGAGAGAGCGGGAGCGAGCGGCCTCGGGAGGGCTGTGCCTCCGTCGTGCGTGTCTGGCATGCTCCTCCTGGTTTTCATTGGACAGCTCCGTGCAGGCAGTTTAAAAAAGACTCGAAAATCTTGAGCAGAGAACTTGAGCGCGTTCGTCCCTCTGGCTGGGACAAACTCAGCAGTTTGCAGGCGCAGTGTGCGTGTGCCTCGGGGAGTTCCCAGGGTCTCTTCGGGAGGGTTCTACTATCTTGAAACCCAGAACAAAGAGGGAATGTCTTGCTGAAAGAAAGGCATCTCCTCCAGATCTGTCCTCCGTGTCCACTCCTCTGTTTTCTGGTCTGTGGCCATGGGTGCTATTTTAGGCACTGAAAAAAATGCACGCAGGTCTGAGCCGCTGGCCCTTGGACATGCAGATGCGCCCTGCCGTTCTCCGAGTGATGAATCTGCAGTCGCTCTTTATGACGGTGGGTCATACTCCTAACCACCAATAAATATTGTGAAGCACTTTCGCAGCAGCCGTGCTGGCCCAGGGCATCTGTCATTCCGGTTGTGCTATTAGGAATTACCGGACTGAACCACTGCTGGAGAAGGCAGAGGGGGGTGAGCATGGCGGCGGTGACGCTCTCTGCCCTTCTGTGTGTTTTGCATAAAAAAAACCCCATCATGCTGCATATCAATTATAAATCAGGGTGGGCAAGTGCAGGCACTTTCTGCCGGCTGAGGCTCGGAGCAGGGGATAGGGGCTCTGCTGGCCTGGGCACCCGTCACCCCCAAGTCAGCAGACCCATCTCTCTGATGCTGCACTGTAAATTTATTTCACCTCGGAGAGTAAACAGATATATTGGAGCCCCAAGGGTTCATGGGTAGCGTATTTACAAAGGAGCCTCTCTGCCAGCCCGTGCCACCGCCGCTAATGAGAGCGGTCATTAAGTAGATGAGACGTCGCCCGTGTTGGCTCGGAGCTCGCACAGAGGGGAGAAGACGTTTAATTGAAACCCGCACACAGGCTTCCCCGCGTGTGACGCTGTCAGGAGGCAGCTGCCTCCCCCGCCCCCGGCCGCCCACACCCCCCATGTAAATTTCATGATTGCTTTCCGTGATGTCATTTTGAAAGAGGACAGACAATAGCTCGGGGAAAGGTAAGTCAACGTTACGTTCTTTCTTTCACTGACAAAGGCGGATGTCCAGTGCTGGCTTCTCCCATCTGATGGACGGGGCCGGGGACAGGGCCGGGACAGGACCGGGGACAGGGATGGGGCCGGGGCCGGGGCCGGGGACAGGGCCGGGGACGGGGACAGGACGCAGACAGCTCCTTCCCCAGAGGAAGCCTCTCTCTGCGAGGTGCGGGTCGGTGGCTTTCTGAAGCCGCCTGCTGGGCCGAGGCTTCCTGCTCCCCCTGGGTCTGCCCGGCGGCCTCCGCCCCTCGCTGTGCCTCCCTGGCCGGCTCTAGGGGCCTCTCTGAGAGTCTAGTTGTGTGTCTGGCAGAGACATTGGGGGACCTCGTGTTGCGCCGAGAAACTTTAGTGCCTTTCCGGAAGAGGAGCACAGATGCAGCTGCAGCTGTGGGACCCCCACTCTGCGTCTGGGACAGCGCGGAGCTTCCAGCCAAAGACCCCCCCGAGTGGGGCTCAGCCGGACACGGGGTGGGACGGCGTGTGAGCCTTCTGTCTGCACGTCGCCCGTCCCCGATCCAGGGGTGACTCCGGGGCCCGTGTCTGTGAGGCGGGAGGGCAGAAGGAAACGGCCCTGCTCCTCAGCCCGCTTCTCGCCGTGGTGCGTGGGCCACGGGAGCGGCCGTTCGCGGGTCGGCGTGACTGGCTCTGACTACTTCGCACACACCCTCAGGGCTGGCCAGGCCGCTGGCGTGAGCTCCGAACCGTGTCGGGCTGATGCCTGTAGGTAGCGTGTTCTGTCGCTGGATTCACTTTCTTCTTTGTGACTCTGAGAAATCGCTGAGCCCACGGTGGCTCTCGTGTTGTGGGGCGCTGGGTCCTTCTCCCCCGAGCCCCTCTTTCTGAGCTGCTACGGATTCCTTGTCTCAGCGTCCATGTCCCCTGTGGACGCCACTGGCTGTTAAAGTTGTGCTGAATTTCTGAGCCAAGTGTCGGGGACGCGGGCTGGGCAGCAGGGTGTGGGCTGGTCCCGGGCCACCAACTGTGTCACTGTGGTGGCGATGACGGCATTGGTTGTTAGCGTCACCCTTTGGGGACAGGAGGGTGAGAAATTTTGCCCCAGTGGTTGAAAAAAACCCCAAGAAACCTGAGAAGGTCTCCGAGGCTGGTGGCTGCATGAACAAAGGCAGGCAGCTCGGCAAACTAAGCCCTTGGCGGGGCCAGAGGCGTGTTCGGCAGGCCTGCCCTGCTCTGGCCTGGGGAGGGGTGTCCTCACCCCGGGCTCCCATCCCATTGGTCCTCGGCCATGGTTATCGCCTCCTTCCGTGCGGTCTGTAATTACTGGTAAACAAAAGACTGGGAGAGCAGGGATTGGAGGTGTGTGGTGCCGGCTCCGACAGGGCAGGACCCTGCCCAGCTCCCCAGAGCCGTCCTGTGCGGAGGGGGCGGGGCCAGGGCTTAGAGGGCAGTGTGTTTGCAAAGAGGAGGCCCCTACAGAGCCATCCGCACGGGGCAGCGCCGGGCGTCAGGGGGCTGCTGGTCGGGGCCGAGCCGGTGCCGGCAAGGCCTCTCCGCCGTGGGTCCTCCTGGGCTCACCCTGTGGGCTGCGGGGCCCAGACTGTGGGTTGAGAGCTTGTGTGGGCAGCAGGGGCCTCTGTCTAAAGTGTGACCAGGGGCCCGTGTGACCCTTAGGTGTTGCCCAGGGGTCTGGTGGCAGCCCCAGTGCTCAGAGCCAAGGCGCTGGAAGGTTCTGGCGAAGACGGCAGCTGCCCACGGCCCTGGGGCCTGCGGGGAGCCTGCTCTGGGTGCCGGGCGCTGGGTGTCAGCGCGGCTTCCACTGAGGCCCGTCAGTGCCCGGAGGCCTTGGGAGAGGCCGGCAGAGGTGCTGGCGCAGGCGTGCGCACGGGGCACTGCCTGGTGGCTGACCCTCAGCGGGGCTCCGTCCGCTCCAGCGGGCGGGTGGGCGGGTGCTCTCCTGGTGCGACCTGGAGCCCGGGCCTCTGGGCCCTACTGTCCCCTTGGGCCTGGGGCGCTCATGTGCCCACGAGGACATCATGACTCTGTGAGGACGTGTGGGGGGGTGGGATCTGCGCCAGCTCTGGTCAGGGAGGCTGGATGGTGCAGGCAGCCAGCGCCGGGCCCCCCAGCCCCCCGCTTCTGCCCACGCCTGGCCGATGGCACACAGCGTGCAAGCTGGGTGCACGGCCCAGCACTGGGCAGAGGAGCCGGTCGGGCTCTGCAGACCGACAGCGCAGAGCTGGCAGGCCGGGGGCCGAGCGCCTGGGTGACGTGCTGGAGAGAAGTGAGCGAGGTGTGGGGCTGCCGGGAAGGCTTCAGCTAGGACTGGCCAGAATGCTCCGGTCAGTACTGGGCCGCAGTGGACAGTGGACGGGGAGGCAGGAAACCGGCTGGCGGGCGGGGCTGCAGACAGTCACCTGATCGCGGCAGACAGGCCACTGGGCCCAGGCACACTTGCTGTCACTCGGGCTGGGGAGATAAAGGCCACCCCAGCTCGATCCCCGTTCTGCTGGCTTCATCCGGAAAGCTGGGCAGCAGAGCCAGGGGTCCTGCCCGGGGGCCCTCCACGCCCGCTCCTGGCCCTCCCTGCGCTCCTACGGTGAACGCGCTCATGAATAAACCAGAAGTTCAGTGTCTACAGATGTAATTTTAACGGGAATTCTGTGGTGCGAGTTTACAGGAAAACTGTCTCTGGAGCTGGCACCGCTGGGGGCTTAGTGGGCCCGGGGAGGGGAGTGCTGCTTCCTGTGCGGTGGGGGCCCAGTCTGAGACCCTCTCTGGGGCAGCCGACACCTAGCCCGGAGCGCGGGGGCTTTGGAGTGGACTGTCTCCAGGTTCCCAGCATATTTTGTCTTTCACGGACATTCAACAAATGTAGCTTAAGAAACCCTCGAAACAATGAGAGAGACGTTTGTCACCTGACTTGAGACACTTTTGCATGGAGCTTGCTCCGGAGAGAATAGACAGATGACACTTGCAAACAGAAAGTGCCTGTTGCTGGGGCAAAGGGGCAGGTCTGAGCCCTGTCTGCCCTCACTGTGGGGGCTGGACCCACCCTTCACCCTGCTCTCCTCTGTAAATTTGCACTTGAAAAATGCGGGGCTACTTCAGTCAGAGGGAATGACAGTAACTGAGGCTGTTCTTAATCCGGTGTGAGTGGAGGCCTCTGTCGGGGTTGGCAGGGGGCGGAGTCCAGCGGGGCAGTGTCCAACACGGGGCGGGGTAGTGGCGGGGCCTGGGGCCTCCTCACTGAGGCCCCGCCTTCAGGCCCAGTGGGCAGTGGTGGGGGTCGGCCAGCCCCCGGGAGCTGGGGGCTGCGCAGAGGGCTGGCTTGGGGCTGTGCCCTGGGACAGTGGGGTCGCCCGTGGCCCCTGGCGTCTGCATGGCCCGTGGTGCTGGGTGGGCTGTGAACGTGCGCTGTGTGGTCTCGGTGTCAGCAGGTGTGGCAGGGACACCATCTGGCCTGAGCTGCTGACACATCACCCCATCCCCTTGGGCTCCACACCTTGACCCTGCTCCACATCGGTCTGAGGGCTCTGGCCAAAGTCATCTGCGTCCTCGCCTCTCCCCATTTTATTGGGTCCCCAGGTCTCCAAGGCTGGGGAGGCCCCTGGGTGCGAGCGGCAACCTGGGGGTGGGCACTCCCGAGGGCCCCGCTGTGCCCTGGCCGCAGCCCGCCCCTCCTGGGGCAGCCCTTCCCTGCCCAGAGCCAGGCCTTGGGCCACAGGGCAGCAGAGCGCGTCGTTGCTGGGCAGAGCCAGAGGCTGACGGGTGCCCTTACCCCACGGCCACTCGGGGCCTGCGGCTGGGCCGCGGTCAGACTCTCCAGGGAGCAGCTACTGACCAGCCACCTGGCCGCTGTCCCCCAAGCAGACGTGCTTCCCTTGCTGGAGGCAGAGGAGCTGGTGGGAGACAGTTGTCCCCCACCCGGGGCTTTGCTGCCCCAGAGCTGCCTGGACTGTCCTTTCTTAACGGGACACGAGCCAGGGCACAGACAGGCCCTGCGGGAGCCCCGAGCCCATCGCCGGCCTCTGCACGAGAGCGCGTCCTGGGTGGGGCCGTCAGGAGCCCAAGGCGAGGGCGACCTCGGGGCGGGCAGTGGCCTCCTGGGCAGACCGTGCTGAGTAACACAGGGGTCCCAGGACTCGGGAACCAGTGGCGTGGGACCAGGATTCCAGAGAGGGCCCCGGACCTGGAGGGACGGCCCTGGCCTAGTGGTCTCAGCTCCCCGTCTGTGGGACGAAGCCTGCGCTGTCCCGTCCCCTCCCACCGCCCGTCCCCCTCTGCACCCCGTCCGCACCCCGGGTCAGACGTCAGCTCATGCTCCTGCTCTGAACGGGCTCTGGCAACGGCTCGGTGAGGAGGCCAGGGGTGAGTGTGGCCGTCCACTGCCCTCTTTCTTGAGTACCTGGGGGTGGCCCGAGCTCCAGGTGCTGCAGGCGGATGCAGGTGACACTTGGCCCGTGGCCCGGCTTGGTCAGGGGAGTGAGGGGGTGGCCGAGTCCGTGCCCCTTGCCCCCTTCCCCCCTTTTCCTGGCTTTTCCTGCTGGCCTAGGGGTCACCTCCCCGTCTCCCCCTCCGAGGAGCACCTGCATGGAGCCCAGTCTGGAGGTGCACCGCTGGACCCCCCGGGGTCGAAACCTGTACGTCCGGGGGGAGGAGCAGCATGTACTGGGTGGGCATCGAGGTGACTGACCAGCCGCTGACACTAGGGGTCCTCTCCCGGGACCCTTGGCCTCCCTGGGTGGAGCACCCCCTCCTCCACCCCCTCCTCCGGCAGGCTGGGCCCCTCCCCCGCTGCGTGGCTCCGTGACAGGCGCCTGGGGAGTTGTCCTGTGATTCGGTTGGGATGTCGTGATTACTAGCTGTGCTTTTCACAGTGCGGGTGAGGCTGAGAGAAATAATAATAATAACACGTGAAAGACTGCCTGCAACATGCTATTTGCATTTTTAAGGAAACGCTTCTTTGAGACAGCCTGGGTGAAAGGTCACTATTTGCATATAAATGGAAAAGAAAGTGTGCAGGCTGGAGGTCCCTTCCGTCTTATTTTCTCAGCGGTGAGCTGCTGTTGGAGCGATTAAGGGACATGGCTTGCGTTTGGCTTTTACTGAATAGAGAAAGTGCCAGCGAGGCTGATTTGGAAGCACAGTAATGAGGGAAACGTGCACAGCTGAGGAGTCGGCCGCGCCCTGCCCCGCGCCCTCGCTCTGCTCAGCAGGTCTTCGCTTTGCCTCTCCCTGGATTCCGGCTCTAAAAAATGGGAGGAAAAAGAGCAAAACCTGCCCTGATTTGCCCCTCGGCCCTATTTGTGTTTCCCGCTCGAAGCTGGCCCCTGGGCGGGGTGTCAGCACCACCCCGAGACCTCGAGACCCCGAAGCCGGCGACAGAGCCCCGTTGGCCCTCTGGGCTGGGTGAGGGGGCGCAGGGATGGCCGGTGCCCGCGGGGGCCCTTGCGTGCGGGGCACAGCCGTCAGGCCCTCGCGAGGGCAGTGCCGGTGTCTGCGGAAGCCAGTCACGGCCAGGACGTTTCGGCCATGCTGGGCTTTGGGGACTGGCCCCATGGCTGAGGGGCCTGAGGACGTGGGGCTGGCTGCTTTGGCGACGCCTCACAGACGCCCCCACGGACCCCCACTACCGAATCATGAGTCACGTTTAAAAGCAGGTTCCGAAACAGTGTCAAACTCACAGAAATGGTGCGGATTTGGGATGAAAGTGTCCTTCCTGGGCCACCTGAGAGTCCCCCGGAGTCCAGGCCTGTGGCCCAGGCGCCCGCTGGGCGTTCTCTGCAGAGCCATCGGCACCCGCAGCGCCCCGGCCTCGCCCGGGCTCCTGCCCCGCCCGGTCCCGGCAGCCGGCGCCTCCTTTGCCCTTCGTGCAGCTTCGGTGTGTGTTCGTCAGCGGACCCCGTGAAGTGGGTGAGTCGGGGACACCCAGGGGTGAGGTCGCTGGTGTACATGGCGCCAACCCAGCGGCCCTTGCTGCACGTCGCTGTCCCTCCGTGAGCGGTGGCGGCCACTCTGAAACGGCCAGTCTGCTCCCCGTGCTGACACCTGAGCAGACGCGGTCCAGGTGACCCGCCGGATGACAACGTCACTCGGGTGCTCACGGTGCCCACCGCAGCGGGGGCCTCCGTGGCCTGAACCGGTGCCACTGCCCTCGGAGGCTCCCCCGCCCCCGCGGCCAGCCTTCTGGGGAGGGGCCTGGTGCTGCGTGTGCCCCGGCCCCTCGCTGCACGCATGTGCACGCACACGCACACGCACACGCGCACCGCACCTGTGCCGACTCACGCGGACGCCCCCTCCAGGCCCCCGCAGGCTGCAGTCCGGATTTCTCCCTTCTGTGCGTGCGGTTTTCCTCCAGCAGCGAGAAGTTGGGGGCCGTGACCCTTCGTGTATTTAGTTACTGGCTCAAACCCCTCCTCCACCCGGGGCCGACACCCACACCGGCCCCCTCCTCGCCCTGCAGGGCCCCTGACACCCACGCTCCGTGGGACACCCCACGGCACTCCAGGCCAGACCGGAACTGGGCTCGCAGGATGTGGGGCAGGACAGACCCTGCTGGCACGGCCTTGGGACCGGCCTCTGCTGGTCACAGCCGTCTCTTTGCTCCCGAACGCTGAGTGTCACCGTCACGCATTCATTCCCACTGCCGGGCCGAGCAGTGCAGACCAGGACTGTTTGTGGGACAGGTTTCCCTCTGGTGGGTAACGAACCCCGTCCTTCCCCTGAGTGACCTGCGCCCGGCGGGCGGTGTGGTTTGCGGCTGTCTCTCCGGAGCTGTTTTTGTTCTGTTTCCCATCGGGGGCTTTGACTGAGCGAGGGCAGAGGGCAGAGGGCAGAGGGCAGAGGCCAGAGGGCAGAGGCCAGAGGGCAGAGGTGTGGGCCCCTGTCACCCCCAAGGGCCCGTCTTCCCACCTTGGGGCTTTGGGGTCAGAGGTTCCCTGGGCCCAGAGTGTGGGATTCTGAGCTGCGGGCCCCGAAATGTCTCCTGCGACCTGTGGTTGGTTTCGTGTGGCTTCAAATTGTTTCTACGTGTTTGTTCTAACCTCTCTTCCTGCCTTTCTGGGCTTTGCCTTGAACCTGAGTAGCAGTGAAAATGGGGCGAATGGCAGGAAAACATTTTTTTCCCCCTCAGACGGAGAGATGTGTGCACACTGACCCCCAGGGCCCGGCTTTGCAGCCGAGGTGTTCCCTGTGCAGCTCTGAGGTGCAGCGGGGCGTGGGGGCTGCGTGCGGCGCGGGGCCGGGGCC
>NW_006442491.1:40874440-40924276 GCF_000325575.1 Pteropus alecto
TTCGAGGCGCTGCCGCCCGCCCCAGGCGCGTGTGCCTCCCCGGCCACCGGCAGTGCTGAGGGTCCAGGGCCCACACGGCTCTTTTTATTGTCGGTTTTGTTTAAAAGCAGATCGTGGCCACGCGAGTGGGCGTGACGTGGTGTCTCGCGGTTTCCACGGGCATGTGCCGGACGGTGAGACTCGAGCGTCTTTTCGTGCCGTCGTGCAGCTGGGGGGTGGTCTTCATGTGGCCTCAGTGCCGCCCCTGCCAGATATTCGCAAACATTTTCTCCCCGTCGATGGGTTGTCTTTTCAACTTAACAGTGTTTGACACACAAAAGTTCAAAATTTGGATGCAGCCCAGTTTATTCCTTTTTTCTTTTATCGCTTGTGCTTTTGGTGTCGTATCTAAGACCCCATCAAAGCCAGGAAGATTCGCTCCTGCTTTCTAAGAGGTTTAGCTCTCACGTTTGGATTAATTTTTGTGTACGCTGTGAGACAGGTTTTTCTAAACTGCCACAGGAATTTTAGAATTGGTTTGCCAGTTTTCGCAAAGAAACAAAACAGCTGGAGAGGCAGAGATGGTCAGATTCTGCTGAGATTCAGAAAGTGACGGGGGCCCCCCCGTCCATGCTCCCCGGCGGGAAGCCTGAGTCCCGTGAGAAGCGGCTGATGGGAGTGGGGTGCCTGAATCAGAGAGGACTTGGGGGGCTGGCGGGAGGCATGGGAGGGGCCTGGGGTTCCAGGGGGTGCAGAGGGGGAGCATGTGGAGCGTGGGTGTGATGTGGGGGTGGCGGGACCCCGAGGGGTCGCTGCTGGGGGAGCCAGTGGGAGTGGGGGAGGGGTAGAGTCAGCAGCTTCGGTCCTTTGAGAAATACGGCTGTGACGGGGACATGGGGGCGGCCACGGGGCTTGGCGTGCAGTCCACACGGACGGTGTTTTCAGACGCGATGCCTGAGCCTGTGGCAGAGCTGCAAATCTCCGGGGAGGGTCCAGCTGTGAGGCTGTGGCTGCGCCTGAGGCTCCTGGTGGGAGGAGGGGACATCAAGCCCACATGGAGGGGTGGGCTCGGCCAGGATGCAAGATGGCCCCCGCCTTGGGGGACGGAGCGGTGACACGCTGGGGGACACAGTGCGCTGGGCCTGCTGGGCGGCCGAGCTGGGAGAGGCGACATTGCTTGGGGGTGAGTGCCCTGGGGACCCAGGGCAGGGCACCCACCCTGCGCCCCGTGCGCCCCACCCATGGCCTCGCTGCTCTTGTCCGCCTGCCAGTCTCATAAAGTGACTCGGGGCCCCTGTGGGGTCAGACAGGGCATCCAGGACCGGGCTCCAGAGCGGGGTCATGGCCGGCATCCCGTCCTCGCCACCTGCTCCCCAGTGGCCGTGTGCTGGGTCTGGACGCTCTTGTCAGACCCGGGAGGGCTCGTCCCGAGGGTGGGCAGGGCCGGCCCCTCCCTCACCTCCCTAAGCCTCTCGCAGCTCTTTCCGCCCCGGTCGTGGGCGAAGCAGGTGACACGCAGGTCAGGTGTGGACCCTCCGCCTGGTGAGCGTCCAGCAGCAGTGTGACCCCTGGACGGGGCGTCGTGATGGGACCCCCAGCAGGGCCTTTCTTTGCCTGGGGACTCGGCAAGTGTTGGGGTGCGGGGCCCAGCAGGGGACCAAGAGGGCAGCCCCGGGGCGTTCGACCGGCTCCGGTGGGGACGACAGTTTGTTGCCACAGATTCCCCAGGAAAGGAGGGACTCGCATCCCGGCAGAGCTGGTCCTCGTCTGCGAGGGGTGGTCTTGCTCGACCTGGCACCACACCCAAGGGCCGCCAAGGTGTGAGCTGCTTCTTTGCAGGAGGGTCTTAGTGGGAGGGTGCTGCAGCTGATGCCCCTCAGCTGTGGGGACGGGTGTGGGGACCAGGGCGCATGAGTGGGCACCCCACGCTTCACTCCGAGACTCGGGGGCAGGTGAGAAGCACCCGTGAGCTGGTCATCGCTAGAGGCCCCTCTGCAGAGGCCCGGCCACTTCACCTCTGCTGGAGACCTGAACAGAAAGGGCTGGGGGGCGGGTCACGCAGGGCGGGGTGCCCAGGGGCCGGGACGACCTGCTGGTGGCCCAGACCCTCGGATCTTAGCTCCGCCGTCCCAGTTATCCCTGGGTTGCCGCGGTTACCTCACACGGGTACGCACGCCGCCGTGACAGAGGCCTCTGCGTGAGCCTTGCAGATCGGCCGGGGGCCCGCGCTCGCTGGCACCCTCTCTGGGAGAAGCCCGTCTGCTTTGCCGCCGGTGTCTCCCGGAACCCATCGCCGCCACCCACGCCGTGAGCGCTCGCCTCCGCCTCCGCCTCCGCCTCCGCCGAGACGCACCAGCCCGGGCTGGCCCCCTCGCCCTCGCCCCACGCCTGAGGCCGTCGGCCCTCTCCTCGATCTGCCTGAGAGGCCCGTCCTGCGTGCCCCTCGTGCTGTCCGCACGTGCCCGTCATGCCTGTGGGTGGGCCTGGCCCCATGTGCAGCAAGCCGATGACTAGTGGGGTCACGGTCCCAGAGAGTCCAACAGCTGGCACCGCTGGAGTCCAGACCGGCCCTCAGTCCACAGATGACCTGTAGCTCAGTGAGGGGGAGGGACACAGTAGGGACCAAACTGTCCCTTTGAAGAGTTTGCCTGAGGTGTCCCCTGGACAACCAATCTGCTTCACTCTGTGCTCCCGGAGGTCACCAGAAGCCCTTTAGTGGCATGCAGACCTTCCAGGTAAGAGGACACCGTGGCCAGGAGCCACCGTGCTGCCCGGGGCCGGAGTGTGGCATGCTAGAGAAACATTTGGGGATGCGCATCCAAAACAGGAGGGGAGGGTGGTGGGCGTAAAGCGGTGTGTCTGACCCGTCCTCAGCAGCACACAAACGCCCGGTTTCCGTTTCCTGTTTTATGGTCGGGTACTTGATGACCCTTCCTGTGAGACACTGTGGTTGTAGAAAGCAGGTTGTCATGGAAACGGGGAGTGCCGAGCAGGACCAGGGACACAGTGCACTTCTTTGTTGTGTCCAGCCGATGTCTTCCTTCAGCCTCTGCTTCGAAGTGTGCATTTATGCGAGGGATCGAATGTTCACTGGGGGCATCGCCTTGGAGAGGCAGGGGCAACAGAGGAAGGTTCTAGAGCCAGGCAAGGGGCAGGCGCAGGGGTGGCCCAGCCAGAGACTGATTTCCCCACAGAGCTTGGGTCTCTCGTCCCTGAGAGGTGCGGGCCCAGCCTCGCCCGTCGCCGTGGATTCTGGCAGGGGGCCGGTGCGGGGTCGGTGTGACAGTGACCGAGCCCCCTGCCTCCGTCCTGTAGCCACGCGGCTGGCATTCATTAGGTTTCTTCTTCTGACCCTCAGAAAATGAGTTCCGGGGAGAGCTGCTGAGTCAGAGGTGGACACACGGGGACAAGGCCAGCGACTGCAGGACCTTGAGGCTCCTGGCTGGACGTGGCAAGGTGAGGCACCCAGGCGGCTGCTCCCGGGGCCCCGGGTCTGGGCAGAGTCCTGCTGACCCCGGCGTGCAGCACAAAGCTACCTCTGTCCACTCAGCACCTGTCTAGACCAGGCGAAGCATAGGTGGGGCCATCAGTGACCTGCTCACTTCAAAATTAAAAGAAGGAAGGTGACTGAATGGAATAAATCTAAAATGTGACGAGAGAGTCTGACTTTGGCCAGGACCCTGCTCTACAGTCGGTCACTCTGGGCCCCGAATGCACCTCGGTCACCGTTGTCGTCCTCCCTGCTGTGACCTGGGGCCTGGGCAGGCTGACAATCTCTAGGGACTCGTGATGTCCGTTGATCTTGTTTATTTTGATCTCCCCAAGTAGAGGCGGGTGGTGCCTGCCTGTCTAAAACTCAGCGATGGCGGTGATGCAGGCCCCTCCCCTGACCACTCCCCAGACCGGGACCTCATACGTGCTCACAGCCACGCCAAGGCCTGCATGCTAGACCCTCCGTAATGTGCCTGGTGAAGCTGGGTCCCCAGGCTCAGGGGTCCCTTAGAGACGGAAGTGGAGGTGGCAGTGGGCTCCGCGGGCACGCCTTCCCAGATCCCGGGTCGGATTTCATGTTCCTGATATGTAGATGCTGTCGAGGAGCCAAGCCGTGACCCAGGGCGTGGCCGCCGGGATGTGGACGGCGGGGACGACAGGTTTTCAGGTGGCACTTGTGTTTTGCTCTCGAAGCCCAACGCGTTTCTCTTGAGCCTGGTGACTAGGATGTTCATCCTCGTGGGTCTGTTGAAGCACCTCGTCAGGCACCTCCGTTCACGCTCTCATTCCCGTGGGACTGTGAGCACCCTGCCCAGCCCTGCTGGAGCCCGGGGCAAAGGGGGAAGCTCAGTAACGCCAATCCCGTCTTTATTTAAATTTTTGGCATTTTGTTCATCTTGGATCTTTTGCATAAATTTTAATGTTTTAAAATGTTGCACTAAACTCTTATTCAATCTTGATTGCTGTAAGTTTGCACCTGGGCGAATGCGGGGCTCGCCTCAGCCCATCCTCGGCGTGAGCAGTTAAGCGGAGGTCGCGTGCGTGCAGCGTCCCAGGCAGAGGTGCTGTGGGCTGGCTCGGAGGCCGCCACAGCGGAGTGACGGTTGCAATGACATGAATCGTGTGCATTTTTTTCATAGTCAGGACACACGCAACATTTATCAGTGAGGTTCTCCGTCTGACATGGCCTGGTTCATGTGCCTGAAACAGTCGTAGTCATAACCTCGAAGAAAGCGGATCCAGATCAGCTTAACAAATACAATGGTGATGAAAAGCTTGAAATACCACAAAAATTGCCACCACGTGTTGCAGATGCCGCAGGAAAACGGCATGACAGGCGCTTGAGGCGGGTCCCACAAACGTGCCGGCTGCGAAAAACGCAGCTCCCCGCGAAGGGCGCTGAAACGGGCCCCGGGGCGCGGCGCTGAGGGACTGGGCCACTGGCAGTTGCCGGCGCTGTGTCGGGGTGGGCGGGGCTGTCTCCGTGGCTCTGGGTGACGAGCTCGGCAGGCGTGGCACCGGTGTGGCTGAGTCTGTGGCCACACTCACCAGCGGTTCGACAGGCCCCCTGTCCCTGCAGCCTGGGCAGACAGCCGGGCCTGGGTCCCTGCTCTGGGCAGAGAGGCTCAGGGGGACGGCCCGAGAGGGGCACGCTGTGGCTGGGGCAGGCGGCAGCTTCTCACCGAGGAGGCGCAGCCACTGAGAGCAGAGTGTCACCTCGGCGGCAGGACTGGCCTCTCACAGCAGGTGGAGGGGGCGGTGGCAGCCCCCACAGTCCTCTGTGCACGGTTGGCAGCCGCCTCCAAGTTCAGCACCAGAGAGGCGGACAGCTCAGAGGGGTCAGGAGGGCCCAGCACGGGATCCCCCGGTTGTGGTCTGGGGGTGCTGGGCAGGCGTGTGCGTGTGTGTATGTGTGTCTGGGGCTGCCGAGTGGGGGGTGTGTGCACGTGTGTGCACCTGCGTGCGTCTGGGCAGGCGTGTGAGTGTGTTTAACCTTAAGGAGAAGAGCTGTGGGCGTTGATGGGAGGCCCTTAGACCTCTTCTTGACCTTGAAGCGTGAGCTGTGTGGCCCATCTCGCACTCTGGAGGTGAGCAGTGGGGGGCGGTGGCCGCATGGACGGTGCAAGGCCTCCCTTCTCCCCGCTCCTGGACAGGGTGCACCCGATGAGGGAGGCAGGTGCTGCCGGGTGTGACCTTCCCATTCACCTTGTGGGTGTCACTGGACCTCTGCCTTGGGCAGGTGGAATTCCGTTTGTGCTGGAGCTTTGAGCAGGGGCGCTCGACAGGGCTGCTCTCCTGGGTGTCACTATGCGGCTGTAATTTTCAGCCTGGGGCTAGTTGGGGAGAGCCCTCCCAGACACACTCCGCGGGTGTCCTTTCTGCAGCCCGGGGCACCAGTCAGGAGAGTTTCAGAGAGCAGGATGTCCCCAAAGGGGGGCAGAACGGTCACCACAGGGAACGAGGTGCCACGATGGCCCCGGGGGTGCAAGGGTACAGCGTGCGGCCCAGCCTCAGAGACCAGAGACTGGGAAGCAGGCTGGTGCCGAGGGCTCTTGGGTGACCCGGGCCGGAGTGTGGCACATGCTCAGATAAAGGGAGTCGGGGGTGGGGAGGCTGTGCAGGGTCTGGGGGGCCTGGCGGGGGAGGCAGCTGCCCTCGAGTCCTGCAGTGGGGCTTCTCCTGGGGTTGAGGACAGGGGTCAGCCACAGCACTGTGGCTGGCGTCAGCAAGCGAGAGAAGAAAACCAGCCGGCGTCGCCCTAACGTCTCTCCTCACCCCGGCACAGGGGGAGACAGGGCGGGAGCCGACAGAGTGAGCGGCTGCCAGTTCCTGGCCACGTCCTGTGTCCGCACCCCATGCCGCTCCTTCCTTCTAGGCAGCGCTGCCCATGTCCCCTGGGGACCAGCAAATGCCCCCCTCTTCCTCTAGGTCATGTGGGGCGAAGCACCGCCCTCTCCCTCAGGGACACTGTACCACATGATCTTGTGGATTTGAAAACTGTCCCAAGTCCCCAGCTTTGCTGGCTGTTGGGACGAATTCTGAAGTCAACAAAATGCTAACCTGTCTGGTCCCCCAGCCCAGGGCTGGGCGAATGTGCCCTATGGGCTTGGCGCCCGGTGGTCCCTGCTGATGCTGCCGGCCACTTCCCCAGCTCCAGGACCTCAGAGGCGTTTCGACTGCCGCCGTTAGTTTGTCCATCCAGCCACCGTTATGTAATGAGTACTCATCAGCAATTGAAGCTGTGGCACCCCGCTCTCCGCAGAACAGATCGTGACCCCGGAACAGGTGTGAGCGTGCTTATTTCAGATTGCAGCGAGGGCTGTGAGGACCTTGGCTCTGAGCGACTCTGGCCGCCCAAGCGTGCTCCCAGCCCAGCTCTGGAGCACCTCCGGCCTGCGGCGGCCCTCGCGAAGAGCCCTCAGTTTCCACTGATGCTCGGAGCCCCCCATCCCAACTAAGGCCCCAAGTCTGCACTGTCCCTTGTGGGCAGGGACGCCGGGTGCCAAGGCCGGCGCTCCTCAGCCCAGGACGCCCCAGGGGGCCAGGATGCAGGGCCATGTCTGGGGCCGCATGGGTGTGGTTCTTTGTCCAGCAGTGACCGCCTGTGTAGGTGGGGACAGGCTGGGGGTCAGAGGTGGGGGACGTGGAGTACCTGATGTCCGGCACAAGAATGACGAGCCCACGCCGAGTGCTCGCTGATCTCTGGGGTCGGGCGGCGCTGCCCTGAGGTTCCGGACGGCCCGGAAGTCGGGGTCCTGCCTCGGTGCCCCGAGTTGCCGCCCAGACGATTTTCGCTCCCATGCTATAGCGCTAACCTGTCTGTTGTTCCCATAGTTCAGTTTCTTCCCTTTTAAAATCAGAGCCACACGCGCTTACTGACCGTTCGATGCAGAGAGATTGTAGCTGGGTGGTGCCCAGCACACGCGGCTCCATTACGCACCCCTGCGCCCCTCGTCCCCCGCTCTGAATAGTTTATCCGCAGGAAATCCAGGTTGCCAAGGCACTTTTGCGTGGCAGAATGCTTGCCAGTTTCCTTGGGAAGCTGACAGGGAGAGGCCGTAGGCTACATGCCGGCTGCACTGGGCACTGGTCGTTGGCACCGGGTCTACCGTGCCCCGGCTGGAAGGCCCCGCTGGCTCCTGCAGAATCGTTAAGGAGCTCCTTGTGCCTGCCTCTCTCCCCACTTTAGACGTGAGCCGTGGGCCCCTGGGGCGCCTCTGCTGCAGGGGGCTGAGGCCCACAGCGGCCTGCGCCTGACGGGCTGCGTGAGTCACCTGGGGTTTGACTCTTCTCCCTCGACAAGCCGTGTAATCGATCACTGAGCGTTAGTGCGGCCCGCAGGCCGGTTCCCTTTGCAGACTCCCCCTACTAATCGGGGGCTCTCCTCCTTCTTCCCGGGGGGCCTCACACACTGGTCCTGCTGCCCCTTCCCCTGGCTACTGTCCCTGCTGTCCGCTGTCTGGCTGTCCCTCTAGCGGCCTTAGCTGGACTGCTGCATCTTCTTCCTGACCATGGGACAGCCGGTGAGACCGGTGCACGGCGGACACCAGGGCTGGCGCCCGCCCCCGCACCTCGTCGTCACCTGCCTGCCCAGACTTAACAGGACGACGGTTCCGTGTGATGAGCTGTAGCCCCTGGGGGCTCTCTCTCGACTGCCTTGCAGGACAGTGTGGGCAGTGTCCCCCACGGAAGTGGGCGAGGGGCAGGGAGTGTAGGGTGGGTTCACCAATCAGTGGGCGGTGGGGTCCAGACTGTGCAGGTGCCTCATTGCCCTGGGAGGGAGGCTCATGGGTCCACATGGCCTCGCCGGCCTTAGCCTGGCTCTCACCGAGACACCTCTCCCCTGGAGCCTTGCGGCCCAGCCCCGGGCACTTGGTGTGTGGCTCATGGCACTAGAGTGTGCTGTGAGTCCAGGAGCCACACCAGGCTTCTGAGAGTCACCACGAAACCAAGTCCCATTCACCTCGTCTTATGCTGGTTATTCTGGGGCTGACCACGCGTTGGGAAGATGGGGTTCAGCATGTTAGCGTTAAAGTTAACTTTAGTTGTTTCTTTTTGCACCTTTGATGCAGCCGTTAGAGGGCGTCCGTGACGTGGGTGACTTGCCCTCTGTCCTCTGGGAGTGCAGACTGTCCCGTCTAACATTAGGATCAGCCCTGTGCCCAGGCCACCTCTGCGGGGGCTGCTGCGAAGCATGTGGCGGACGCCAGGCTGTCCCCTCTCTGGGAGCTTCCCTGAGGCCCGTTTGGTCCCCGCCTGTTTCTCATGGGACAGTGGAAGCACGTAGCTCCCACGGGACGCTGGGCCCTGCAGGGTGGTGGGCCGTGGGGGGCAGGGCACAGGGTCCCCAGGAGCTGGGGCTCTCTGCTCTGGAGCCTCTGCCCCTTGCTTGCCACCTCCGGTTCCAGGCCTGTCCCGGCCTGACAGCCCATTGTCACGGCCTGACCTGCACCAGCAAAGCTTGAGCCAGGAAATGGCTGGGAGCTGGTGCGGCCCTCAGCGTGTTAATGCCACGATTGTATTCTTTGCAGATGAGCTTAGAAACCGAGGACAAACGAGCTCGGACGCGGTCCAAGGCCCTCCGAGGTGAGTGTGGCTGTGGCCTCGAGTCCCAGATGCCGAAGCTGTAAACTCCAGTCCCCCAGCAGCTCCCATGGGAGGACAGAGCCCCACAGCAATGCCCGGGTCCTGGCCTGCTCCTCCCTGCCCTGGGCGCCGGGGGCATGGCGCGTCTGGTGGCCTCAGGGTGCCCGAAGGGCCTTTGGCTCAGACAGACCCGTGTGGGGAGGAAATGAGGGGCCGATAGCTGCATAGAGCGTAGAAAGCAACACGTAGCCAGGGACCACCTTTCGGAAAAGAAAGGCCAGCGCAGCCCCTGTGCCTCCCAGGACACCGCCCCCGTGCTGGTTCTGCGGTGGGGAGGGCGCTCTGCAAGGACCGGCCCATCCCCTCCCCGGCCTCAGCTCCCTGACACCACAGGCCACACGCCAGGCGTGGCGCCAAGCCCTCAGATGTCTGGTCCAGGCGGGTCGGCCCCCGGTGGCCCCATCTCTGACCGACGGCCACTTGGCCCCTCTGCGCCCCCCTCCGTCCAGCTTCGTCTGCTGGGTCATGTTTCCTGCTGGAGGCCGACCTCCCCCGGCAATTAGAGAAAAGGGTCCCTTCCCGGCCTGGGGCCCAGGGAGCCTGTCCGGCTGGGTGCCCGGCCGCTCTGTAGGACGCTGGGGGCCGTGGGGGCCTGGAGCAGGCTCTGGGTTCGGGGACGCAGCTTGCTCTGTTAGACCCGGGGGCGCACCAGGCCAGGAGAAGGTGAGGCTGAGCCCTCACGGGAGGCCCTACTGTTTTTGTGCGATTCTCGCCTATCAGTACCAACTCCATGTGTTTCCTTCTCTCTCTCTCTCTCTCTCTCTCTCTCTCTCTCTCTCGCTCACTCAGCGCCCCCAGAGCCTGCAGGCGCCGACCTCAGGTAAGAAAGGCCTCCTGAGCCGGGACTGAGCCGTGCATGCGCCTGTGACCCGGACAGCCTCGCGTCCCACGCTGGGGCTCTGGACAGGCCACCTGCACCCTAGAGCTCCTGCCTCCCGTGGGCCCCCTGCTCCCTGCCACCTCCGTCCTGGCCCCAGGGCGCAGCCAGCCTTATGACTGGGCACGGAGGTGCCGGACCTGGCCAGCACAGTCCCCAGCCAGGTGCTCACAGATGACTCTGTGTTGGCCAGGCTGAGGGCCAGTTTGGCCAGAGGGGACGGGGCAGGCCGTCCCCCGTCCCGGGTCTTCCGCCGACGCTGACCGGTTTTGTGTCTCGTGGTAGCCGAGCTCGGTGACTTTCGAGGTTCCAGGCCGTGTCTCACAGGGGACCAGGGTCCAGAGCAGGGAGGGAGGGCCGCCTACGGCAGACAGCTGCTGGGTCAAGGCAGGGGGCCCGGCCCTCCTCTCACGGGCGACTCCCCTTGCCTACTGGTTGCCCTCCTGGCCGGGGTCCGCCCGGTGCCTACATGGCGGTGGTCCCAGCACCACCCACAGCACCTCTGGACGGGGCTCTGTGGGCCGTGCCCTCCCGGGTCCTCTGGTGCTCGGGCGGAGCTCCAGTGAGTGGCCCCGGTCAGAGGGCCCTGGCCCCCCATCTTCCCTAGGGGGGATGGTGACGACACATTCCAGCCCGAAGCCAGAGGAGCGAGGGCAGTTACTGCCAGCCTCTGGTGCCAGCGTGCTCGGGCGGAGCTCCAGCGAGTGGCCCCGGTCAGAGGGCCCTGGCCCCCATCTTCCCCAGGAGGGATGGTGACGACACGTTCCAGCCCGAAGCCAGAGGAGCGAGGGCAGTTACTTCTCACGGATCTCGTGTGAGGCTTGAAGCACGGCTGAGACGGCTGCCGAGCCTCATTCTTGGGGGGTGAAGGGGCCCTGAGCCCTCACAGCTCTGGGGCTGGGCACATTATGGTGCCCACACGCCGGGACAGCGGGGAGGTGGCCTGGCCCCAGGGGGCTGTCCATGCTGAGGGGTCAGGCGACAGCCGCATCCGAGGAAGTCTCCGAGCCACCAGACTCCTGGGTGGGGAGACACAGAGCGTCCGGTTCCCGAGGGCGATGCACAGCTGGGGGTGGCCCTATCCCAGGGCCTCAGCTGCTCTTGAGCCCCGGGGTGACAGCCTCACTCGGCTGTGAGCAAACGCGGGCCGGGACCGTTCCATGCTGCACCAGGTAGCTGTCGAGTGGAAGGCTTGTGCCAGCCAGGAAAATGAGAGGACCCCAAAGTGTCCCCGTGTCCCTGTAACCTCTGGGGCTGCAGCTCGGGTACAGAGGGGAAGGGGTGTGGTGGGGGCGGAGGCTCAGGGCCTCGGGCGCGTGGCGGGCTCTGTAGCACTTGCTCAGCACTGTCTGGATCTCGGGAACGGTCCTGAGAACTCTGCCGGCGAAGTGGGGAAACTGAGGCTGAGAGGGTTGCGGGGGGGCCGGCGGCAGGAGCAACGTCATCGCACACTCCACGGTTCAAAGCCCGGTCCTGGGGCGCGGGGCGGGAGGGCGAAGCTGGGACAGGGGCCAGGTCATGCCCCTGGGGGCCCACGGACCCTCCCCTGAGCCCGGGCCAGTCCCCTGGAGGGCTGCTCCCCGGGGAGATGCAGGGAGGCTCCGGGGCGGTGAGCCCGGGTGGAGCAGAGAAGGCTTCCAGGAAGAGGTGCCTCTTCCTCTGGGCCACGTAACGTCCCCCTGAGGACGTCCTCGGGATGTCCCCTGGGGTCGATGATGGGGAGGAAGTTGAGCACGTGACTCAAGGAAGCTCCAGGCTTTGGTAAGAGCGGCTAATTGATTCGGCAACAGTGGGGGCTGTGGGGGGAGCTGGGAAGGCGAAGCTGAAGGGCCCGTCACTGTCTCGTAACCTTGAAACGGCGGAAGCAAAGGCTCCCGAAGCGGTCCGTCTCGGGTCGCGAGGGGCCGGCCCGTGTCGGTGAGGCTGCTGTGAGCGTCTGGACGTTGCCCACCTTCACTGGCCGTGCGGGCTGCCTGTTTGCTCGGCAGCCGCAAGGCTCTGACAGGTTTTGTGCAGAAACCAGGGACCAGTCATCGACATCTCAGTCCTGGAGACAATGTCTTCAGAGCCCTTCTAGCCCCCGAGCATCAAAGCTTGGAGAACGGGGACCGACGGCAAGCAGCCCCTGGGCCGCGTGAGGGCCGCCGCTGGTGCCTGCGGCTGTGAGCTCGTGTGGGCCTCTGAGCTGCGGCTGCGCACGCTGCCTCTGACGGCATTTGTCGGCCGCAGGGATGGGCAGGTGCCGTGAGCGAGGACTGCGAGCCAGGGCTGCTTCCCCTCCCGGCACGTGGACGAGCCCCCTGTCCTGGCGGAACAGCCACCCACAGAGAAAAGCCACCGCTGTGTCCTGGGGCAGGAGCATCGCGATGTTGTGGCTCGTGTAGAATCACTTGAATGGAGCACAAGGGACAGACACCTGTCGTCCCCACCCTCCATGGCCACCCGTCCCGCTTGTCCCTTCTGGCTCAAGCAGAGCGTCCAGGAGGCCCAAGTGCCTGGCAGTGTGCGTCGGCCTGGCACACGAGCCGGCTGTCCTGTGCGCCGTCGGAGCTGGTGGCTTTCGCTCTGTCCTGGGGAAGACGGGCCACATGTGCTGGCATTTGGTCTGGACTTCACTGTCACAGCTTGCTGCTCATGTCCGGACCCCTGGCAGTGGTCGCCCCACCCAGCGCTGACCGCTGGGCCCTCTGCGACCCTTCCTGCCCGTCCTTGACTGTGCCCTGGCTGCCGTGGGAGCAGCGTCTCGGGGCCTCTGTCCCCTCCCAGAGCGGGCCCTCGCCAGCTCTGCACGCGTGGGCTCAGCCCGTCCTGCCCCCTCCCCCGCGATGCCAGGTCCTCCGTACTGGGATGGAGGTGCGTCTCGCAGCAGGTGACGTGTTCGGGGCAGCGCCCGGCCCCACAGGCCTTCACAGCAGCTGTCACCTAATTGCCTGATTAACTCAGTGATTAATCAACTAATGGGGACCTCAGCTTCAAATCCCCAATAACGAGGAGCTTTTGTGAAATGTCTCAAAGCTAGTTCTCGAGAGTGAAAGCAAGTGCGGGCGTGGGCTGGAACAGAGGTGGGGGTGCAGCTCCCGTGAGTCCCCCGGGCAGACGGAGGCCCCTGTGGGGCAGCGTATGTCCCCCCGCTCCCTCCCCCGGCTCCATCCCTGTCTGCTTTCTCACACGGTGGAAGTCAGCACTGCGATCAGCCCGATCAGCCAAGGTGGCCCAGCACAAAGGACTGTGGGGAGCATCCCCACCAGACACCTGTGCCCCCCGAAGGCTACTGCTGAGCTCAGGGGTGGGGCATTCCCTCTGCAGATGGGGCAGTAAGTGTGGCCGGCATAGCCATTGGGCCCAGCTGTCTGCACACTGGCCGCTCACGCAGCGGAGACGTCACCGGGAGTCTGGGCAGAGGGCGGGCGCCGGGGCCTCTCTGAGTCCCAGGAGCCTCCGGGATGGTCGGCCCGTAGTGTCCCTCCTGCACGGGCTCTGGTCCTTTGTAGGCAGCTCAGACCCCTGATGCTGGCCCTGTTGAAACAAGGTCTTCTGGGCTTGGCAGGGCCCTGGGGTGACCCCTCCCCCGAGGGGCTAGGCCCCTGTTAGGCGTCTCGCTGGCTGTCAGGCTGCTGCTCTGCAGAACTGTCCGTGGTTGGGGGGCGTGTCCGGCAGCCCGCAGGACCCTGATCCCCCCACGGTCCTCCTTCCGATCCGTGTCCAGGATCGGAAGTTTCTGGAACACCCCGAGGTTGAGTCTGCGGGAGACGGGTATTGGGAGCTCCTGGGCCTCATGCCGCCGAGTTCTCCCCGGCAGCTCCTGGGCCGTGGCTCCTCTGGGCTTCGCCTCCGTTCATGGGGAGCTGGGCCCACGCCAGGTGCTGGTGCTGGAGCTGGGTCTTCGCCACCATGCTGTGCCCGGTCCAGCTGGGGGCCAGGTCTGCATGTCACAGGTTCGCTCCTGCCAGGAGAAGGGCACACGGGGCACAGGATGTCGGCCATGGTCACAGGGGACCCAGGATTTGCACTTCTGTTGGGCCAGACTCAGAGGGTCCCGAGTCCCAGCCCTGGGAGCCCGGTGGCAGTGTGCCTGCACGGGGAAGGACCTCTGTGGGGGGAGGGAGCCGGTCAGGGGCCGAGCCGGAAGTCTTATCTAATCACACGCACTCGTGGAGTCACAATCACTTCGTTCGTGGGATTAAAGGCGGGGAGCTATTTCATTCATTCTTAGCAAATGGCGAGCGGCCGTGCCGAGATGGACGGTTTGGAGACGGTCTTCTGTCCCCCAGGGAGGGTCTGGGGGGTTCCCGTGGGCTCAGCCTGCCCCGCGTGACGTTCCCGCCCGTCCCCCGCAGCTGCCCGACCCCAGGATGCACAGGCTCGGGACACGCACGGGGCAAGTACTCCCGGCACCGCAGGTAAGGAGGCCGCGGGCCCTCGCCAGAATCCTGGGGGGCGTGGGCTGCTGGGAGCGGGAGCCCTGCTCCCAGGAGGTACCCTTTGTGGGCCTCGAACCTCCACTTCTGGCCGTGGGCGCCCGGAGTCCTGCACAACTGAGACTGAGCGCGGCCGTGTGTGCGTGCGTGCGTCCGTGCGTGCATGTGTGGGGCCGTGTGTGTGTGTGTCCGTGCGTGTGTGTCCGTGTGAGTGTGTGTGTGCATGTGCGTCTGTGTGTGTGCAGCCGTGTGTCTTTGTGTGAGTGTTTGTCTGTGTGTATGTGTGTGTCCATGTGTATGTGTGTGCGTGTGTGTGTCCATGTATGTGTCCTTGTGTGTGTGTCTGTGTGTGTGTGTCCGTGTGTGTCTGTGTGTGAGTGTGTGTCCATGTGTCCGTGTGTGAGTGTGTTTCCGTGTGTCCGTGTGAGTGCGTTTCCGTGTGTCCGTGTGTGAGTGTGTTTCCATGTGTCCGTGTGAGTGTGTTTCTGTGTGTGTCCGTGTGAGTGTGTGTGAGTGTGTTTCCGTGTGTCCGTGTGAGTGCGTTTCCATGTGTCCATGTGTGAGTGTTTATGTGTGTGTCCGTGTGTGTGTGTGTGTGAGTCCGTGTGTGTGTGTCCGTGTGAGTTTGTGTGTGCATGTGCGTCTGTGTGTGTGCAGCCGTGTGTGTCTTTGTGTGAGTGTGTTTCCGTGTGTGTCCGTGTGTATGTGTGTCCATGTGTGTGTCCGTGTGTGTGTGCGCGTGTGTGTCCGTGTGTGTCTTTGTGTGAGTGTGTTTCCGTGTGTGTCCGTGTGTATGTGTGTCCATGTGTGTGTCCGTGTGTGTGTGCGCGTGTGTGAGTGTGTGTGAGTGTGTGCGTGCGTGTGTGGCCGTGGGAGGGAGGCGGCACGGCGGGGACCCCAGAGCAGATCATGTGCACAATAGGGTGACCTGGGTGTCCTGCCACCTGGTCGTCATCTGGGGGGTCAGCGGGCCCTCAGTTACCCCACTGTGGTGGCCGTTCCGAGGACCTGCAGAGCCCCCGGCCAGGCGCCCGCACTCGGGCATGGCTCTGGGGTCCTGCCGAGGTCAGGTCTGAGAAGCAGGAAATGCAATTGGAAGCGTGTCGGGAGCTTCTTGCGTGGGTGGTGGGTGTAAAGTCTCGTACCCAGCAGGGGGTCTGGGGCATCCAGCTGCGGGATGGCGACGAGACGCAAAGGCGGGCGCGGGGCGGGGCGGGAGGGGACCCGGGCGTGCTGACGGGGTGGCCCCTGGCCCCGGTCTCCTCCGCCCAGTTTGCAGAGCTGCCCTCTGGCCAAGAAGAGGAAGCTGGACAGCACCGAGGCCCAGCACCTGGCGTCCAAGCGGAAGTCTCAGCCCCTGAAGCTGGCTCTTGATGAGGGCTACAGCGTGGACAGCGATGGCAGTGAGGACGCCGCGGTGAAGGACGCCTCTGTTTCGGGTGAATCGGAAGCCACTCTGGAGGAGGACGACGCCGAGATGTCAGGACAGGACGAGATTCATCGCGCTGAGCCAGCTGAAGGTGCTTTGTGGCTCTCTCTTCCCCGAACAAAGGCACCGAGTGTGTCCCTGGTGAATCGCTGCCTGTGGGCAGGGACAGCCCACCTGCCAAGAAAGCCCTTCCCGAGAACAAGTGACGTCTTGTCCTGACCCTGGCTGGGACTTCCTGGGCAGGGGGCCTGTGGACGGGGGTCTGTGTGGGAGGCGGGCGGACACGCGGGGTGTGTGTCTGGCCCTCGGGAAGAGCCCCCGGGGGCCAGGGTGAGGGGGCTGCTTGGCACCCACAGAGCAAGACGGGAGGGTGACCGAGGGTCTCTGTGGGAAACTTCTGCCCTGTGGGGCCCACCGGGGTGGCCAGGTTGAGGCCCCAGCGCTCGACAAAGGCCAGTGTGAAGGGCTGAGGTCCGGACCGCCCCAAACCTCAGGCTGCTGCTGTCTCCCACCCTTGCAGGGTCTGAGGTGTATTTTTATTCTGTTTTGGAGCCAGTCCGGGGAGGGTCTGCACGCCGGTGTCCTGGAGTCCAGGAGAAGAGGGCCGGCTCACCTGCCTCCTGCGGGGTGCGGGGGGCTTGAGTGTCTGAGCATGTGCGGACGACCTCGCTGGCCTGCATGTGCTGGGGTGCCCTGGGCCTCTGTCATGGTGGCTGAAGTACAAACTTGGGCCCTTTAGAAACATAAGTTTGTTTACTGGTTTTCAATTTTGAAGCAATTCTTAAAATCTGATGTATTTGAGCTTCATGTCACGAAACGCATGTTGACCTGACTTGAGAAAGTTCACACCATGGCTTTGGGAAGGCAGTGGCAGAAGTTCAGTGTCACCTCAGACCCGGCTGGGCAGGGTGGGGGGCACCAGGGCCTGACCGCCCCCTCCCCGGATCCATCCCACGTGGCGTCTCTGGTCTCATGTAGGACGGAGCCCCATTACCTCTCGTGCGGCCTCTGGCCCCATCAGCAGCCCGGCAGGCCCCTCCAGAGGCTACCAGGAGCTCATCGCCACGTCCCTCCTGAACTTGGGCCAGGTCGCCGAAGAGGCCCTGGTCAGGGAGGACTCGGGCCAAGGGGCCAGACGAGGCCCCGGTGTGGTGCACTTGCTGCGGGATGAGCCTGAAGAAGGGGCTACCAGTGACGAAGGGGACAAGGACATCTTTATCCAGCCGGAAGAGGCAGAGGAAGTCATCGAGGTCACCAGCGAACGCTCCCTGGAGGGTATGAGCAGCGAGGAGTCCAGCAAGCCAAGAGTCACCCTGGGTGACGCAGACGGGGCTGAGGACGAGGACGAGGACGAGGACGAGGACGAGGACGGGGACGCAGACGAGGATGAGGACGAGGACGAGGACGCTGCTCCCGGGTGCATCTGTGAGGACGCTGCCCCCTGCGCTCCCACCCCGCGGGCCCCCGAGCCCGCCAGCCCCGAGCCCGCGTACTCCGTCCTCGTGGAGGTGCGCTCGGACGACGGCCAGGACGAGGACTCGCGCTCGCAGAAGTCTGCGGTCACAGATGCGTCGGAGATGTACGACGTGATGACCCGCGGGAACCTGGGCCTCCTGGAGCAGGCCATCGCCCTGAAGGCCGAGCAGGGCCAGCCGAGCCCGGGCGAGCCGGCGAAGGGGGCCCGGCCCCTGGATGCCCCGCCGAGGACCTGCTGCGGCAAAGGTAGGCTGGGCGCTGGCCACCTCCCGTCCTCACCCAGGCGTGAGCAGACGGCCCAGGCGTGGGGAGGCAGGCCCCGGGGGAGAGGTGGCTGGAGGAAGGTCTGCGGTGGTGGACGGATGAGATGAGGGACGAATACGCACATGACCACTGACCGTGGCCATTGGACCTGCAGAAATGGGCTCACGTGGGGCCCATTTCTGGAGAGAAACACACACTGAGGCTCCAGGTGGGAGGAGGGGGTGGGAGGGACAGTGAGCTGGCCCCAGCGGCTCTGCCACAGCCTGTGGGACACACCTGGGCCGTGGAGGGACTTGAGCTGTGGGCACCTCCTGCTGGCTGAGATGCGGGGCCAGAATCTCTGGGAATGTCACGCACATGAGAGCAGCTTAGAAGCATGTGTTCAGGGGCACGGCTGGGGGACGCAGTTGGGATTGTCCCTGCAACCTGGAGGGCAGCTGTCGAGGGGGACCCCTTTCAGGGTGGCACAGGCTTGAGGGACAGCTATTTGGGGTCACATATTCTGGTCAGCACGGGCTCAGGCTCAGGCCTTTAGGGGCCATGGACACAAGGAGAAGGTGATATGGCCTCGGGCATGGCGTTGGGGCCTGTGTAGGGTGTCAGTTTAGGGGCAGGCTCGGTGCCCACAGACAGTGGGACTCTGCTGGGGAGGTGCATGAACAGGGACACCATGGCACAGACAAAGTGACAGCCCCAGGCCAGGAGCTCGGTGACTCATCCCTGTGGGGCAGACATCAGGGGGCTGGACGCAGCACGCACGGACCCAGGGAACAGAGCCGCAGGGCGGTGCAGGTCCAGCTGGGAGTGCACGGGCCTGAGGACATGGCGGGCGCCCTGGACAGAGGCCTGGACAGAGTCAGCTCAGGAAGCAGACCCTGGGGGGATCTGTCGGCCCCTCGGGGCCCTGCCCTCCCTGTGAGGGCGGCTCTGTGACTTCGGGGCCCCATACTCACCAGTGACCGCTGTGGGCTGGGTGAGGCCAGTAACTGAGATTTGAGCTTTAAATTCTACCAAGGCGTTTATTAGTCACACGGCTTAGGGTAAGTTACCTATTTGTCCTCATTTTGTCAGATCCAGAGGACACGACCTGATGGGGCCCTTGTCACATGCCTCCACCTCCAGCTCTGTGCGGAGGCTGGACCTCGGGCTGGGGGCCCTGGCCTCCACGTGGAAGCCAGTGGGCGAGGGAGCGGGCGCCAGCGCACGTGGGCTGTGTATGCAGCGCTCTGCTGAGCTGCCTGGGCAGACGCCAGCTTCTCCAGGGCCACTCCATGGTCCAGGCCCTGGACCCCCCAGGCTTCGGGGCAGTCTGGCCATTCTCCTGTCTGGGTGGCCGGAGAGAGGGAGTCGGAGCTGTCGGTCCCCCTGCTCCCCACCCCCCACCGGCTTCCTGGCCTCTGAGGAGTGTGGCTTGTGTTTTAGATTCCTCGAGAGCTGAGAAACGGGAGATCAAGTGTCCGACACCGGGCTGTGATGGCACGGGCCACGTGACCGGTCTGTACCCTCACCACCGTAGCCTGTCCGGCTGCCCCCACAAGGACAGGATCCCGCCGGAGAGTGAGTAGCACGGGTGGTCCCTGCTGCTTGGATGGTGCCCCGGGCGGGCGTGGCCACGCAGGGTCCTGTCCCTTCGGGTTGGCAAGCTCCAGATGCCCGGTCTTGGCCCTACAAGGCTGGAGACACGGAGTGTGCCCAGTCATTTACCTCGAGATGGCGGCCTGGGTCAGGGCCAGGTTGGGGGTGCTCAGGAGAAAGCACGTCCGTCATCCTGGCTGGAGGCAGTGATGGTGGACGCTAAACTCACAGGGATGAGTCACAGACCGGCTGGTGGCTATAGCGCTGAGTTGGTCTCTGCCCCAGGAGGCAGTGGTCCTCCGTGGGAGGGGACGGGCCTCGCCAGGCTGGGGACTGGGGGATGGAGCACCTCTGAGCCGCCGCTGCAAGCTGTAGCCTTTGGGGGGGCTGCCACGTCCTGCCTGGCTCACCGCCGCTCCCCGGTTCTCTCGCAGTCCTGGCCATGCATGAGAATGTGCTCAGGTGCCCGACCCCGGGCTGTACGGGCCAAGGCCACGTGAACAGCAACCGCAACACGCACCGAAGGTACTTGGGCTGGGCTGGGCCTGCCACGTCCCCTGTGCCGCCCCTCGAGGCTGGTGTGAGGTCAGGGCCAACCGCTTCTGGGGGTCAGAGCGGCACCTGGAGGTGTGACCACCGGCGCCCCTGTGAGTGGGAGTGGGCGCAGCGAGGGTGGGGGCAGAGAGGCCTCCTGCCACGGTGACGGCCAGCGAGACGGCCCTGCCACTGTGCGGAAGCCACTGCGGGCCGACCGGGCTCCGGGCCACCCTGTGGGGCACGGGGACCTGGGAGCAGTGAGGTTTCTGGCGCACTCGTCTCCCTGCTCCTGAGCCCACGGTGGCCGTGGCCGAGAGGGGACGCACCCCGGCTCCAGCAGGCACGCGCCCAGTGAAGGGGCTGCCAGAGGCGCCGAGGTCACTCTGTGAGAACAGGCTGGGTTCCTGGGTGCTGCTGTGACCGTCACCTCTGCAGACCCAGCGTGGTCACTGAGTGCCGACAGGTGGGGCCGCACCGTGATGTCTCAGATTGCGAGCCCCTGGTGCGACCCTGGCAGTCCCTGCCCTCTGGGGTCGTGCCCTGGTCGTGGCCCGCGAGGCTCAGGGTCTCTCTGAGCTGACTGACGGGCTGCGAGCCAGAGCCCCTCCCCAAGGCAGGTGGGCGGGCGGTGAGGAGACAGGAGGGAGGGGCGGCCCATCACCCGAGCTCCCGAGGAGCCTCCGTGCGGTGCTCTGGGCCGGCCGAGCGCGCGTCACCCTCGGGTGCCATCGTCGAAGGGTTTCCCCAGATGCACGCTGCCTGAGCAACCGGCACTTCGAGGCCCGCAGAGCGGGAGAGGGACCCAGTGCGGGAGCCGCAGGCTCCTCAGGGCTGCTGCTCCCAGTGTCCTGGCCTGGGCCGGCAGGGCCTGGAGGAGAGGGCTCAGCTGTCCCCTTGTCCTTCCTCTAGTTTGTCTGGGTGTCCCATCGCTGCTGCTGAGAAGCTGGCCAAGTCTCACGAGAAGCAGCAGCCGCCGACGGGAGACCCTGCCAAGAGCGGCTCCAGCTCAGACCGGACGCTCAGGTGGGTGGAAGAGGCCGCGGCCCCAAAGGGCTGCTCCGTCTCCCGGTGCACGTGCGTGTGTGCGTGCGTGCCTTGTGCATGCTCGTGTGCCATGTTTGTGTGTGCATGAGTGTGCATTTCCGTGTGCGCCCGTGTGTTTGTACGCCTGTGTGCGTGCGCGTGTGCCGAGGCCTCGCATTGCCGTGAGGGCCTCCTGGGGGTGGCGGCGTCGGCCAGTTTCGGGGACTCAGGACGGTCCCGTCAGGCGCATTCACAGTGCGCCGCCTGTGGCACACGCGCCCACTCCGCTGCCCCTGCCGCTCTCCCCCGGGACCGCGGGGCTCATGTGGGGATGCGGGTCCCGTCTGGAGGGGGTGGGCTGTCCGCAGAGGGCACTGCCGTCCGGAAGCACAGGGACCCACTGCGCCTGCCTGGCCGCCTCGGCCTCCGGGGCAGGGACCGACGCTAGAGGAAGAGGCAGGAGCAGAGCGCGTGGCGCTCTCCGGTGCTGAGACGGCGGCGGGCGTGTGTGCACACTCGCGTGCGTGTGCGAGTGTGCAGCGGCGCATTGGTAGGAGGGCTCCCAGAAGACCATTCAGAGCTCGTCCGCTCCGCGTCCCCTCCCTCCACACGACCCCGTGAAGTGGGTGCCGAGAACAAGGCCAGAGGCGCAGACCCCAGGCCACCCGCGCCGTCCACTCGGCCAGCCTGGCCTGAGTCTCGTGTTTGAGCACAGGGCCCCGCCAGGGGGACCGCGTCCCGGGCACACAGCGCCTCCTGCTCTGGGGTCACTGCCCCCCCTCTCTGCTATTGTTCCGAGGAGCCAGCAGTCACGCGAGTCCCCCGCCCCCGACACCCGAGTGCTCCAGAGCCACGGTCTGTGCCCGCCTCCCGCAGGAGAGCGTGGGAGCCTGGAGCCACCGCACCTGGCACAGGCCACGCACCTGGCTGCCATGGGTGACGGCATGGACGCTGGTCTGGAGAGTGGCTGTGCCTCCTCTGGCCACCCACTTCCCTGCAGGCCCCGCCTGAGCCCTGCCCCTTCCACAGCCCGTGCCTGGCGAAGTTTTAGTTGGGGGAAGCTGGCCGTCCCTGGCTGTTCCAAGGGTGCCTTGGGGGGCTCTCTGGGGGGGGCGGCCCCTTGCCTCCCTGCACTGAGGTGTCCCACGGGCCGCCCACAGGGCCTTCAGCCCCGCACGTGCAGCCGGCTCCACCCACTGCACACAGGACGGTCACGTCAGCTGCCTTCTGAGAGCCAGCGGCTCTCGCAGTGACTGGGAGCTTCGTCTCTGCAGCTCGTTGCTGCTCCTTCTGACTTCCTGTCGGTTACTAATTCGATCCTTTTCCTGCCCTGATCTAAGTCACTGAGAAAACGTGAGGCCATGAGGCAGGTGAGGCCGACAGACTCCAACTCGGAGGCCGTGCCCCAGGAACCCCGACCTCAGCTTGCTGGCCTGCGAAAGCGGGCGCAATGTTGCATCGCGACTTCGGACGTTTCTCATGAGGCCGAATGAGGCGTGAGATTCCGCCTCCCAGGCAGAGGAGCAGGGGCGCTGGCGAATGTCCAGGGTGTAGAGTCCGGCCGTCCGGGCTCTGTCCGTTCTCCGTGGCCACATTTCTGGGTGTCGCGCCCGTGGCGTGGGAGTCTGCAAAGCCTTGCTGGTGTCACGGACACTAAGTCTGTGCTGCTGGCTGAAGCCCGGCCGAGGGAGCCATCGCAACGTGGGGCCAGTGTCACATTCAGGGTTTGTGTGCCCGGTGCCTCTCCAGCCACTGGACGGCGTCCTGCCAACCCCACCCTTCCTGGGTACGGGGACGTGGCCCGCTCGGGGGCGTCCAGTTTCCAAGGCCTGCGGGGCTGGCTCAGTGTCACGTGGTCTCTGTCACTGGGCTTGTTGGAACCACACTCGGGTTCCTACAGCGCCCAGCGGCCTGGGGCCCCTCGCCGTCGGCCCCTCCCAGTCCCACCTCTGCAGAATGAAGTCGCTGCTCAGTTCAGACACGGGACGAAGGGGCGGGGCAGCGGGGGGCTCTCCCGGCCTCTCCCCTTGCTCCTCTCGGGGCTGTGTGGTTGACCCTCCTGGTGGTCGTCCCCCCGCCTCCTGTCTCTCGGGCGCCTTTCCAGGCCTGTCCTCGATCCTCCCAGCATCCTCCCTAGGGCCACCTCACCGCCCCCTGGAGGCTGGCTCTCAGAAACACAGCCACCCTCTGCTTCCTCCAGGGGACCCTGCCTGGGAGGGCTGGCGGCCAGGCCCCCTGACGTGTCTGGAACCTGCTCTCCTGAGTTCTGGGGGAGGCCTCAGTGCCCTCCTCTGGCTCACGGTGTCTGCGAGAGGACGTGCCATCCCCCCTCACACAGTGCCCTCCATGCTGGGACCCGGGCGAGGGTTTCCCTCGCTCCGTCCACACTGGCTCTCAGGGGTCCCTGGGGCCTGTCCTCATGGTCTGCTCTTCTCCCGTTACCCCAGACCCATGTGCTTCGTGAAGCAGCTCGAGGTCCCTCCGTATGGAAGCTACCGGCCCAGTGTGGCCCCTGCCACACCCAGGGCCAACCTGGCCAAGGAGCTGGAGAAGTTCTCCAAGGTCACCTTCGACTACGCAAGTTTCGATGCTCAGGTTTTTGGCAAACGCATGCTTGCCCCAAAGATGCCAACCAGCGAGACCTCACCCAAAGCCTTTAAATGTGAGTGGGGGGGGCTGCTCCTGGGGGGCATGAGCCGAAAAAAGGGGGCACCAGGCCAGGAGCACTGGGGGTCTCTCCCCGGGGGGCTGACGTGGCAGACCAGGGCCCCGGCCGTCCCAGCGCCGCGTGCTGGCTTTGTGGGGGTCTTTCCTGCCCGCGACGCCGCTCCGTGTTCACCATCAGACTTGACGTGCCCCTCACTAACTGTGACACCAAACCAGGTCCTTCATGGTGCGCACACCCAAAGGCTTAAGGACCGCTTAGCTGACGCGGGCCGCCCCGCGGAAGCGCCCCTCCCCGGCTCCCAGCCCGCTCCTTCTGTGGGGTCGGGGCTCTGGCGACCGCGGTGCTGGGCGCAGGCCGGGGCCCCCCAAGAGGAGCCACTTGCTTCCTGCGTGGGGGACTCGTACTCGCAAAAACGGCCCTTCGAGAGTAGCCTTTCCGGGCTTTTCGATCACTCGTTGCGCTGCCTTGTGGGTTGCGAGCCCCTTCCACGGGAAACGTGTCCGGAACGGAGGAGCCCCAGGGCACGTGGGATTGGAACCTGCGTCTCCTGCCGGATACGCCCCCGAGCGGTGGTGACCATCTCCTCCACGTTAATGATAAAAATACCGCCTGATGCAGCTGCCGGCTGGAGGGAACCTTTCCCACGTGCTGGCCCAGGCACCAGCTCGACCAGATCTGGAAAGTTATTGGTGATGCTCAGATTCTCGGAAATGTACCTGAGAGTGATTTTACGGCCACAGCACAGTCAATAGAAAAAATAACAATTTATGCCTTTGTCATGTTTATTTGAATAACTGTGTTACTTTATCAAAGCAGAGACTAGGGTGGGGTCACCAGCCTTTGAAATGTTGTGACTCAGGTGTCCTACCCGATGATATTCCAAACACTCACCCTGTTTACAGAATTCTTTAGTCTCCCAGTAACTGTTCGCTGGCAGACAGCAGCTGTTTTTGTTTGGAATGTCAGAGATGCTAGAATATCTTTGGAGGATTTCACGCTTTCTGCACAAATTTTGCTCAGGCCAGAAATAGCCTCCTCAACGCCCGAAGCCCACCTTCCACGTGGCTGTGTCCTGTGTGCTCCCAAAGTCCCCCCGTGTCTGCTGGTCGCCTCCCTTTCCGGTCTATACAGCCTGGTGTTGTTCCCTTTTTGCAGCCAAACCTTTCCCAAGGGGCTCTCCCCCCAGGCACAGCTCCTGCACCCCATCCCCTCCTGCAGGCTTCGACTACACGCATGACGCCGAGGCTGCGCACATGGCCGCCACCGCCATCCTGAATCTGTCCACGCGCTGCTGGGAGATGCCCGAGAACCTCAGCACGAAGCCGCAGGAGGCGCCCCGCAAGGTCGGTGGGGCGCCCGCGAGGAGGCCCCTCTGAGGCAGAGGTGGGGCGAAGGGCCTTGCAGTCGGGACCACGTGGCCCCTGAGCAGAGCATGCTCAGTGACACCCGGGTCTGGCTGCTGATGGTCATTCCCATCTTCCCTCCCGACAGCCAGGGAGCTGTGTGCTGTGCCTAGGGGGACGGGCGCACATGCGTGTTCCCCTGCAGCTCTCAGCCATGGTCATTCTCATCTTCCCTCCCGACCCCCAGGGAGCTGTGTGCTGTGCCTAGGGGGGACGGGCGCACATGCGTGTTCCCCTGCAGCTCTGGGTCTGAGGGTCGTGTACCTGCTCTCGCCGGAGCGTGCTCACTGGAGAGCCTGGTCACAGTGTTGGGAGCATCCAAGGAGGGGTGGTGACCCCTCCGCTGAGGCTCAGGAATCCCCGGAGGCCATCGTCCCCCTGGTCGGAGGAGGGGCTGCCTGGACTTCTGCAGTGCTGACTTCAGCCCCAGGAGGCACGTGTGGCGGCGCGGTCACGCACACGGGTCTCCCTTTTGCCATCGCAGGTCGTGGACATCGAAGTGGACGAAAACGGGACACTGGACCTGAGCATGCACAAGCACCGCAGGCGGGAGGGTGCCCTCCCTGGTGGCAGCAGCAGCCCCGGCGTCAGGCCCCCCGACGCCCCCCAGCGCCGGGACAGCGGCAGCGCCCCCAGCGGCTCCGTGACCTCGCCGCAGCCCAGCCAGGCCTCCCGCCAGGACGAGTGGGACCGGCCCCTGGACTACACCAAGCCCAGCCGCCAGCGGGAGGGGGAGCCCGAGGAGGTGGGTGCTGGGCCGCCGGGCAGGGGCGGCTGCACATCTGGGGCTGGCGTCCGTGCATGAGCTGTTCCGGGCAGAGCTGGGGTCCTGTCCGTTTTCATGCAGGTCCTGCACCCTCTGGGCAGCTGGGACTTAGCCCACCCCCTTGAAGGGCTCTTCGCCCTTGGGCCATGCTGTGTCCTTGTCTGGACGAGAGAGGTGGCCTTGTCAACTGCACAGATGAGGAGGCCCTGGGCAGGGGAGGAGGGGGCTTCTTCCGGACCCCACAGGGGGACGTGGGACTGGCCCTGAGTTCCTTGGCTCTGCGGGCCTCCTACCCACCTGTTGTCCAGATAGGGACACCCAAACCCTGGCGGCCCCTCACTGTCCCCAAGGTGCTCCAGGCTGCCTTGGTCCTTGGACAGAGGCAGGAGGAAACTCCTGGCCTCAGGAGCCCCATGGCGGGCGGCACCGAGCCCTGAGACCAGCACGGCCGCCAAAGAGAGAAAAGTCGGCACCCGAGCTGGGGCTGTGGTCTGCGGACGCGGGCGGCCTCCGTCCAGTCACCGCTCCCACTGGGAGGGGCTCACTGACGGCTTTTCCCAGAGAGCTGTGTGCCCAGAACAATAAAGTCCCATGTGAGGCGTCCCAGGCCCCTGGCGACCTCTGCAAAGTCCCCTCCCCTGCCACCAGGAGGGCAGGTCCCTGTGGGGGAGGAGGTGGTGGGAACCGGTGCCTCTGAGAACCCACCGCCTCCGAGGCTCCGTCCTCCTGGTGAGCCAGGCGCCCTCTGCACGTGTCACACACACCTCACTTTACGGAGGAGCGGACCGGGCCCCAGGCCGGGGTCACTTGGCTCGGCCACTCGGCTGTAGCTTGGTGTCAGGCCCCAGAGCAGGGGCACCTCTGACTGAGGCCCGAGGCTGTGCAGGCCGCTTCCTCCTGGTCAGCAGGAGCCCAGTCTGGGGGGAGGGGTGTCCTGCAGAGCTGCTGTCACCCGTCTCAGGCCGGCTGCCGTGGCCTCGGCTGCCCCGCCCCGTCCAGTGGCCCCTCTGGCTCTCTCCCTGCCCCGTCCCTCATCCCCCAGCGCGGGCTGGCCTCCCGGGCTGCTTCACCTCCCCCCGCCCCCCTCACTGCCTCCGAGCACCCTGGCTGCCTCCTGGCTCTGCCCCTGCCACCTGCGGGGTGACCCCGGCCTCAGAGGCCCTGAGGCTCCCGCCCACTGAAGCCCGCCCTCGCGCACTGACCCACGGTCAGCAGGCTGGGCTGTGTGCAGAAGCCACAGTCCGCTCCCAGACCCTTCCTCTCTTCTGCCCCCTCTCGTAGGCACAGGCACCCCACGTCCTCTTGGACACCCCCAGGAACACGTCCCCGACCAGGCTTCTCAGTCCCTGAGCCGTGGCCCTGGACTCCCGGCCCAGGCCCTCCATCTGGCTCTGCCCAGGGCTCCTGACCCGTCCTGGGCGAGGCTGCCAGCCCTGGGACGCAGCTTCCCCCTCCGCCGGCCTCACCGTCCCGCTGTCCTGGGTCTCTGGGACACGCTCCCTGCTCCGACCTCTGGGGGCCCCACACATCTGGGAGGCTCAGTGTCGTCCGGCTCGGCCGACAAAAGAGTCGGTCACAGTGACCAGATGTAGGCTGTCCTCCCACCGCCAAGCGCTTCAATGGCTTTCCTGGTCCGGTCCCCAGTAGCCCTCAAGGACTGCCACCTCCTCCAGCCTAAAAGTGGTGCCTGGGCCCAAGAGGGTGAACAGCTTGCTGGGGTCTGACTGTGGTCTGTGAGCCGCCTGTGAGGGACAGGCACTGGCCGTCCTGGCTCCTGTAGGCTGTCCCTGTCCCCCACCTCACAGGCAGGGCCTGTCCCCGTTCACGCTGCGTCCACGCTCTCTGCCCCGGGCCCGGGGTTCGAGTCCCGAGGGTTACTAAGCGCCTCCGTGGTGCAGGAACCGTGCTGGGTGGTGTAGGGCCGGCGGCCACCAGCTCACTGGTTAGTTTTGCTTCGCATGTTGCCGCTCTGGCTGCGCCACGGTGTGACCACCCCACTGTGGCCTACCGTGTGCCCCTGGGGAGCTGCACTAGGTGGGGACGCGTGGTGGCAGGTGGCCACGTGCCCGAGGCCCCACGTTCCTGGGGCAGCTCCGGGGAGGTGGGGGGCACTGCAGTCCCTCAGGCCGCTGTCCTCTGCGTCCGGGAGACTGGCCGCCTCCCTCGTCCAGAAGACGGGAGACTCCAGAAGTGCCGCTGCGGACGCTTCCCGAAGGGTCCCTGCCCCTCAGCCCCCGGGCCGGGCGCCCGGCCCTGCCGGCCGTTAAAACTTCTCCCCGCTGGTTTTTTGCAGTCAGAGCCAGCAGCCCATTCTTTTGCTTCCTCTGAAGCAGATGACCAGGAAGCGTTGGAGGAGAGCTTCGAGGAGCGGCGGTACCCTGGGGACGTCACCCTCACCAGCTTTAAGCTGAAGTTTCTGTCCAAGGACATGAAGAAGGAGCTGCTGACGTAAGTCCTCGCCTTGGGCTCCAGGCCTCCCCGGGGGCCTCCGCGGTCGGCGCGGGATCAGGCGGCTGGGCCCGTCTGCACGGTGGGCAGCGGTTAGGCGTCCTGCAGGGAGCCGGGCGGCAGGTGGCAGGTGGACTGCGCCTGTCGTGCTGGGCCCTGATACAACCGTCTGAGGTGACCAGGCACGCAGACGACCCGCAGGGCGGAGCCGGACGGAGGGCGCTGCCCGCCCCGAGCCGGCTCTCGGCGCCCAGGCCCCGCATCGTTCTGTCGCGGGACTCGGCCCCCGCGCCTCGTCAGCCTGGTGGCCCCTCTGAGCTGGTCCTCACGGGGTTTAACCAGCCGCCATTGGAGCGGGCAGTCTGCTGGTGGCCAGGGGCCAGCTGCCATCCCATAGCCTCTGGTCGGCCCGCCGGAAGCCGCCTCTGTGGGAGGCTGCATGGGGCAGCTGCGTGGCAGGAGACCCGGCCTTCGCCCGGGTCGGAGTTCGTTCCTGGGGCTGCTCTTTGCTCGTCCTGACCCCCCCAGCTTCCTCCTGCTGGAGCTGGCTCCCCAGGACAGCCGGACCCAGGCTCTGGCCTGGGACCTTGTCTTCAGGAGGCCATGCCCGCATGTCCGTGGCTGTGCACACGTGTGCACACATGACCCATGGGCTCAGAGGCCAAGCTTCAGACCAGTTCGTTTTTCCTTCTTGAGTTAAGTGCGGGAGCAACCGGCAGTCTGCGCGGCGACAGCTGTGCTCCGAGGACTGCGGGGAGGAGCTGTCCCCCTCGAGCCGGGGGCAGGCGACGGCCCCCGCCACGCAGGCTCGGCCTGGCAGGTGTGCCCTGCTCTCTGTTCTGATGCTCTTTTTCCTCTGTCCAGCTGTCCCACCCCCGGCTGTGACGGCAGTGGCCACATCACCGGGAACTATGCCTCCCACCGCAGGTTCGTCCCCCGCTTGGGTCCGGCCTGGCCAGGTGCTCGCGGTGGGCCTCCCCTCGCCTCCCCCGCTCCCCGCCTCGGGCTCACCGCGGTGCCCATCTCTTCTCTTTCAGCCTCTCTGGTTGTCCTCTTGCTGACAAGAGCCTCAGAAACCTCATGGCTGCCCATTCTGCTGACCTCAAGTATGTCCGCCCTCCCGGCCTCCCATCTCTCCGGTGGCTCTCCGGCTCCACTCTGTCCTTCCATGGGGCTTGAGCCCAAACCGGCTTCTCCGGGGCCAGAGCCCCAGGCCGGCCCGCCCAGCGGAGAGGCAGGGCCGTGGAAGGGCTGATTCTGCTCAGCCGGCTGCTGTGGCTTGTGCGTCCCCCGCTCTGCCCCTGTCCCCTCTGGCCGGGAGGCTGCTATCGGCTCCTGTGCTGCCTTCGGCCCTGCCGGCCTCTCCGCGGGCCAAGGCCGGGAGGGGAGCAGGGCGCCAGCTCTGGACGGCTCAGCTCTCCCGAGGATGGGGCTGCCTGGCCTGCTCTGCTCGCCGCCTGCACGCGCTGTGCGCAGCGGCCCGGGACTGGCCTGGCCGTGTCTGTCCGCTGCGGCTCTGTGCGCTGTAGGCTGTTCTTGCTACGGCCCCCTCCCCTGCTGCCGCCCCTCCCGGCTGCTCTGTCTTGGCCCTGGCAACCCCGTCCCCTGGACAGCCTGGCCGCCACGCTCGGCCTCTCGCTTTGCTGAGCCCCCCTCCCTCTGCTTGGTCCCGGCCCTGAGGGTGGCAGCTACCTGCCTGAGGGTCCTGCTCAGACAAGACGCGGGCACCGGAGGGTTCCCCGGTCTCAGCGTCCTCTCGGGCTGGAGCTGGGGACTGTCCTTGCCTTTGGTTTCTCTGCCTTCTGTTGAGCTGTGACTCCCAAGCTGACCAAGGCTGAGGAAGGAGGTCCCACTACTGCCCCCAGGCCGCCCCTCCCCAGGGCTGGTCCGCCTCCCTCAGGCCTCTGTGTTGGAGGCCCTGAGTGCAGGCCAAGTCTTCCTGGCCGGTCCACCCTGGGGTCTCGCGGGTGAGGCGCTGTTGCTGCCGGGGGCTCCCAGGCCCCGGTTCAGAGGCGGGCGGACGGCTCCGGGTGCACGTCCGGGCGGTTCCCTCCCCTCGCTGCCAAGAGGCTCCCCGTTCCCGCAGACGAGGCGGGGTCCAGCCCACGACGGTCTTTCCAGGGCCACAGCCTTACCAGAGCCTGAGGCTCTGACGTCACACACACCCACATGTCACCTGTCCGTTCGCGGTGCCCAGCCCAGCAGCCCCGCTGGGACCTCCTTCCTGAGCCCACTCCGTGCTCCCTCTCCTTCCGTCGCGGACCCTCCTCCCCGCTTCTTTCTCCGCCTGTGATCAGTGTTCATGGGCTTCCAGTCTGAGGCGATTCTGGGCTCGGACGTGAGCCTTCGGGCGCTGGCTGCGTGGCGGGAGGTGGCTGTCGGGGAGGGCGAGCCCCCGTCCGAGACCCGGAGCGGAGTCAGAAATGGCAGCAGCAGGTCTTCCTTGCGTGAAAACGATCACGCGTCAGCGCGAGCGAGGCCCGGCCCGCGCGCTCCTCTCCGGGGTCCTCCCGTAGGCGCCCGGCCCTCGCCTCCCTCAGGCTGGGCCTCGGCTGCGTCTGGTGCCCACGGTCCGTCCCCCCCTCCCCTCCTCCTGCCCAGTGGGCACATGGCAGACTCGTAGCGGACGGGTGCAGGCGGCCCGTCCCCAGGGCAAGAGACCTGTGCCGCCACCTTGCAGGCGCGCCCTTTGGTGGCCTCCCCGTCACAGCTGGGTGCGGTGACAGTCTCGTATGATGTGGCTTCTGTGTTTTGGTGAAATCCCAAGTGCGTTCGTGGTCCCTTTCGTGTGGTCCCTTTCGTGGGGAGCTGGGTGCAGCCACACCCTGCGTGGGGCTCAGAGGTGAACCCTGCGTGTGTGCCACTTACTCACGGGGTCGTCCTGTGCAGACACCACGCTCGGGGTCACGTGGTGGGCGGCCTCCTGCAGCTGACCCTGTGGGTCCCCGAGGCCATGCCAGCAGCCAGTGCTGCCGGCCCCCGACGCAGACACGAGCCCCTCCAGCTGCATGGACGCCAGCCACTCGTGGACACGGCTCTGGGCACGGCCGTTACCATGGGTCTCAGTGCTGCGGGTGGGACGCTCCCGGGCAAGCTGGTCCCACGGCGCTGGCCTCCGAATTCTGTCACACGCTGTCCTGAGGCCGGGAGAAGCAGGACCGCGGGTGGCCAGCCAGGATCAAGCATGTCCGTGCCTTGCTTTGTACTTGGCCCTCCGGGGAGTGGGCAGAGGTGTGGGGTGGGGTGCCCACAGCAAGGGAGGGGCCACCCCGACATGCCGAGGACCCTGGGGCCTCGGACGATGCAGAGACAGTGTCAGGACTGGGCGCTGCAGCGCTTGGGGTTGGCTGAAGGGTGACACCTGCCTGGCTGAAGGTGGTGAGCCGTATCTGTTAACATGCAAAGGCCTCCTTGCCCCAGGTACGTGTGGGCTGAACGTGACCACCCGTGACCGGGGCAGGAGCTGTCCAATCTCAATAGGTTTTAAGTTATGCCAAAACCTGGCCAGAGGGCGATGTGGCTAGTTGGTCAGCTGACAGGCCAGGGGGCGTCTGACGTGTGGCCACAGGCAGGGACGAGCAGGGGCCCCAAGAGAGTCGTGGAGGCTGGGGAAGGGGCACCCCTGGACCTGGAGCCCCCCGCGTCACCAGCCTCCAGGCTTCTCTGGTGGGGAGCAGCGGCTCGGCTTGCTGGGGTCTGGGGGTGGCCAGGTGTTGCCTGTGCCATGGACGACAGAGCACACTGCGGAAGGGCCTTGGGCACGGCACAGGGACGCGAGTGTCTGCTGATTGGGAGGCAAAGGCCTGCGTCCTGCTCCAGCAGCCATGGCCCCTGGGGCCCCTCTGGGACTGAGGCACAGCCTGGCTCCCACGGTTCTCCCTCCACAAGGGTGACAAGCAGCGGCGAAGCCCTGCCTGGTCTCTGCCGGGGCTGAGGCGTGCAGTGGGCCTGGTCGGAGGCCTCCTGAGGCCCCACTGGCAGGGCCGGGCACGGCTCCCCATGTGGAAACCAGCGTGCGGCGGTCGTGGGGCCGTGCCCCCCTCCGCCCCTGTGCGGCGCCTGCCCCCGCAGAAGCCTCGGGCTGCAGGGGTCCTGCTCCCACTGCTGCCTCGAGGCCGGGGCTGCCGAGGGCGAGTCACAGCGCTGGCCACCGTCCTGAGGCTGGCCCTTGCCCCCCGCGGTGGCGTCACGGAAGGCGAACTGCTCTTAGGTTTTGAGTCGGCCTTTCCGAGCACTTGAGCTGAAAGTTAAGGGCCGTGTCTGTTCCGGAACTTTGTAGTCCAGCCTGGAGCCTGCAGAAGGCTTGGGGCGCCATCGTCTCTGCGGTGGAGCCGCGCTCGCCGCTTGGCCTCCCCGGGCCCACTGGGGGACTGGCTGGCACCGTCCTGGAGCCCAGAGGTCACGGGGGGGACTGGCAGGGACGGGCACCACCGTCTGTGAGACCCCAGAGGGCAGGCGGGCGCCCCGGGCCCGAGCACACAGGGCGCCCTTCTGGGGCCAGCTCCACGGCTCTGGCCCAGCTTCGCTGTCCTCCGCAGGTGCCCCACGCCCGGCTGCGACGGCTCTGGCCACATCACGGGGAACTACGCCTCGCACCGGAGGTGAGCCTGCCACGCCCAGGGGTGCGGCTGTGGGGGGTTCTGCCCTCAGGTGAGGGTGAAAGCTCCTGTTGAGGCGCTGACGTTGCCGGCTGCCCTGGCCGGTTGTCCCTCCGCCTGAGCGGCCGATGGTCCCAGAGCTCTGCGAGCAGCGCAGGGGCTTCTGGGGACGCTCCAGGCCTGGCCACCGCCCAGCAGAGCGCTGGCTGGCGAAGCTTCTGTGGGGTCCCTGGGCTGCTGGCCTCGACCTGGGAGGAGCTGCCGGGGCCATTGCTGTTTTTATCCTCTTCCTAAACCAGCTTGTCAGGCTGCCCACGTGCCAAGAAAACTGGAGCCAAGGTGACACCCGCCAAGGACGACAAGGAAGACCCTGAGCTGATGAAGTGAGTCGGCCCCGCTGGCCCCTGGGGCCCTGCGGGATCGGGGTCCCCTGTGTTTCATGACCTACAGGCTTCTTTGAGTTCCCGGGTCATTGACTCAGCTGGTGGATGACAACCCCTGGCTCCCCAGGAGCCCTCCTGTCCCGCTGGGGGACACCCGTGAGGGCCCGCGCGTGCACGTGCGTGAAGTGAAGTGTGCGCCCAGCACTGCCCTGTCTGAGCCGCTCAGGTCAGGGTGTCTGGCAGGTCGGGAGAGGCAAGACGCCCACTGCCTTTGCACCTGGGGACGCCTGGGCACAGGGCGCTCAGGGGCACTGCTGTCTGGCGGGAAGGTCGGGCAGGGGTCAGGGAGCAGAGTGTGTTCAGGGAGATGACGGGTGTCTGCATCGCGTGTCGGCTGTCGCACGCCCTGCGGGGAGCTGGGGCGGAACGAGAGAGCCTGGGAGGTTCGCCTGGGCCTGGGACCCCGAGCCTGCTGTGGGAGGAAGCGACATCTGGCCCTTAATGAGTGAAGTCCCCAGAGCTGCTGGTGGCCTCGCTGGGCGTGTGCGTGAGGCTGACTGTGCCGCACTCACTGGGGGCAGCGGCGTGGCCAGCTCACCCTCGCAGGGAACTCACTTGCAGGGCACACGGGTGGCCCACCATCCAGTTTGCCCTGGCTCTTTGGAGCTGTCGTGTGTCCTTCTGGCCGGTGAGGAGCGGATGGGCGTGGCTCTGGCCTCCGTGTGTGCGGCTCGGGCGCCTGGTCGTGGCAGGCCCGTTAGGTCGACGGTGGGGGGCAGGTCTGCTCAGACTGTCTCCTGCTGGCCATGAGCAGCCAGACACCCCTGCAGAGGGGTGCCCTGGCCCGAAGCCTGGTTGTCCCTCAGGGCCCACCCAGCCTGAACGTCTGCTCAGCCACAGAGCAGGGGCCTCGCTGGCCGGCACCAGGGCCTTCCTGGGGTGGCCCATCGGCTTAGAAATGTGGCTTGTTTGCTGAAACTTTACGATGACACTAAGGAACGCTAAGGCGAGAATGCAAAATCCGCCGTCGTTGGCGTTGTGGAGGCCGCCTACCCGATGCGGGGCGGGCGAGAGCCCGGGGCTCGGCCTGTGGCCGCGCATGCGACGCTGCGGAGGGCTTGGCGAGGGTCCTGCTGGTGGAGTTGCCGCGAGTGCATTGTGCTGCCTTTGCAAATGATTAAAATCAAGATCAGCATTTTTCAAGGTAACTGAGAAAAATGCTTTTCCTCCTCCTAATGTGCTGTCAACTTTGCTTTTAGAAAAACGAGAGTTTGCAGCCAAGTGGAGAATGTGACTTTTAGGAACAGTTTAGCATTTGTAGGGCGGATGAGTTCCTGGTGGCCCCACGGCGGGGGGCGGAGGACCCACTTAGTGCCTCCGTTTATGGAGTGTCCCAGCACAAGCGCCCACCAGCAGAAACGGGGACGGGTGCGCCAGGCCCCACCGTGGGTGGCTCGCCGTCAGCACGGCTGGGATGCTGGGCGGGCTGGTGAGGGAGACGTCTTGTGCCTGCTCTGTCTGAGATTAAGGCAGGTTAGCACTTGGTGGCAAATCTCTTCGGCCACAACTGATAAGTGGCTGCCAAGTCCGTGGAGGTCCCGGCCAGGGTCAGGAGCTGGATGCCCTCCGTCCGTGGAGAGGCCTGGCTATCCTCGGCCACTCTGGGAGACGCCCCTCTGACCTTGGGGTCCTGGTGGCACATCACGCTTGTGCCCCAGCACAGATGCCACCCCACTTGGCACCCCGCACACGTGTCAGAGCGAGGTCATCTGACAGTTCCGAGGATCTGGACACGGGGCGTGGATAGAGAGAAAAGCTGTGTTTTTATGACGCGTGGGAAATTCTCACTTCAAATGCGACCCGGGTGACGGGCAGGCCTGGGGCTTTGGGAAGGAAGTGGGGGAGGCGATTCAGGCTGCGGCGCTGAGATGCGCCCGCGAAGCTGCTCACACTCGGCCTCCTGACCGTGTGTCCGGGGCCCCGTACGCGCGTGGGAACCCGGGGGCCCCGCAGCTGGGACGCGTCCGAGTTTGGGTGTAAAGTGGAACCTCCCCAGTCCCCGCACCGTGTCCGCACTCGACTCCAGGCCGAGATGACCTCGGAGTGGCTCGGGAGACGTCTCGCACACCTGAGGCCCACGAGGGCGGGTGAGTAAGAAGGGAGTGAGAGCCGACGGGGGGGACCTGTCCGCAGCGGCCACCCCAGGGATGAGCCCGGATGTGCTGGTGACAAGCCCGGGACGTCCAGCCCGTGTCTTCTCTGTACCCCAGGAACAGCTCTGTAAACCGGGGTCCTGTGCCCCCGTCTGCAGCTTGGGGGAAATGGGTGGCAAACGCCAAGTTAAGAGTCCCCTCTGCTCGGGGAGAGGACTCGGAACTCGCCGGTAGGAATCTTGCCGTCCGTCGCGTGCTGGTCCCAGGTGAGCCTGGCCTCAGAGCTGGGGCCCTTGGTCCAGGTCCCGCCCGAGGGACGAGGAGAGACGCTGACCGCCGTGCACCACCCCGTCTTCCGTCACCACCTGGACTTCAATGGCAGCACGAGGGGTGGGCACTTGGAACCTCTCTCAAGCTATCCTTGGGCATTTGCTATTCCCATGAGGGACCCCTTCCCTGTCCTCAAACAAGCCGAGCAAAGGGGAAGGTCTCCCCAGGCCGGCCTGGGACAGGGTCACGGAGGATCTGGGCTGCGTCTCCCCACGGGAGCTCTGTGGCCTCGTGGCTGTCCTTCTGGAACACACGCTTCCGACGTGGCAAAGCTGGGACGCTCATGGGCGTCGTGCCGTGACCAGCCTCTCTGGATGCTGTTGGGGGGCAGGACCCTTGCTGTCCCCAAACTTCCTGGCTCAGGGTGCACTTCCGACCTGTGACTCCCAGGTCCCCTGGCCCCGTGCTTGCTGCAAGCTCAGCTGACACCTTCATTCCACTGAAGTGACACTGGCAGCAAGGTCTAGGTGTGGACCTTGCTGGGGTCCGGAGAGAGAAGCTGGCCGCTGACCCTCGAGCCGCAAGGGCAGAGGGGGGACGTGGTCCCCGTCGCCTCTGTGTGCCCGAGGCTCAGGACTCACGCCAACGGCGGCATTTGAGCGGGGCCCCCGGCGGGTCTCAGCCTGACTTGGGGGGCTCTGGCTTTCCCTCCCACCCCAGCACCCCTGTGCTCACCTCTGCCCTCTTCGTGCCAGGTGCCCAGTCCCAGGCTGCGTGGGGCTCGGCCACATCAGCGGCAAGTACGCCTCTCACCGAAGCGCGTCCGGCTGCCCGCTGGCCGCGCGGAGGCAGAAGGAGGGCTCCGTCAACGGCCCCTCATTCTCCTGGAAGTCGCTGAAGAACGAGGGGCCCACCTGCCCCACCCCGGGCTGCGACGGGTCCGGCCACGCCAACGGGAGCTTCCTCACCCACCGGAGGTGACTGGCCCTGGGGCGGCTGGACGAGGGCTCTGGACGCTTGCCACTTCTCTAGGGAAAATCAAGTCCCCAGTCGGTGGCCGGCTGGGGAGACTATAGGAAGTCTGTGGTGCCAGGGGGTGCCGTGTGCGACACGTGCCACCCTGAGTCTCCACGTCGTAAGCCTCCCTGCCACAGCCCGTGCAGCGAGCGGAGCCCTGTGCCTGGCACACCTGTCCTTGTCAAAGCTTCGTCTGTCACAGCTCACGCCCTGCCCCTCCCGCTGGGGCCTCTTCTTTGAAATTGGGGGCCAGGGCTCAGCCTGTTTCGCAAGGGGTCTGACGACGAGACCCCTCCTGCCTGCGCAGTGGCCGGGGCAGCACTGACGGGCCCTCACCTGCCCCAGGGCTGGGGCCTGCCTCGCTGCCTCTCTTCCTGTCTGTGCCCGGCAGCCAAGGTCACGGCCGAGGGGCCGGGGGGTCACTACCTGGGCCTGTCAGAAACTGTCTTTTTCTTTCTGTTTTTCTGCCCTTGTCTCTTCACCTGTAAGATTAATTGAGTCATTCACGCCACAAGCCAGTTCTGAGTCCAGCAAGCACCAGGCGCTGGAGACGGAGCAGAGAACACACACGCCGGCCCCCGCCCCGGACCTGGCCAGGGCAGTGTGGGTGGGGCCAGGCCGCAGGCCCCGCGGGGAATAGAGCAGGGGTGAGGCTGACCCCTCTGAGAAGGGGTGCGGAGCTTGCCCAGAGCTCTGGGGACGAGCCTTCAGGGCAGCGGCCTGTGCTGGGACCGGCTGGGCTGGCGGATGAGTGGTGAGGGAGAGGGACTGCCCCGGACCAGGGACAAAAAGGGACGAGCTAGCGAGTTCCATCCAGGACCCTACCCAGTTGCCGGACGCTGACGGTTTGGCTCTCGTTGTGACGTGTGGCCAGACTGGCCTCCGGTGTGTGACTTCGGACTGGTTTCTAATGTGCGACCTTTGCTTCCAGCTTGTCCGGCTGTCCCAGAGCCACTTTTGCTGGAAAGAAGGGAAAACTCTCAGGGGATGAGGTTCTCAGCACGAAGTTCAAGACGAGTGACGGTAAGGACGCCCCCCTTGCGGGCTCTGTGGGGAGCCCTTCAACCTGGCGAGTGAGCGTTGCTGGTGGGAGAGGACATGGGGGCCCCTGTCCTGAGGCCTGACCTGTCGTGCGCCTGCGTCTGGAGTGGCGGCGGCTGCTCTGAGAGCCCTGCAGACGATGCTGGAGGCCGAGGCCTCGGGGCTGCGGGGCTGAGAACTCGCTCGGCCCCAGTGTGGAGGGAGCTGTGCACATCCAGCATCCCCCGCAGAGGCCTCCACGTCTCTCTCTCACAATTCATTCTGGCTGAAGACATGTCCACTCTCCCGCCCGTGGCCTAGACATGCGGGGTCAGTCTCGGAGCCGCTCTGGGAGGACCGGGTCCCTCCAGGAGGCCAGCCTGGGCTTGAGGCTGAGCCGCCACCGGGCTTTCTCCCTGGGGCAGTGCTGGACAACGATGAGGAGATCAAGCAGCTGAACCAGGAGATCCGAGACCTGAGCGAGTCCAACTCGGAGATGGAGGCCGCCATGGCACAGCTGCAGTCCCAGGTGTGCGGGGGGGGGGGCCCCCGTACCCCACCCCGCCCCCCCCCGCCCCACCCAGCTCACTGTCCTGGGCCCTCGGCCTCTTGTTCTGGGAGGCGGGAGGGGCCCAGCCCCATGTGCCGTTGGCGCTCACCCTGGGCTGAGGGGTGCGGCCTCAGGGACATCTGTGACTGCCGCCGTCCGGTCGCCGGTCCTGCCACCGTGTGTCCTCTGGTGCTGGCGGCTGGAGGGCAGGGTCAGGGGTCCCCCAGGTATGAGTGCCGTCGGTAGGAGTGGGACCACGCGTGGGTTCTCCAGCCCGGCTGGAGCGCGGCCACCGCAGCCCTGTCACGTGGCTAAGTGACCCGGCACGCCTCTGGACCTATGTGCCCCTCCGTGCCCTCACCGGTGGCCGGAGACAGCAGTAGAGATCCACCCCCAGGGCTGCGGGGAGATGGGTGCGTGTCCACAGGGAGAGCAGGTGGCACGCTGAGAGGCGGGTCACGAGGTGCCTCTGACTTCCCCAGGGAACACCGCTTGCAAAGAGACGGTGCAGGTCTGATTCCAAAAAGACCACGGCCCACCCTGAGCGACGGGTAGGGGAGGCGGGCCGCACACCGTCATGCTCCTACGGCTGGAGGGACAAAGGGACGAGGAAGCGACCAGGCCTTGCGGGGTTCGAGGGCAGAAGGGACCGTGGGGAAGGTGGCGGGTCTCCTCACGCGGTCCCTCCCTCCACCTGCGAACCGGCCCCTCCGCCTGCGAACCGGCCGCTCCGCCTGTGCCTGGCGCTCAGCCTGGCGGAAACAGTGTCGGCCGTGGGGGGCAGAGGTCTTCGCTGTGTGGGCCGTGTCTTCTTGGCCGTCTCAGGGTGCAGAGACATTGCCCATGTGGCCGCCACCCTCCGTCCCTCCCTGCCCTCCCTTCTCAAAGCCGTCCAGTGTCAGCGCCTCTGCCTACTGCGTTGGTCTCACCCAGCTCTTCAAAGACGGCCGCTCACCGGACCACTCGCCAGCACTCTGTGGAAGGGCCGCTCTCCCCTTGAGGGAGTTTGGACCCGTGCCCTGTGGGGAGGGGGGGTCAGGCAGAAGGGACCGTGGGGAAGGCGGTGGGTCTCCTTCTTACTCAAACTTCCCCGAGCCGAGGGCCTGTCACCCAGTGACAGGAGGTCGCAGCCTCTCCCGAGCTGCGGGTTGGTGGACAGCCGCCTGGAAGGCAGCTCCCTGGTCCACACTGGGGGACAGCTCTGCGTGCTGGACACTGAACTTGCCTCTGCCCCAGGCTCCGTTGAGCCGCAGCAGCTGGGGGCCGCAGGGCGGGAACCTCTGTGTAGGGTTATGCCGCCTGAGACCCCCCTGGTGACCTGACCACCCAGAGCAGGCGCGACAGCCCCTGGCCGTCAGCCCCGTTGTCACTGTCCTGTGGGGTCCGTGGAGGAACCCTGAGAGCCCCCTTGGGAGAAGCTCTGGGACTGCCACCCTGGTGTCCTGCTGGGTCTGCAGCAGAAGCGTCTGTGCCGGAAACTGACAGGCCATCGGCTGCTGCACTGAGCAGGGCTGCAGCGGGACGGGCAGCTGCAGAGGGGCCGCAGTGAGCTCAGGGCACTGGACTCTGAGCCCTCCCCCACCCCCACCCCGTGGGAAGGTCAGCACAGAAAGGGACGTCGCCGAGTCCGCTCCCCCGCCCAGGGTCTGGGGCACTGCCAGCCCCACTTGTGGCAGGAACCCCAGGGGGCAGGGGCCCACCTCTGCACTGGCTCTCAGGCGTGCCCGCCACACAGCCAGGAGGCCAGGCGGCCGGGTGCAGGCTTCCGTGTCACCCCACAGGTCTCGTCCATGGAGAGGAGCCTGCGGAGCATCGAGGACGAGAACAGGCTGATCGAGGAGCAGAACGAAGCGCTGTTCCTGGAGCTGTCTGGCCTGAGCCAGGCCCTCATCCGGAGCCTCGCCAACATCCGCCTGCCACACATGGTGCGTGGCCCTCCACCAGGGCTGCCCCCCGAGGGGCCAAGGGCGGGTGGACTCGGCCCGAGGTGCAGCTGCCGTGGGTGTGCGCTGGACTCAGGGCAGTGGGAGGCGGGCGGCACACGTGCCCTCCCCTCCCCTCCCCTCCGGGCGGCCGTGCGGGACGGGGCTGGCTGAACTGTTCTGCCCGCCAGGAGCCGATATGTGAGCAGAACTTTGATGCCTACGTGAGCACCCTCACCGACATGTACTCCAACCAGGAATGCTACCAGGACCCTGAGAACAAGGACCTCCTGGAGAGCATCAAGCAGGCCGTGAGGGGCATCCAGGTCTAGGCCTTACCTTGCCGATCCGGGGCGCCCGGCACCCCGACTTGGCGCCATTGTTTACCTCCCTCGCCCTGCCCTCCCGGTGGAGAGTCCCAACTCACAGCGCCTCTGTGTGCGGCCCCAGTGGCCTCGGGGGCTTGTCCGACGGGAAGCCCCCCGACCTCCCCGGGCGCGTGCGCCTGAAGGCGGCAGATGGATTTATTTTTGTTTCCTGACAATGATCTGAAGAGCAGCTCGAAGTCCCAGCGGAAGCTCATGGACAAGGTTCTCAGGGAAGTTTTGGAGTTCGTGACCACAGTATTCCTGTCTGTCTGTCGAGGCCGAGGCCGGGCGGGCTGTGCGTGGTGTCGTGCCCGGGCACGTGTCTGCCCCGTGAGGCCGGCGTGGCACGGGTATTTCTGTTTTCATTTAACTTGGTTTTGTATGGGACAGAGCCCTGTTCCAGAGGGTACGTGGGGGGCAGGCCTGCAGCCCGTCCGCTCACGGGCCCTCGCCTGGGACGACTCTGGCCGTGGCTGCCTGCGGCTCAGGGGCCGGGCCCCTCCTGAGCTGTGGCCTTCGATCCGGATCTGGCCAGGTCCAGGGCCTTCCCCTCTGCGCGTCCACCCAGGCCCGTGACCCGTCACTGCCGACTTACCTGGGTCGCGGCTGAGCCTGCCTGAGATGGGGACAGCGTCATCGAGTTCAGGGGACAAACTCCTAATCACAGACCGCCAAGGTTTCACTTACTTTTAGCTCTATTCGAGATGCAGAAAAGGTAAATTTTAACTTAACGTGTTAAAAACACAACGTTCCTACATGTAAATAGAGTCGAAGTCGATTGTGACCGCAATTCCAAGTTAGTATTTAAAAGTAGAGAAATCGCTCTTCCTGGAAGAAATTAAAAAGTAGTTAGTTTAATTATTCTGTAAATTATTTAATTTTGTCAAGATGTAAGTATTTATATTCACAATCTCTTATGTTAATGTTTGCTATTTATTTAACATTTTTATTTATTGAGTTTATACTATTTCAACTAGACCCCAAACCAGGATACCATGAAATACCTGCTATCGAAGCGAAATTAACTATTTGACTCTGAGATAGGCCACACGCAAAATCTCACTGTATCTTCCAGTTATAATTTTGATGCAACCAAGTTATTTTTAATATATTTTGTTATTTATTCTTTTAATGATGGAATTTTTGAAGAAGTATTTTGTACCTGAGGAATTTTGATAATTTGGGAAAATTCTTCCCTCGGCCCAACGGAAAAAGAGGCTTTTGGTTTCCTGTCACCCTTCTGGTCCCTTTCGCTCCAGGTCCGGTCGGCGGCAGACGGGCCTCTGTGTTTATGGTTTGTTGACGTGTAGCGCAGGTGTGTGTGCTCCGTGTGCTCCCCGTGTCGCGTCTGTGCGCCGGATCTCGATGGCCGAGTCACGCCGCTGACGGAGTGCTGGCCTCGGGCAGCGCCGGCGCCCCGTCCCTCCGACAGCTGATACTGTGACCCTCCTCCTCAGGAAATGCGTGGAGCCCACAGCACAGCCCTGCTCGGCGTGTGCGCAGGCTGATTCCCTAATAAAGGTCCACTTTGACTGTGTGTGGGAGCCCTGAGTGCGTCTTATCGCCGTGTGTGTTGTGAGGACGCCACCTCTGTCCCTGAGAGCCCCAACGAGTCACCTTCCTGGGGGTGGGGACACTTCCATCTCAGGCCTCTTCCTGATGCCACACGGGGACCCCCATCTCCCCGTCAAGGTGGGGTTCCAGGTGGCTAAGTCTCTGCGTCCTGCCCCTTCCCCACGGCCAGGTGTGCGCGGATCGGTCTCAGGGGCAGAGAGAACCCTTCCTGCCCAAGTTCTTGAGCGGGGCGTGGGAGGGGTGCGGCCCTGGGCTGGCTTCGTGGGCACAGGGGGACGTCTGCGGTGGCGGAGGGTTTGGACGTTCTGGCGGGCGGCAGGGCTGAGCGACGGAGAGCAGCGTAGCCGAGAGGGGAGAGCGTGCCCTCCGACGACCGTCAGCTCCCGTGCCCAGCCGGTCCTGGAGCCCGTCTCCCCCTGTGCGCCCCGGTTACGTGAGGCGACAGGCCCCTCCTTCCGTTTGCGAGCTGCGTGCGGGTTTGCGGCTTCGCAGCCGCTGCTTGGCGTTAGCACCTCCCGCGTCAGGTGGAGCTCTAGCTCTCCCGGCCGAGACTTGGGTCAGAGGCTTCGGTCACATTCAACCGGAACTGTCACCACGCTTTGGCCTCCCTGGGCATCTGGCCTCCTGGGGAGGGAGCTTCGGCTTGGCTTGGGGTCCTGGCTCTGTAACAGGCAGGCTGCTCACGTGGGGCTCTGCTGCCCGGTGGGGGTTGGAGGGGGGCCTTGAATCTTTTCAGAAGGAGCCCATTCATCCCGTGCACCCACATCTGTGGTCTGCTTGCCTCACCTGGGGGCAGGCTGGCTCTGTGGGTGGTTCCTGAGGCATTCTCTGCCGCCTGGGTGTGCCAGGCAGGCGGCCTCTCGCACCCCCCCAGCGACACCTGTTCCTGTCAGGGTGAGGAGACGCACAGAGGGCAGTCGTGCGGTGGGGCAGAGGTCACCCAGGCTGAAGCCCTGGTGTGGGTGGGAGTGCCTGGGAAGTGGTCACAGAGTGACACGCGGGCCCTGGTTATGACAAAGCCCCAGACCACAGGTGGCTGTCACATCTGTCGGGAGCCAGAGGACTGGTGAGCGTGGAGTGCTGACTCCCCGCCTAACACTCCCTGATGGGCAGTCCGCAGTGGGATCCTGTCCCTCCCTTCAGGGTGCTGAGCCCCCAGGAGAAAAGCAACCGGTGGCCTCTGGTTTGTAAATAATGTCGATTTAAGATGTGAGGAGGTGGCTGCAAAGAGAAGGTAAAGGTATTTGTCTCCCTTCACTTTGAGCTAATTCCAGACCGGGCCTCTTTTCCAGAATGACAGGAGACGGCGGACGGCAGGCCAGCGTGTCCGCCTTGTGGCCCAAGGCACCTGGGTGCCCCACTCGGCAGTGTGGGACGAGCCAGGGCAGAGTGTCGTAACCAACCGGAGCCCCTGCCTGGATGTAGAGGTCTTTAGTTCCCAGGCCTAGAAGACATGCTTCTCCTTGCTCTGGCTCCAGGTCACAATGCTCCTTGTCCTCCAATGGGAGAGGGTTGGACCACTCACACGCCAAGGTATTCTTTCCAGATCTTTCCACCTTCACTGTGAGCTGAGGATGGTGGAAGCCAAGAGGTGGGCCAGGTCGGCTGTCAGAGTGGCCTTGTGAGCAGGAAGACACTGAGATTCTAGTGAACCAACCCGGCCCCCACAGGCCCCTCTCCAGGTGACCCTGGGTGAGGAGGCACTGTCACTAGAGCCAGCCAGGGGTTTCCCGTTGGGCGGCCAGGCTTGCCCACAATCTCTTTTCTGGACTCCCAAAAGCAGTTTCGTTTGATGCACACACTTCAGTCAGAAGCAGAAAGAAGTAAGTCATGGTGTTACATGGTGATCACACCCTCCAGAACCTTCCAGATCATTCCAGAGCCACCTCCCGGAGGCTCCTCCGCACTTGTGTGGTCCCTAGAGTGTACGCCGGCAGGCCAGCCCTGTCCCCCGTGCTGACCCGGGGGGTGCAGGTTCCGGGTGGCTCCCACAGAGCCCGGGCCTGGACGCGGGTCTGTGATCACACGATGGATCCTGAGCACACTTCCTCTGGCAGAGGCGAGTCTAGGGGGGCCTTTCTGGAACCCAGAACCCCTTAAAGTTGTTTGAGAAATCATGTGTGCAGGTGCAGAGGGGGATTTTTCTCCTGGTCCACAGCCATTCCCACAGCCACTCTGCAGCACAGGAGAGAGACCTCCCGGCTTACAGTCTCACGTGTCCTGTGAATATGGCACTCAGGGTGGCCACAGGCCAGGGACCCTGCTCTGCACCACCTGGGCCCTCAGCCGTCTGTGCATCAGCACAGGACACTCGCACTCACCCGCACGCAGCGGGGACCAGGCTCTTCTGAAGAATGTGGTGCCTCCGCCCGCCAGCTCAGGGGCCTTGGTGAGAGGGGTCACGACATTGGTGGTCTGCTCCACCCTGCCCACAAAGCTCCGCCTTAAATGCCACCCCCACCCTTGCAGTCATGCTGGCTGCAGTGCAGTCTCAGGGTGCCCGTGGGTGGCCAGCGGCATGTGGGCAGGGCTGATGCTGCTGCCCTGCATGTCAGGGCCCAGGGTCAGGACTGGTGACCCCGGAGCATTGTTTAGGCACCGGAACCCCCACCCCGCTCTGGTGAGGTTCACGGCCAGATTGGCCCTTCCCGTCAGAGGGTTTCTAGTTCCCCACTCGCCAGCCAAGTACAGAGCCCTGGAGGCAGGATGGGGAGTCAGCCGAGCACAGGGCATGCACTTTGTAGGGCAGTGCTGGGGTCTGCAGGGCCGGGGGGACCCGGAAGTGTGTCCAGATGGGGCCGCGGCCAGGTCTGAGGAACAGCACTGGACGAGTTTGGGATGCTGGGCGAGGTCTCCCTCGTGGGGACCCCTGGTTTCTGATCAGAGGTACAGGTGGAAGCTCTCTGGGCTGGAGTCAGCCCATCTTATACCTGGGAACCTTCGGCAGGCCGATTCCAGCCTCTGTGCCTCAGTTTCCTTCTCAAGAAGGGGTCCACAGGACATGCTACTGAAGGAGGGAGGGAGGGAGGAGTCCAGACCCCCGGTCACCTACCACCCCCCGACGCTCTGAGGGCACCTCAAACCCACCTCCCCACTCGTGCCAACCACCACTCCTGGTTTTGAGATCTGCCCCTGGTGGGCTTCCAGCCACCTGAGGTCTGATCTCTGCTGCCAGCTAAGCCCTGGGTCTGGAGGTACCACCCAGGGCCCTCTAATCTGCACCCACAGGTCTAGCTGCCACCCGCCTGGTGCCCACAGAGCGCATTCATCTGCTACTGCCACCTCCCCTACGACGGTAGGGGCGTCCGCTTCCGCCCAGCCTGGCCCCACGTCCCTAGGGTTGCCGCCCCCTTACGCTCTCCTCTCCCAGGACACAAGGGTCGGGCGGACTGGCCGGGGAGTTGGCAAGCGGGGAGAGGGTTCTTGAACCCTCGAACCTACCTCCTAAGGGTGCTTCCATCCCTTATACCTGGGAGCCTTCAGCAGGTCGCTTCCAGCCTCTGTGCCACCGACCCCTGGACAGTGATGAGAATGTCTGTGGTCCTATGTCCTCCCAGTATTTGGTGTCTTCAGTGTTCCAGATTTTGGCCATTTTAACAGGAGCACAGTTGTTTTAATTTGCATTTCCCCGAGGACATCTTTGGAGCATCTTTTCGTAGCTTGCTGGCCATGTGTATATCTTTTTTGCTGAGGCATCTGTTCAGGTCCTTGGCCCATTTTCTTTCATTCATTCATTCATTCATTCATTCATTCATTCATTTATTTATTTATTGGTGTTGCTGTTGAGTTCTCAGCGTCTCTATGTATTTCGGATACCAGTCTTTTATCAGAGGCGTGTGTTGTGTGAGTATTTTCTCTCCACCTGTGGCTTTTCATTCTCCTAACGTGCCTTTGACAGCACAGAAGCTGAACTGCGATGAAACCCACCTCATCAACTCTCCCTTTCGCGGGTCACGTGTCTGAGGCTGAACGGGAGACATCGCTGCCAAGCTCACGGCCACCTCCACTCCCTCTGTCATCTTCTAGCGCTTTTACGTGACAATTGTGAGGTTTGTGTCTAGACTCTTTTTTGTGCACATCGATGTCCAGCTGTCTCAGTGCTGGTTGTTGAGAAGACTGTCCTTGCTCCACCGAGTCGCCTTTGCGCCTTTGTCCGAGCCGAGTCGGCTGTGTCTGTGGGGCGTTTCTGGGCTCTCTGCGCTGCCCACTGACCTGCGTGTCCGGTTCTTCACCGGCACCACGGCGTCTCGATCACTGTGGCTTCTCTCCTGCAAAACCGCGTGGGCCAGTCCGTGTCGTTTTGTTCTGTTTTCCTCTCAATATGATTTTAGAATCAGTTTGTTGGTTCCCACGAAATACCTTACTAGGACTTTGATTGGATCGTATTAAATCTACAGATCAAGTCGGGAAGCACTGACATTCGAACAACATGGAGTCTTCCTATTTGTGAACATGGAACATCTTTCCATTTATTTTGATCTTCGATTTCTTCCATTAGAATTTTGTAGTTTCTCTCACATAGATCTTGGTTAGATCTATGCCTGAGTATTTCCTTTCTTTTGGTGCTAATGTAAATGGTATTGCGTTTTTAATTCGAAATTCCAGTTGTTCATTGCTGGCATATAGTTCGTGACAGGCCGTGTATATAACGGGGTCCCACACGGTTACAATGAGCTGAAAAATGCCTATGCCAGTGATGTTGTTGCCCACGACTTCACAGGATTTGCCAAGGAGGAGGAGGCTGCAGAAACCCCCAAGGCTGCGGTCGAGAAGGCAAACGCGCTTCACCGGGGTGTGGGCAAGGAGGACGGAGGGTGCTCCCGAAGGACCGCAGGAGCCGCCGGAGCTGGAGGATGCGCAGCTGAAGGAGAAGCAAGAGAAACGGGAACTGCAGAAGAACCCCAAGAAAACTCACGGCACAGGGCTTAGCAGCAGCTTTCGCAGTCCACAAGCTCCCTAAAACGTCTGAAATCACGAGCTTGAACCCTGAAAGGTTTTCATTAACAGAGAGATGTTCATGGCGCATTATCTGGTTACGAGCAAATCTATGAAGAAAGAAGACACAAACCAAGCAAACCATGATGGACATACCTCTGAAGAGAGCGACACCCCCTCAAGAAGAGCCTCAGGCAGGTCCTCCCAGGGGTGTTCCAGAAGAAGGCACTGTTGTCACAGGAGATGACGGGTCCACGAGTGTTAATGCCCCTGAGACCTTCCAGCGAATCAAGATGCAGTGGCGGGAGACCGTGATACTAATGATCCTGACCCCGTATAGCTGAGGCTAAGGAGTGTGTTTGTGTCCTAGTTTTTAACCAAAAAGTTTAAAATGCAAAATAAATAAATAAAAATTTTTAAAATAGAAAAAGGCTTATATAATAAGGATATACAGAAGATATCTTCATACGGCTAGACAATGTGCTACTGCAAAAGTTTATGAAGTAACAGAGTTAAAGTAAGCCCAGGTTGCCGCATCTCTTCCAGGACCAGACGCACAGTCCTCGCCGTCATGGTGCCACCGCTGCCGTGTCCGGCAGGGACCGGCTGTGAGGTTCCACCGTGTGCGCCCACTAAGGTCCATGTCGGTTCCGGGTCAGTTTCACTTGATTGATTTTTCTCATGATCAGTAGTGTTTTCTTCCATCTTTGTATGTCTGAGAAGTTTAGATTGGATGCTGCGATTTTTACCCCATTGAGTGTTAAAAATTTTGTATTCTTATAAATATTCTTAAGCTTTGTCCTGGGACACTTAGTAGAACAGTTTAGTCCTTTCAAGTCTTTCTTCGCTTTATTAGGTGGGGTCTGAGCAGTGACCAGTCCGGGCCGATTATTCCTCACACCTTAGGCAAGAACCTCTGTGCACTGCCCCAGTTTCCGGGAGCCACGAGGTTCTCCAGTCTGGCTGGGGGAACGGGCGCCACTTCCTGCCCTGCGTGACTGTGGTCAGCGTTACCGCTGCTGGCTTGCTGCAGCTCTTCCCCTGGCCTCACACGCATGCTCCGAGATCGGCCTCACTCCCGGCACTCGGCTTCGCGGCTGCCAGCTGCCTTGGTCTGCCTGCAGCTTTATTTGGACTGAGGGAGCCCCCCAGGCCCTGCCCGGGTCTCCCCTCTGCACTGTAGCCTGGAATTCTCACAGCAGTAAGATGGGGCACCCGTAAGGCTTGGCCCATGGCTTTCTCATCTCTCAGGAGTCACTGAGCTGTTGCATAATGTCCACTGTCCTAAGAACTGCTGCTTCACACATTTCGTCCATTTCTCGGTTGTGTCAGGCATTAGAGCAAGCCCAGCTTCTGTGGCTCCATCTTGGTCTGTTGCAGAGTTTCTTGGTACAGAGCTTTAGTTCTGAATGATGAAAAAAATCTGGTGGTGATGGTGGTGGTGATGGTTACACAATGATGAGAATGTACTTAATGCCACTGAACTCTACACTTAATGGTTAAAATGTAAATTTTATGTTATCTATATATTACCACACCAAGGAAAAACTTTTAAAAAAGGGTTACATGCACCAAAGGAGTCTTAATGCTGGATTCTGAAGACAACGCAACCCAGAGTGATCCGGCCAGGTGCTCATCAGGTACCTGCAGCACTGCCACGGGCGAGGGCCATGGGGCAGGCAGCCGGGGCAGGGTCCACCTGCTGGCCAGGAACAGTCTGGAGCCTGAGGCTGTGAATCACAACCCCTGCTCCGAGACCAGGCCCACCTTCCACCTCCAGGGGCTCGGCCACACAGGCCACCGCGGCTCAGGTCGCTCAGCGTCACCAGGACAGCCCTGACCCACCCTGAGATGAACAAAGTGGGCACGTGCTTATCCAGCACCTTCTGTGTGGGGCGTACATACACGCACCCTGGGTCCTCCAAGTCTGCGGGGCCCCGGAGCATCCTGTGTTTTCGCAGGTGGCCCACCCGGAACACTGTCCTGGCCACTTCCCGCTCCCCTCTCCCGGGAGTTCACAGCTGCATGCCACTCCTGTCCACATCACTGCTATTCGGATTATTCAAAAAAAGTCTCTTTGCCTTGTGGGACTCAAAGAAATTGTACCAGCCGTCTCTCTTGCCCAAACTCCAGCATCCCCGATGTCAAAATTGATGACAGACCTCACCGGGAACAGGGGTTGGGCGGGCCTGCAGGCGGCGCTCTCCGCCTCTGTGCGCGGCGACAGGAACTCGACCACCGGACCGGCCCCGCCCCCACCAGACCTGCAGGTGTCTCGCTGTGGCTGCGCGCAGCGAATCGCCACCCCCCGCCCCCCAATCCTTGTGTTTGCAATCAACATCCAGGAACCAACACGTTATGACAGTGGCTCTCTTTTCTTCAGGTTGCACTGCGCTGGGACTTGGCGTCGTTGGCCAAGTCCTCGGCTGCGCATCACAGACACGGCGGCTCCCGCGCGCACACGAGTCGGTCCACAGCTCGCGTCGCTGTGGAGGGCGTGGCCGGGGCCTGCGCGATCGCGGGTTTCTCTGCGGGCGCGGAAAAGGGGGCGCTCTGCCGGGTGCAGGTGTGAGGTGTGGGTGCTCCAGAGCCCAGGGAGGGCTCGCGAGGTCTGGACCGCCTTCTCGAGGCTGGGCTGGAGATCCGGTCCTGCAGATCCTAGCTCGAATGTCCCTTCCGTGCCACCCTAGCCACAGGAGCCGCTGCCGCCAGTTACTGTCCCGCACCCCGTTTTTTCATTTCTTCCTGACATGTCGGCCCCTTCCGTGGAATGTCACTTGACCAGGAGCGGGTCCTGCCTGTCGCGCTCACAGGTGGCATCCTGGCTCGCGGTGGGGGGGAGGTGGCGGCGCGGAGGTGATAATCCTCACCGGCAGCTGTCATTTGACCTCCGCGTCCCCGCAGAGTGCAAGGCCCGCCCTGCGTCCCCCGCCTCCCTCGGACGCGCCTGGCGCTCGGCCGGCCGGCAGCGACCTTGTGGGCAGAGACTAAGGAGCCCGCGGGCGGCGCCACGGGGTGGGCCCACCTGCAGCGCCGTCGCCCCT
>NW_006442491.1:40924803-40940868 GCF_000325575.1 Pteropus alecto
GAGTTAAAGCCTGGACCTTTGCGCCCAGCTGTCCCCGGCCGTGGCGCGGAGCGCCGGGACGCGAGGCCGCGGCAAGAGGCCCGAAGTGGCTGGAGAAGGGGAGCGGCCCGGGCCGGTGCCTGTGTTCTCGTTCTTGTAGGGGATGCGAAAAAGTCATCTCAATCTTTTCCTCTCTCTTTATTCGTGTACCTGTAATCGTTTTCTTCGTCTTTTTGGCAAAGGAGTGGCAGAAGTAAACTATTCTGACTGGGTTTTGGATAGATTATCATTGAAAAACGGGTGAAGTCGGCTCCCTATAAACCAGCGAGACCTGGTGGCAGAGCTTGGGGTAATGAGCCTTGCCCTGGGCGAGAGGCCGCCTGGGAGTCAGCGCCTCCCCCGGGCCCCACCTGCTCGGACCTGGGACATCCTTGGGGGTGAGACTGTCCACTTTATGAGAATAATTTGTATTTTGCAATTCCAGGTGTTAGAACGCTTTTCTTTATGTTTCGTAGAAATTGTTTCTATCGAGCGTGTGTCCTACTGGTCCAGCTTTTATGAGACGGGGGATGTGTACACATAGCAGCCTTCGAAGTTCTTAAAACCCCTCTGTGTCTCTGTACGAGTTATGGTTTTGAGATGAGAATCTCAGCTTCGTACATCATTACTCCGGCAGGAGGTGCGGCTTTCGTTCCCTTTCCCCAGCTCATCCATGTGAATCACTTTATCCATGTTCCCGTCAAGAAGTGACATTCACATTGGAATGTGGCCGTCTGTGTGCAGTCTGACAAACACGGGACTGGAATCATGACCCCTGTTGTCATGGCTTTGTACAGTGCTGGCCTCCTGGGCCTGCTGCCGCTCAGCCTGTTCTGGCTGCACCTGGCACAGAGTTTTGGAAGGAGCCGTTTCAGAGTGAGGCGGTCCTGTTGGGCTGCGGCCAGTCACTGGAACATGAATTACATTAGGTTGCAAAGTGTAATCAAGGGCAGCGTCCCAAAAATCATTTGCTGTTACTTTGAAAAATTGGATTTAACTGGATCGTAGGTCCAGATTTGGTTTGAACCTGTTGTTGGTTTTTTTTGGTGGAGTTGCGACTGGTCACATTGATGGTCAGTAATAAGCAGTGACTTTCCAGTGTGAAGGAAGTTAGATTTCCTGCCAATAATAATGACAAATGTCAGACCCTACAGATGGTCACATGCATCCTGCCGTTGGCATCAGGTAGGGTTACCCCATTATTTCTCAGTCTGTCATGTTTGGGCAAAGATTACTAAGGTGTGACGTGTTGAAGACGCTTGCTTCCTGAGAATTTTTAAAAGCTGCATTCGTTTTAGCCAGGCTGTGCTGGACTTGAATTCCAGCCCTCTCCTCACACACAGCTGTGCGATCATGAGCAACGTAACTACCCAGTTTGCCTTATAACATGTAGCCCAAAAAAGATTATGACTAGCAGGTGGTGCCTGTGAAAAGGTTGCAGCTATTTTTACTATAATACTAGCTTTGTCTGTGGAATAAATCTTCAAAGTGAGGCAAAGTTGAAAATAAGTGATATGTACTTAGTGGAAAGTAAAGCACACCTAATACACAGTTTGCGTTTGCTTTCTAGAGGTAGAGTGATGGTGTCGGCGTGGTGATAGCACGTTGTCTGTAGGCTTCTGGGCAGAAGGTGGCATTCGGACCCAGCTTGGAGGATGTGTGGATCCAGGCCTTTCCCTCAGCAGACCCGGAAGCAGCCAGACAGCACTCCACTGCTAATCAGTGACCCACAGTTGAAGATGACTGTCCTAGACTAGGGGTGTGGACTTGAGCCTCAGAACCGAGTGGCTTATTCAAGATTAGATTTGACCTCATTAGCATTGTGTGCTACCCGGCCGTGCGCACTGGCCATGGACCAAAACCTAACGAGGGCTCTGAGACTAAATGGGGTGGAAAGCGAGTGATTTGTAAAATCTGATGTTCTGCTCTAAAAATCTTGCTCCTGAAGACAAACTGGCCTAATCGTAAAATGAAAGCGCGTTTGTGATGAGCCCCACCGTTCACACAGTTGTGTAGGGAGCTGGAGAGTCACGCGTGTGGTCGTGTCTTCCTGGGTCATCCTCTCCGACCACAGTTGCTGGCCGTGTGAATGGGGGTGTGTGTGTGGAGCTGGCAGCCCCAGTGTGTCCTTACGACTCCCCTTTTCTTACACATTCAGAGGGTTTTGAGGGGAGAGCAAGTATAAACTTTGTGATAACAAAATTATAGCGTGTTACGTGCAAGTTGCCCGATTCAAAAAATGTGTTAGTCTTCGAGAGGTCAGGCGTTTACTCTCCCCAACAATTTAGGAGATGTTTTGTAAAAGGTTACGATTTTATGTGAAGTGAAACCAGTATTCTGAAAAAGTTGGGTGGAGTCAGTTCATTATAAAACTGGAAAAGCCGTTTGTGTGCGTGTAGGAAGTCAGACCTCTGAGGGCGCTTTCCCTGGATTCCATGAAGGTACCAGAGGGGAACACGTGTCCCTTTTTATTCTCAGAGGTGGCTGGGAAGAAAGCGGAAAGCTGGTGAATGTCTGAGAAGGTGGCAGAGCCCGGCCCCTCCTGCAGAGAGGCGTGGGAGCGGGGAGTAGGGCTCCGCTCAATTGTAGCCAGCGCAGACTTTGTATTTTTTACAGGCATGGGTTTGTCACAATATGTTCTGTTGGGTAAGAGAGTTTTGTGGATGTTGTTTCTCCTTGAAATCTGTACATCAGAATATCCAGATCAGCAGATGGACGGCTTCCTGGGCTTGACATTTATGCGCATGAAGGGTGTAGAGTTGCCAGACAAAAAACACCACTTACATCTGAATTTCAAATAAGTAATGAATAACTTAGTATTTGTTGTTTACCCGAATTTCAGTTATTTTTTTTGCTTTAAAGATTTATAAAAAAAGATATTACAAAATATCTTTTCGAAATCTTCAAAGAGAAGTTGCTCTTAAAATGATTTCTTAGACATGTCTGCTGTCTTCTAAGCGATTTTAAGTATCAATCTGTTAAGGCAGATTGATACTTAAGATCATTTTAACCCTAAAATCTTGACTTCCTAGATTGAAAACTTTTAGGAGAGTATCAAATTTATATTTTAATGGTGTTTTAAAGTTGTTATATATGTTTTAGTTTTCTTAAGTTCATTTGACTTCACTTGATACTATAAATTACAAACTAACTTCTGGATGGAAATAATTGAATTTCACCTTTAACTGTTTTTTCCCCTCTGAATCTGGCATCCTTGGGGGTGGGGTAGGTGGTCGTTGACAGTTTTCAGAATTCAGATTTTGAGATTGGTATGTGTTCAGAGCTTTTACTGTCTTGCTCTAACCTTTGCTGTAAATAGCGCTTTAAAAAGATTGTTGATTGCAGTGTCGGTCAGAAGTCGACCTTGACCATGGGAGGTGCTGTGAGCGCTGGAGAAGACAACGACGAGCTGATCGATAACCTGAAGGAAGCACAGTACATCCGGACTGAACTGGTGGAGCAAGCTTTCCGAGCCATCGATCGTGCCGATTATTATCTTGAAGAGTTTAGAGAAAACGCTTACAAAGACTTAGCATGGAAGCATGGGAACATCCACCTGTCGGCCCCCTGCATCTACTCCGAGGTGATGGAGGCCCTGGAGCTGCAGCCTGGGCTCTCGTTCCTGAACCTGGGCAGTGGCACTGGCTACCTCAGCTCCATGGTGGGGCTCATCCTAGGTAACGGGGGACTTCGGGGACACTGCCCCTGGGGGAGGGGAGCAGAGTCTGCTGGCAGTTTCCTGGTGGAGACCAGGTGACTGCCCTTGGCCTTCCCAGCAGCTGTGCAGTGCCGTTCCCAGTCACCGACGGGCCGGTTAAGGGAAGGCCCCTCCTGTTCCTGTCGCCTCCCACCTGTACCTCCACCACCTGTTCTGCACACGGTGTGGGGCAGCTGACGGCCTAGAGAGGTGTGTGGGCCTGGGCCTCACCGCCCGCCCTGTCACTCTGCCTCTGAACTAAGGACACTCAGCGTTAAAGTTTCCTGGGAATTAAAGTTCTCTCAAACAGTTTCTTTTTTTTTTAATACTAAAAGAGATAGTACCTGTAAATTGTTTATTTTTAGATTAATTCCAGGGATGAAAGGGATTTCACAAGTTATCATATTTGAAGCCATTTAGCCTATTTTTCCAAACAAACAAGATTTGCGACTATACGTGGGAATCTGTTATTTTTAGTATTTAAACAACAGTATCAGATAACTGAGGATTAATTTAATTCCCACCTTGTGTGAAATGTGTTAGTGGGGGAAATGTGTGTTAATAACTTTCATGGCCAGGAGCTTTTCTGGCAAAAAAAAAAGGGGTCGTTTATTGCGCCATCTGCCAGCCAGAAAGAGGACCGGGCCCTGGGCCCTTTGATTCTAGTGAACCTGGAAAGAAGCTTGTTGTTTTGAAAGAATTTAGGGTGCTGTAGATGAGAGGGAGGGTGAAGGCCTCGGTGAGCAAACAAAGCGAGACGTGCGGGGCCTCGTGGGCCGGCTGGAGGCCTCGCCTTCAGCTTGCTGAGCAGTTTGACTCCTGATCGGCCTGCTGAGGCGTGCTGGAGGGCACCTCCGAGCTCTCCCTTGTTGGCATCTCTTTCCACTCTGAGTGAGAACTGGTCTTGCCAGAGTGATGGCAGGGACTGGTCCCTGCCCTATGGAGTGGTGGCCGGTCCATCGGTGCTGGGCATCTGTGCGTTTTGAGGTTGGAACTGACAGGATTTGCTAAATACAAAGGTTTTGCCTTAAGTATCGTAATGTTGTCATCAAGTCAGCGTGAGCCTGTGCGTGGGGACGATGTCACAGGGCCATGGTCAGGCTGCTCTAGAGAATCTCAGCAGTGACACTTGGCCTCTGTGGACGTGGAATGAAATTTTTGGTTTCTTTATACATTTACATACTTTGGAATTTGCTGAAAATTTGTGGCTGTAGTTAGGTTTTGGGGGAGTCAAAATTCATATGCAGATTTCGACTGCAGGGTTGGCACCCCTAGACCTGGCCTGCCTGGTTCAGGGACCGGTCGACTGGACTGGGAGTTCCGTTAGGTGTCAGGCGATCCGCAGGGAGGACAGCTGGGTCTTTGGCTGTAATGGACACCGTGTCCTGCCATGGCGCATTTCACGGCGCTAACGGGAGACTTTGCCTTCGTGGACAGATGTTGTGGACCTGCAGGGAGAAGCCTGCGTGTGTCCAGGTGCCACGTGTCCCTGGCCGGCCTCCTGGCTTTCTGAAGCCTTAACACTCTCGCAAATCCCTCCAGAGGTGAGAGCCTCGTTGGCCTCCTAGCACCTGCACATGTGACACAGGCCCCGACTCTCTGACCTCAGCAGCCTTTCTGCCTGGCCCTGAACTTCATGCCTTTCCCGCCATGTTCCCGGGCTTGTTCTGTGGGATCCTGTCCTTGGCTGAGGGCTGTCCTTTCCCGTGGTCCTGAGCAGTGAGGAGAGGACAGAACACCTGCCTCAGACATGACGCATGAGCCGTGTGATGTGGGAACTGCTCTGCCTGGGGCATCGCGGGTCCGACCTCAGTGCCGTGTCCTCTGACCCCGTGTCCTTCCTCCCCTGCTAGCCATCTATTCACGGGGGCGGGTGGGGGCACGATGTTACCACTCTGTTTAGTGCTGAGCCTCTTGGGAGCAGAAGCTGCGTCCTGTAACTCTTACTAGAATTACCTCCCCCACTGCGTCAGGGAAAGGTGAGTGGCTCGTGAAGCAGGAAAGCAGGATCTCCTGAAGTTTGCTGTGGTTCGATGTGAACAGGGAAGTTTGACTTCCCAGGTGGGGTGTGTTTGACGAGAGGTCGTTCAGCAGCAGCCGTGTGTGTGGCAGGTGGAGATGTGCTCCTTCACCCATGTCCCCGCAGGACGCTGCTGCCCTGTGACTGGACGCGTGTCCGGTCCCACATGCCCTTTTGGTTTTCAGAAATTCAGGTGTATCACAAACGTGAACACGCACGTGCCCCCTTCCCCGTAAGAGGCCCCCGAGGGTGAGCAGTGTCCTACCTTCCATCGGTGTGGATGAGCCTTGCTTGTTTCTGACCTGCATAGAAACGGTTCTCACTCCACGGAGACTTAACTGAGGGGTTTGTGCCCCTCAGATCTCAGCAGACCTGCCCCCAGGAAGTTTTACACAGAGGGAATGTGACCATCACTAACTGGGCTCAGGCCGTATTTTCCATAATGGATAAATTTCCTTTGATATAAAAAGTGTTTCACTTGGATGGGAGACCACCTAGGAAGACCAGGTACCATAGGCATAAAAAATAAAAAAATAAAAAAATAAGGATTTTAAGCTGACAAGATCCTTGCAGTCTGTGAGGTCAACCAAGGGGTGCCTCGCGAAAAAAAAAAAACGAAATGTGTTTCATCGTGACTTGGAATTATGGTTTTATTTTAATGATGATTAAAATCTATTTTGTGAGAATTATTAAAATGCCCACATCTGAGTGTTTGGGGACTTTTAATGGAAAATAGTCTTGTGTCAAGTTTCATTTGCAAAGTACGTGTTTCTTCTTCAATCCTTTAGTAGAACCTCGAACTCTTGGTTTCAGACCTTGGCTTTTTATCTGTTTCAAATATTGCTTTAAAAGTGAGAGAGCAGGCAGGCTCAGGCTTCGGAGAGCTGTGGAATCAGTAGCTCCGAGAAGAGAGTGTTCGCGAGGCGCTGAGCAGAGGCTGCTGCGTACGCAGAGGTTGGCGCGGGCCAGCGGTGCCCTTAGCCGTCAGCCCTGTGGACCTCTGAGATCACATGTGCCGAGTCTGATGCGTCACAGTCGATAGATAGAAACGGGGAGTAAGAGTCCTTGCTCTAGGTCTAAAAGTTTCCTGTTCTGAAACCTCTCAGGTCCTTTTGGGGTGAACCACGGGGTGGAGCTTCATTCAGATGTCGTCGAGTATGCAAAGCAGAAGCTAGACTCCTTCATCAGAACGAGCAGCAGCTTTGACAAGTAAGACCAGGTCCTGTCCGGCCCAGGGTGTCGGGTACAACCTAAACCTCCGATGAGATGGAGAGAAGTCGGGTCCTTGGCGAACTGACTGAGGGTGGCAGGAGGCTCAGGGGTGTGCCTGTGTGTACCCTAACAACCCAAACATGTTCTGCGGTGTGAAGGGCTTTGGGTTTCTTAGCTGTACTGCCCGGTGAAGGTGATTCTTCACCAGTATCACAGCTAAGAAAAGGAGATAAAATGTTCATTTTACTTAGTTTTCGTGTTTCTGGTAGAGACATTTATCGTTGGATTATGTCTAAAACGTAATGGTTGCATTTGTCTTTAGACAATGTTTATAACCGGCTCTTGCCATTTTTGGAGAAGACCTTAAAGCTCGTGGGATTATCGTTTTTAGAAAAACCAAGTGTAATTTTCCCTCGTTTCACCTCCCTGTGGTAGATCTTGAGTGACATGATCAAAAGCGGAGCAGAGATGGTGGTGGTTGGAGGTCGGATGCTCCCAGTGGGGATCTTGCTTACGACATCCCCTCCACAACGTTTGTTTGAGTTTCTAACGTCCTCATTATCGGTCGTCTGCTTCTCGGAAGTCTGGCTTCCAGCCTCTGTCTCTGTCCACCGTGTCTCTTCGCCGCGGGTTTGCGGTTAGCGTAGATGTGCTGTGGAGCCGTGATACAGTGGGATAGGTTTCGTCACGGAAAACCTGTCCTGCTTCCAGGTTTGACTTCTGTGAACCTTCCTTCGTCCCTGGCAACTGCCTGGAGATCTCTCCGGGCTGTTCTCAGTACGACCGGGTGTACTGCGGGGCTGGCGTGCAGAAGCAGCACGAGGACTACATGAAGAGTCTCCTCAAGGTCGGGGGCATCCTCGTCATGCCGCTGGAGGAAAAGGTCAGGCCCCACGTAACTGGCGTGTTCACTTCCCCGAGCGTCAAGGTCTGTGCCAGGAAGTCCGCATGTGTTTTTCCTTGTAGCCCTTGTTACAACTCCCTCCATGTCCCAGAGGAGCAAACTGGCAGGGACCGGCCATGGGGACAGCCAAGGCAGGGCTGGGCCCGGCTCCTGTGGGGTCCCCAGACAGAGCTTCCCCTCCCTTCTCTCTGCTGCCCCCGCCCTGCCTGGTCCCCTCCCCCCCTTCCCCCCCTCCCTAGTCTGTGAGGCCTGTTTTATTAGAATTGTTATAGGTAAAACTCTTAGAGTGATTCCATTTCGCTTGTTAGTCTCAGCGTTAAAACCTGCGGTGGTATTTTGCGGGAATCCCTTGCTTGGTAGGGAGCTTTGCTCGTTCACGTTCCTGCCTGTTTTTGAAACTGTTTCAGTGGGGAAAACAGTGTAGTAAGTGAGCAGATGAATCAGACACGCGTTGGCCATCAGGAAGACTGTCCCTCAGTCAGAGGACACTAGGAAAAACAAATGATAGAAATTAGGAGATGGTGCATTTTTTCCCAATTTTCTGCAATTTTCAAATGTTAGCATTTCATTAATCTTGTTTGAAAAGTAACTTCATTTTAGAAAATCCAGAAGACATTCAGGAACACTGCTCACAGTTGCCACTCTGACGGCCGAGTGGGTGGGCCTCGTACCTGTGTCTGGGCCGTTCTTTTTCAGAAAGCTAACTGTGCGAGCGATTTAGAACGCATGGCCTTGGAGAGTGCACGACTTGCAGGTCGCGTGCCCCACCCCCCGCCACCATTCCCCGTGCTGGCGAGGAGCCTGCCGAGTTGTCGACCAGGTTGTCATCTGGTTCGTGTAATTGGCCGTTAGTCTGTATGTAGTTTGTCACTTATTAACCGTTATCTGAAGACTTCTGTGATTGTCCCACATTAAAGGAATTTTTATGCATAAGTGTTTCAGTATGCATCTGTAAAAGATAGGGGCTCTTTTTTTAAACGTTATCACGAAACCATTATCAACCTAAAAAATTGATAGTGATTTTTTAATATCTTCAGATGTCCAACTAGTGTTCATGTTTCCCTGATTGTCTCAAAATTTGTTCGAGTAGTTTATTTGAATGAAGCTCTATTTTTAAGATTTATGTATTGCATTTGATTGATATATCTCAAGGGTTTTTTTTAATCTGTAAGTTCGTTCTTTTATACTTTTCTTTTCAATTTATTTGTTGAAGAAATCAGGCCATTTGTCTGAGAGTTTGCTGCGTTTCTTTCTGTCCTTTATCTCATGTAAGTTGGGAGTGGGATTTTTTTGACCTTTTCAGCCTCGTCAGTTCCCTTTTCTCTCATGCTGAAAGTCCTGGTCCCCGGCCACCCAGTTTGCTGTTGGTGTCAGCATTGTCACTGGCTTTCTGATTCCTAGAACTAGTTCAGGATTTTGGGGGGATTTTATGTCCTTCTGCTAGACCGGAGAGGCACACATTGTCGGATCCTGCTGGCTTTCTCACTGCTGCTTTGAAGAGCTCTCTGCCAAGTGGTGACAGGGCTAGACGTCCCATCCTAGGGCTCCATTCTCTGAATAGTCTTTTCAGTGTGCCATACACCCGATTTCAGAAATCTTGGTTGTATTGCAAAAGTACGTGAGACCTTCGCTTGGGATTGTGTCACGGCTCGATTAATCTGACAGTTGCAGACATGGCTCTGATACCCATCTGCTCACTCAGAACTTGGCATAGGGTTCATAGGTTGTTTAAGGGCTCACACATTGCTTATTAATTATATTTAAATATTTGATGTTCATTATCACTAGAAATTTTCCTTTTATAAAACGTTTTTGAAAAAAAGTGGTTGCTGATATGCAAGAATGTGAGTAGCTTCTCGATACTCATCTGTGTCTAAGGTTCATAACGTAGAATCTTAGTCTTAGAGGATTTGCTGGCTTAGGTATTTTTAGGTAAGAGAGCTTGTGATCCTAGCATGTCAGAGCTGACCAGAAATAGCACCATGACCTGTTTGGTCATTTGGAGACTGGCACAGTCACACAGAACGCTCAGGAGGCCCTGCGGTCGACTCGGTTCTTCTGATGCTCCCGACGCTGGGATTCACAGCAGTGTCGTGCCCATACCCAAGTCCGCGTGTCTTCAGTACACTTGAGGGTGCACCGCCCGAGTGACCTAAGCTCCTGCACGCCCAGGACGGCCTGGCAGCGACTCTGCAGTCATAGCTGCTGTCGGGTCTGTGGTCCCGAGCCCCTGCCTGTCGTAGGGAGCTTGTTTTATAGTCCCATCCTCCAGAAGCGACATTTGGGGTTCAGTGGAGGTCGAAGCGTTGCAGGTGGTGGTTTGAGCCCAGAAGACGTGTCCGGTTAGAGTCCCCCTGATCCTTCTGAGATTGTTTTCTCTTCTGCCCTTAACTTCTGTCTCCATCATACATATTTTTTGTAAACAGAAGTTAGGTCTGGAAGTTTGAATACATTCAGACTAAACTTATTTGCAAGAATATTAAGTTATTTGTGCTTCACGTCATATCACATTGGGGGCCCGTATTGTCAGGTTTTTCATAGTTAGCGTATCTGTGTCTTTTTAGGTTACATATACAGATGATTGTATTTAAATATAACATACCAGGAGCCAAACCATTTTCAATGTTCTCATTTTGTCTTTGAGATAGTTGACTAAGATAACGCGTACTGGCCCTTCTGCTTGGGAAACCAAAAAGATTCTGGCTGTTTCCTTTGCTCCTCTGATCCAGCCCTGCCATTCTGAGTCAGGAAAATCACGACTTGTCCAGTTACGTAAGTAAAAAGACCTTAACTTTGAGATCTTTTAAATCTCATTAGAATTTGAAGAGAAACAAAATTTATGACGAATCTTTTACTTTAAAGGACATTTTCTCACCTACCATGACCTTAAATTTCCATGTGATTTTTAGGCATTTAAAAAATTAAGTCTATTTTTAGCAAATTTTAAATTATTTTAGCCTTCCTTTAAGTCTTCAGAGCTGTTGCTGGTCATGATGTTGGAAGCAGAGGACCCATGTGACAGGGAGTGACATCTGCCATGGGGAGGGGGCCGGAGCTCCTGTGGTTGTGGGTCCCTTTGCCCCGTGGGAATACTGTGTGGGCATGTGTCAGCCATCCTGCTGGCGGGTGGCGGTGGGCTCACCCGGCATGCCCTGCCTTCCAGCCCTTCAGGGAGCAGACCGAGCGTTGGCCGGCCAGCATAGGGCCGACATCCATCCAGGTGTTGTGTTCTGTGTTAAAAACTCATACAGCCACAGGAATCCCAAATGATTTTATTTAAAATAAAACCATTTGTCATGTACTGATTTCTGATCCTTTAGAAAATTTGGAAAATGTAAAAAAAAAGAATGAAAAAAAAAATTACCTTTAACCTCACCACCCAGAGACAGTGCACGTTGGCGAATTCTTTTTGGAACTGTTCTTTTGTTTATGAGGAATCACCTGTCAAATAGTGGCGCTCAGCCTTCCTCTCTGCTGAGTACAGGTCATGTGAAGTAGACATGGCCCCTGAAATGTGGCCGCGAGCAGCCGTGGAGTACATGGAGTACGTGGAGGCACCGAGGCACCGAGGCCCCGAGGCGGGGCTGACGGAGGGCGTGACGCGATGCTGTGCGTGGTCCCGCAGGGCGCAGGCATTCCCTCGGGAGAGGTAGAGCAGGCGACTTCCCCGGTGCAGTCCACGTGGGGAAACTGGACTTGGGCTTGTCACACAGGCTGCGGGAAGCCCTTAGGGATTTCGCATCAAAGATGTGGCGCTTCTGTCCTCAGGACCCCTGTGCCGAGGTGGAGGGGGCCTGTGCGCCCTGGGAGCTTTTTAATATCTTCAGATGTCCAACTAGTGTTCATGTTTCCCTGATTGTCTCAAAATTTGTTCGAGTAGTTTATTTGAATGAAGCTCTATTTTTAAGATTTATGTATTGCATTTGATTGATATATCTCAAGGGTTTTTTTTAATCTGTAAGTTCGTTCTTTTATACTTTTCTTTTCAATTTATTTGTTGAAGAAATCAGGCCATTTGTCTGAGAGTTTGCTGCGTTTCTTTCTGTCCTTTATCTCATGTAAGTTGGGAGTGGGATTTTTTTGACCTTTTCAGCCTCGTCAGTTCCCTTTTCTCTCATGCTGAAAGTCCTGGTCCCCGGCCACCCAGTTTGCTGTTGGTGTCAGCATTGTCACTGGCTTTCTGATTCCTAGAACTAGTTCAGGATTTTGGGGGGATTTTATGTCCTTCTACTAGACCGGAGAGGCACACGTTGTCGGATCCTGCTGGCTTTCTCACTGCTGCTTTGAAGAGCTCTCTGCCAAGTGGTGACAGGGCTAGACGTCCCATCCTAGGGCTCCATTCTCTGAATAGTCTTTTCAGTGTGCCATACACCCGATTTCAGAAATCTTGGTTGTATTGCAAAAGTACGTGAGACCTTCGCTTGGGATTGTGTCACGGCTCGATTAATCTGACAGTTGCAGACATGGCTCTGATACCCATCTGCTCACTCAGAACTTGGCATAGGGTTCATAGGTTGTTTAAGGGCTCACACATTGCTTATTAATTATATTTAAATATTTGATGTTCATTATCACTAGAAATTTTCCTTTTATAAAACGTTTTTGAAAAAAAGTGGTTGCTGATATGCAAGAATGTGAGTAGCTTCTCGATACTCATCTGTGTCTAAGGTTCATAACGTAGAATCTTAGTCTTAGAGGATTTGCTGGCTTAGGTATTTTTAGGTAAGAGAGCTTGTGATCCTAGCATGTCAGAGCTGACCAGAAATAGCACCATGACCTGTTTGGTCATTTGGAGACTGGCAGAGTCACACGGAACGCTCAGGAGGCCCTGCGGTCGACTCGGTTTTTCTGATGCTCCCGACGCTGGGATTCACAGCAGTGTCGTGCCCATACCCAAGTCCGCGTGTCTTCAGTACACTTGAGGGTGCACCGCCCGAGTGACCTAAGCTCCTGCACGCCCAGGACGGCCTGGCAGCGACTCTGCAGTCATAGCTGCTGTCGGGTCTGTGGTCCCGAGCCCCTGCCTGTCGTAGGGAGCTTGTTTTATAGTCCCATCCTCCAGAAGCGACATTTGGGGTTCAGTGGAGGTCGAAGCGTTGCAGGTGATGGTTTGTGTCTTACAACTCCCACCTCTGTACCGGCCCCTCTTACCTCCCCCCCGCCGCGGACTTTCATGGAGAGCCCAGAAGACTTGTCCGGTTAGAGTCCCCCTGATCCTTCTGAGACTGTTTTCTCTTCTGCCCTTAACTTCTGTCTCCATCATACATATTTTTTGTAAACAGAAGTTAGGTCTGGAAGTTTGAATACATTCAGACTAAACTTATTTGCAAGAATATTAAGTTATTTGTGCTTCACGTCATATCACATTGGGGGCCCGTATTGTCAGGTTTTTCATAGTTAGCGTATCTGTGTCTTTTTAGGTTACATATACAGATGATTGTATTTAAATATAACATACCAGGAGCCAAACCATTTTCAATGTTCTCATTTTGTCTTTGAGATAGTTGACTAAGATAACGCGTACTGGCCCTTCTGCTTGGGAAACCAAAAAGATTCTGGCTGTTTCCTTTGCTCCTCTGATCCAGCCCTGCCATTCTGAGTCAGGAAAATCACGACTTGTCCAGTTACGTAAGTAAAAAGACCTTAACTTTGAGATCTTTTAAATCTCATTAGAATTTGAAGAGAAACAAAATTTATGACGAATCTTTTACTTTAAAGGACATTTTCTCACCTACCATGACCTTAAATTTCCATGTGATTTTTAGGCATTTAAAAAATTAAGTCTATTTTTAGCAAATTTTAAATTATTTTAGCCTTCCTTTAAGTCTTCAGAGCTGTTGCTGGTCATGATGTTGGAAGCAGAGGACCCATGTGACAGGGAGTGACATCTGCCATGGGGAGGGGGCCGGAGCTCCTGTGGTTGTGGGTCCCTTTGCCCCGTGGGAATACTGTGTGGGCATGTGTCAGCCATCCTGCTGGCGGGTGGCGGTGGGCTCACCCGGCATGCCCTGCCTTCCAGCCCTTCAGGGAGCAGACCGAGCGTTGGCCGGCCAGCATAGGGCTGACATCCATCCAGGTGTTGTGTTCTGTGTTAAAAACTCATACAGCCACAGGAATCCCAAATGATTTTATTTAAAATAAAACCATTTGTCATGTATTGATTTCTGATCCTTTAGAAAATTTGGAAAATGTAAAAAAAAAGAATGAAGAAAAAAATTACCTTTAACCTCACCACCCAGAGACAGTGCACGTTGGCGAATTCTTTTTGGAACTGTTCTTTTGTTTATGAGGAATCACCTGTCAAATAGTGGCGCTCAGCCTTCCTCTCTGCTGAGTACAGGTCATGTGAAGTAGACATGGCCCCTGAAATGTGGCCGCGAGCAGCCGTGGAGTACATGGAGTACGTGGAGGCACCGAGGCACCGAGGCCCCGAGGCGGGGCTGACGGAGGGCGTGACGTGATGCTGTGCGTGGTCCCGCAGGGCGCAGGCATTCCCTCGGGAGAGGTAGAGCAGGCGACTTCCCCGGTGCAGTCCACGTGGGGAAACTGGACTTGGGCTTGTCACACAGGCTGCGGGAAGCCCTTAGGGATTTCGCATCAAAGATGTGGCGCTTCTGTCCTCAGGACCCCTGTGCCGAGGTGGAGGGGGCCTGTGCTCCCTGGGAGCCCCACCTGGGAACCCCACCAGAACGTCTGAGCGAGGGCCTTGCTGGTGGGGTCTCTGGGTCCCTTGCGGGTCCGGTTGAACACCAGCGTGTTGGTGGGGGCGCTCAATCAGGCCTGGGTACGGACCGTGACCACGTGGAGGGCACCCTGAGGTGTGTGTTTTGAGGCCAGGGCGTCACAGCGAGTATTGAGTGATGAGAATTGTGATGTCTTTGGGCAGTCCGGTTATTTGTAAGTTTATTTTCGGGAGCCAGAGTTTTCTAAATGAGGAAAGTCGTGTGGAAGACAAGGACTAAAGAGGGTGTCGGTGCCCAGGGCGGACGGGGTCAGGTGCATTGGCCAGTGACGGACTCTGCAGGCAGGAAGCAGTTCGGAGACTCCTGGGATTTTCCAGGCTAGAGATGAAGGTGAAACCCAAGATCCTGGCCTCTGCCGTGGAAAGGACTTGGCGTCAGGCAGCTGGGGCCTTTCTGAGGCGGGTGTGGGAGTCTGCTGTGGGTGTGGGTTTGCAGGAGGCTCAGGACCCCAGGCAGGACTGGGTCAGAACCCTGGGAGCGGCTGGGTGGTCTCTCTTAACGGGAGTCACAGGAAGAGTAAGCGTTTGCAGGGGGAATGGTAAAGCCAGAGGCGTGGGCAGCAGCACCAGCCTGGGCGCCGAGGGGCAGCCAGCAAGAGAGACTCGCTCCCCACAGCAAACGAGGTCCGTTTCCCCCGCGTGCACCTCGGGGAGGCCGGACTAGGGGGTCTGATGACCTGTGAAGAGCTCACGTCCGCAGATGTAGGAGCAATAGCAAGTGGGATGGTGAGGGGACTGGGGTGCAGAAGCAGAAGCCAGTGGGCTGGTGAGCTCGATCATGGTGCTCGGGGCAAGAAAGTGCTGGTGTCCATGGAGGCAGGGGAGGGGGTGGAGGGCAAGGAGCTGGGCGGTGCGGGCATGGGGAGAGGGTGCTGGGGGCCTGGGCGGGTGCTCTCCGAGAGCCCCCTGGGACAGCAGGCGTTGGCGGAGGGTCTGCGCAGCCCCCTTTGGTTTGGGTGACATGTTACAGATGACCCAGGAGCCGTCCCGAGGGTGGGCTGAGCTTCTGGAGTGTGTGGGCACTGGAGGGGACAGTGATGCCGATTTTCAGTTTAACGTGTTTAAACACGGGGCCGTTTCTTCCCACTGCGAGAAGCAGCGTTCGCCTGTGTTGAGGTTGAGGTTGAATTTGATTGACAGATGTCATTTTTCTTTGGTGTGCTTTGGAGGTTTTGTCTCTTTAGAAATGTGATTCGCTTTTCTCTAATAAAATAAACAAATACCCAATTCGTAAAGCACCACGGAAACGTTAAAATAGGTAGGAAGCTGGAGCCGGGCGTTCGCTGTATTAACTCGCGGACAAAACGGTCCAGGAAGGAGGAGCGTAAGCAGTGACGAAAGAGCCTGTGAGAGACACGAGACGGTCCCCAGGGTTTCACGGGGCCCCCGGTGGGCGCGTGTGCGGCTCCGCCCCCTCCCCTCTCGCGCAGGGTCGGCACGTTTGGAGGTTCCCGCGCTCGGGCGCACCGGTG
>NW_006442491.1:40941287-40966469 GCF_000325575.1 Pteropus alecto
CCGGCCCCTCTGATGACAACAGCTGTGAGGACGCGGCGGAGGACCGGCCTGAGCAGGACGACGCGCCGCCGGCGCCCAGGCCGGAGCCGCCGGTGAACGTGCTGCGCGAGAAGGTGCTGCGCCTCCCGCTGCCCGACGCCCTGAAGTGCTACCTGCTGTACTACCGCGAGAAGTGAGGGGGGCAGTGGGGTGCCGCGCCCAGGAGCAGCGAGCCCCCCACCCCCAGCTCGTCCGGACTCTGCTCTAGGGCGCTCGTTAAACGGCGGGGCGTCTTTAAGTCCCGTCTGGCACACGCGAGGCCCGCGGGAGAGAGTGGCCTGGGAAGGGCCGGCTGTCCCCGGGCCCGGCGCCCGCTCCTGGCACCGGACGCTCGCCCGCCTCGCGGATTCGAAAATAACCTGTGTTGCTCACGTTTGTACGTGGTGGGCCTGCTCTGCGCGGGACACACGGCATCAGCCTCTTACCGGCTGCCACCGAGTCCCACTGAGAGCTTTTCGGTTCCCGGAGGAGGGCACGTTACTGAGAAGCTCCCCCTTATTTGAAGTAAATGCATTAACTCTTACGTGAGTTGTCGGTTGTAATTTTTAAAAAGAAAAACTAACGGGGCGGAGGACTGAGCACCAAACGGCCGCTGTCTTTCTGCAGTTCCGGAGGACTCCAAGGCGTTTCTTCCTGACGCCTTTTGCTCCCTTAGAACCAAATGTCGGTAACCCTGAGAGCGCCCCGCAGACAGCTGTGTGGAGTGGACCCCGCGGCTCCGCTCCCGGTGGCGGGAAGGTCGCCGGCCCAGCCTGCCGTGCGCAGCGCGCGTCTGAGGCTTTGGCGGGCTCGGCCCGGGGCAGCAGGAAGCGTGAGCGAGGACGCTGCTGGAGACAGCTTGAGCTTTCGCAACTTGGGTTCGCTATTTTCCTGTAATCACATTAGAGTACTGATTCATAGATTTTATCTTTTGTAATTCTGGAGAAAGATTTGTTAGTTTTGTAATTTTTCTTAAGAACAAATATATGTATTTTACTAGCTCCATTGCATTAGAATGATTTAGCTCACGGTGACTTCTGAAACTGGCCTGCAGGCTCCGTGCGCAGAGAGCTCTCTGCCTTTAACCCAGTTGTGGGCCTGGAGGCAAAGGGACCTGTCAGCTGTCTGCAGGGTGTTTGGGAGTCACGTCGCTTGTTCGGAAACATCGGTTCTTTCCAAATTCTTTTTTACCTGAAGAAAAAAATAGTGTTAAATATTAACAATAAACCCAAACTCAGTGCTGATGTGGCATTGCTCACCCAGATTTCCTGATTCACTTTACCCTTTACCCTCTGGGCTGTTGCTGAGGTTCAGGTGTCTCTGTGGCTTCACCAGCTTAAGTAAATTCTGTTTTGTTTTTTGTTTTTTTTTTTTTCATTTTTGCTTTTTTGTAGTAACTGAGTCATTTTTGTCACAGGATACTGTGAGCATGCACAACTGGGAAAACATGGATATCATCCTAGGTTTATAAGTTTGAGCTGCTGTAGAGAAGGTTACTTCATAGTGAGTTACTTGCCTTTGACTCAGACAGAGTCCAGCCCCGTTCTTTCAGAGAGAGAAGCGCGGTTTACAGTTACGTGCTGGCACTTCATAGTTTGACATTATTCTAACTGATATGTAGAGAACTGTGCAATACATGGACGTTTTGGGGCATAATAAGTAAATGATATCTGTGATAATGTTAAATTATGTTGCTTGATTAAATTTCCCCTGTAATTGTATAAGGATTTCATTTATTTTAAACCACCTTTGCCTTTATGCTAGCTTGTAAAAACTATTTACAATGCATAAGACATGTTTTTCCTATATATGTTCAACTTTCCCTAACATTTTGTATTTACATGCTGTCAGTTTGTGATTTTTAAACCAGAATTTGGTTAAAAATATATAGATACAACATACATGAAATAGTTTGATGTTTATCTTATAAACAAAGGAGAACTGTGAGTTTTCCCGTGCTTAAGCACCTTAGTTAGCAGAGTTCAGTATGATACACTGTTTTTGAGCGGATGGATCATATAGCCTGTGTTGTCTGCAAGCTTTGTATTGTAAACCACATTCTAGACAACTGTTGACTTCTGTGTTCTGAGTAGTCTCTATTTTTATATGTGACTTTTGTCTTCAAAGTAGCAAAGCCATAGACATGTGCAAAACGTATACCGAATTCATAAATATTAAGTATGTGATGTGAAAATCAACTGTGTATGTAAAAATACTTTTGCCGGTCTGGAACTTTCAGGGTATTAATGTCAGAAATCTAAAACAGATTTTAATGAGCTGATATATGTGGATAAATAAAAGGTATCAATAAAGGCAGTTAAGACATTTAGCTTTCCTGGCATTGCTTGTTCTTCTGTGGGATAGAAATTCTTAACTACTGCTATTTTTTTTCAAAAATTTAAAAAATAGCCTTTTTTCTTTATTAGAATCGTGTGTTTTCTTTCTCTGTTTGTCTTTTTGCTTACTTCTGTACCATTCTAGTGCACATAGGAAAGGCATCTGTCATTAAACATGAGAAGTTTGCAATAGCCAGATAGACAAGTGGCTCTGACTCCATGAGAGGAGAGGTTTCTGAAGGAAGTCTGTAGTTAGCTTTCGGCACAATTTTTCCAAATCGTGAAAATGTTACAAGATAATTGGGTGGTGACAACACATGCTAAGGGCAGCGAGGGTCAGGGTGAGGGTTTGGGCTTAGGGTTTAGGGTCAGGGTTGGGATCAGTGGCCAGGGCCAGGGTTTCCAGTTTGATGCCCTAGGTTTCTGTTACTTTTCATTTCTCCTCTCTAGTTTTCTACAGAATTGTCACACCGAGCATATAGCAATGCATCGTCATTAACTGAAGTGCGTATTTTACTCGGGTCCCCTTCATCCTGGCTTTTTCTGTCCCAGGATCCCATCCAGGGCACCACAGGACGGTCCTGTCTCTTTGGGCCGCCCTTGGCTTTGACAGTGTTTTGGACTTCCTTGTTTCGATGACCGTGACAGTGTCTCACCATGGGATTTACTTGGTGTTTTTCTCACGAGTACATCGGGGTTGTGGGTTCTGAGGAAGCAGGTCACAGAGGTGAAGTGCTTTTCGGCAGTTTATGTCAAGGGGACGAGGCAGCTCATCCCTGTTGGTGTCAGTCTGCTCACCTGTGTCAGGTTCCCCACCGTGAGGTAACCGTTCCCACCTCCATCCTCTGCATCCCCCTCCTGAGGAAGTCACTGCGGAGCCCACACTTCAGGGAAGCGGAGGTAGCTCATTTCTCCCTGACGGATGGGTGCGTGTCCATATCAATTATTTGGAATCCCTCTGAATAGGAGATTTCTTTTCCATCACATTTAAAATTTTATGTGGTGATTTGGTTTTGCCAGTGTGGACGCCCGAACGGCTGGCTGCCTTGAGCTGGCCGCCGCCCAGTGCTGCGGTGTCCGGTCCCCGGTCATCCCACGGTGGCCGCTGAGGGCCCGTGCTGTGAGCTCCCGTTCTCCTTCGGCAGAACTCTGTCTTCGTGGGTTTTTCCTGGTACTTCCTTAATTTCTGACACTTCTAGATTATCTGTCTCAGTCCTGGTATTAGCCGGTTCTTCAAAAGCCCTGCTTTGTTTTATTACAGAACGGTAGTAAAACCTTACATCCGCGCTAAATGTGCTCAGCTGACAAGGGCTGGAAGTAGATGAGTGTGTTCCAGCCTGTGCGCGTGCCTAACCGTAAAGGTTTCGACGTGGCACTGTCTGTGTCCATGTTAAGCTGAAGACGAATTTATTCTGTTGTTTCCAACCCGATCTCTTGTCACATGGAAACTGTAACCTCCTCCCCTGGCTTATCTGTGACTTCCCACTCCAGCAGTGATAAAGCTGGCTCCACCATCTGTCATTTGTTTAGTTTGTAATTCCGTACCGATATATGATGTCAAGCTCATTTTTGTATACTTATTTACCTCTTTAAAAGCCTTGTCTTTAGATCCAGCCCCTACAGGGAGTACCGTATGTCCTGTGTTGTTTAAACAGTTCAATTACAAAGTTAAGGTCAGACACGAAGTTGGAAAGACAGCAGGTTTAAGGAAGGTAGACTGAAGATTTAAAGAGAAATTCTGTAGGTAGAGGACAGGTGCCCTGGAAGGAATTAGATAAATAACTGCAGGGGATAAAATACTTCATCAGAGGCAGTTTAGAGGCGGCCTGTTGCGGCCCTCAGCAGATGATTCGTGGGGGCAGAAGTCGTACCCACGAGGTGAAAGGTGAATCAAGCAACACTGAACGTTGGCTCCGGCTTCCTACAGCAGCTGGCAGGCGGAGTCATGTGCCGTGGGTGAGGAAGGTCGGTGTAGGGGAAGGACCTTGAGGGGAGACGGGAGTCGCTGTGGAGGGGAGTGAAAAGAGCCGACGTCCAACACTCACGGGGCGGGCGTGCGACGTGTGAAGCCCGCACGACGGCGCCGTTGCTTCCTCGGCGTGACTGGGCCGCCCGAGGACAGATGCTCCTGCTAAGCCGGAGTCGAGGTAGACACCCCGTTTCAAATAGCCGTCTACGTCATTAGTATTTTCCATTTGCAGTTGTTTAATGTTTAAACAATGTATTTGCAAATTATGTGTATTAGCCATTTACTCCTGTGTAACAAAGTACCCTCGAATTTAAGGACTTAAAGCAATAGCATATACACCTCACCATTTCTGTGGGTCGGAAATCTGGGAGCAGCGTGGCCGTCTGCCTTCGGCTCAGCATCTCAGTGGGGCTCCAGCCGTGCCGTCGGCCAGGGCTGCACGCTCATCCGAGGGCTGGTCTGCAGGAGCGCCCGAGTCTGAGCAGGCTGCTGTAACAGGACACCACTTGCAAGTATTAATTTATCTCTACCATTTAAAAAATTATTTCACTTCATTAAGTGTCCAGTTCCTTGCAGTGAAAAGAGTTCTAGCTGACACAGCAGATCAGTTCCTGAGACCCCCTCTGTCCTGTGTCCTCACTGACACGTCACTGTCCAGGAAGAGAGAAGCCCAGGACGCCGAGAGGAGAGCCCCCAGGGGACAGCGGTCCCGGAAGGCTAATTGTCAGTGGACATTTCTCTTAATTCAGGGACTGTTTTGCTAATGCTGTTTATACTAGAAAGTCATCCAGGTTTTCCAGGGTTCCATTTTGATGCAATAGATTTCTCTTATTTGGGTTTTAATGTCTCCGGTCCTTCCAGTTTTCTACAGAATCGTTATAGTTAAAAAACAAATACTGATACATTAACTAAAGTCTCTATTTCATTTGGGTTCCTGCATTCAAGGCCCAGTCTCAGTGCTGGTGCCTCAGTCTGTTAAAGCCCCCACCAGCCATCCACCCGGAGAGGTGAGTGCTGACAGTTGGGGTACCCGGCCACTGAGTGGGGGTGTTATGATGGGAGATGAGGCCAGGAGCAAAATGGGCCAGACGAAGATTCTCTGCCCTGTGTCGACGATAGAGACTATTCTCTAGGATGAGGAAAGGCCGTTGGCAGTTCTGTGCTCAGGAAGTGACAGGATTAGATCCCTAATTTAGAAGACCAAGCTGCCCAGTGTGGGGTTGGACTGGACGAGAGAGGGACAGGACTCAGGGAGACCAGTGAGAAGACTGGTGAGAGGTGGCGCCGGCCTGAGCCGAGACAGCGGCCGTGAGTGTGGAGATGATCAGGGGCACGAAGGCCAGAGGGGGCTGTGGTTAGTGCCGCCCTGAGGACAAAGGTGGCACAGATGCCAGTCAGCACTTAGGGGAACTTTGGCTCTTTGGACACCAGTAGGAGAGCTCATTCTGCTAAAAGGACGTATTTGCTAAATCATTGACTTATGTGGCCCAAAGAAGGTGGAGAAAGGACTAAAAGGAAGAGGAAGGGTGAGTGCTCATCACATGTTGAGTAGGAGCTGACGTCACCACCTCACTGAATCCTCACATGCCCCTGAGAGGGAGCCGTTATCCCCATCTGCCAGATGAGGAGACTGAGCTTCCTTTTCTCTGCCTGAAGTCACACAGCTAGTAGGTGGTGGGGCCAGAAGTCAGCTCGGTGCCTGTCTGGGCCCAGGCACTCCCCACAGGGAACCTGCCACCCTTGACTCCATTCTGAGCACCCAAGAATCTCTTGTTGAGATCTCAGAGGAAGGGGATATGGGCTGAAAAATAATACATTTTTAAAAGGCCAGAGTACAGCAGAGTGGAGGTGGGGAAGTCTTTCTTATAGGAATCTAGTGCTGGTTATACTCCTGCAAGGGGCTGGGCCACCTTCTCCCCGCAACCTGCCCTCATTCCCAGCCGCCTTTCCAAGTCCCACTACAAAAACCAGCTTGGATGAACACAGGACAAGCTGTACCTTTAGGTTATGTGCAGATTTTATTTAAAGAGAATGATCAAGATTCAACCAAAGCTGCAAGGACTATTTGGATTACTCTGTTTTTCCAGGATCCTGGGTTAGTGTAAGGTCCTGGACTCAGAACTGTGGTAGAATCAGTCCAGTTTAAATGCCTGTAAAATGTGGATGATACATTTCCTGCTTTATTTGGCAAATGGAAGCAATACATTAGATAAGCCATGTGAAGGGCCTAAAACAGGATTAATTTCAAAGTGAGGTAAGTACCAAGAATCTGGAAACTTATTTTAATGAGTGCGCAGAGCCCTTAAGATAGGGAAACGCTCTTCTCTGCTGCCATCTCGTGTGCATTTTTAGAATAATACCCAAGTGAATCATGATGATAAGCTACTCTTCGTTGCCGTCTGGTGTGCATTTTGGGAATAGCACCTGAGTATATGTTATCAAGTGTAGGTCATCATGAATATTCATTTTCTGCTGCCATCTTGTGGGCAATATAGGAATAACCCCACAGTGCAGGTCACGAAAAGTTATTCTCTGCTGCCATCTCGTGGATATTATGAAAACAACAACCAAGTGTATGTGATCATAAAAATGTATTTTCTGCTGCCATCTAGTGGGCATTTTTGGAATAAAACCAGAGTGCATGTCATGCAAAGTTATTTCTGCTGCTATCTCATGTGCATTTCGTAAATAATACTCAAGCGCATGTCGTTATGAACTTTTTCTCAGCCGCAATTTCGTGCGTGTCTTGGGAAAAACACAGGAGTGCATATCATGAAAATTTATTCTCTGCTGCCATCTAATGGGCATTTTGGCAGTAACACCAGAGTGTATGTAATAAAAAGTTACTCTTTACTTCCACCTGGTGGACGTTTTGTGAATAACATAGGGGGTGGGTCATGGTGAATATTCATTATCTGTCTTCATCTAGTGTACAACTTGAGAAAAACACCAGAGTAATAAAATTTATTGTTTGCTGTCATCTGGTGGACATTTCAAGATTAACACCCGAGCATTTGTCATCCCGAATATTCGTTCTCTGCTGCTATCTGATCGGCATTTTGGGAATAACATCACAGCGCAGGTCATGAAACATTTTATTTACTGCTATCTCTTGGACATTTTGAAATAGCACCCAAGGGCATGTCGTTATGAAAAGTTTTTGTCTGCTCCATTTCAAGTGCATCTTGAGAGAAACACAAGGGTGCATATAATGAAACGTTATTCTCTGCTGCCATCTCCGGGTGTTTTTGAAAATAATATGCAAGTGTATCATCATAAAAATTTATTCTCTATAATCTGGTGGTTATTGTGGGAATAACACCACACAATCGGGTGGTGATAGTAAACGAATTTCCATGATGACATACACATGCGGTTTATCCCAAAATGCCCACCAGATGAGAGCAAAAAATAAATTTTTATGATGACATATACCTGGTTGTTATTTTCAAAATGCCCACACGATGGCAGCAGGGAACAATTTTTCATAACATGCATTCCTCGTTTTTCCTAAGATACATACTAAAAGGCAGCAGATAGAATATTTCATGATGACATACCTTTGGGTGTTATTTATAAAATGACACACTATACAGCAGCAGAAATATCATTTCATGACATGCACTGTGTTGGTACACTCAAAATGCCCACCAGGCGGCAGCAGAGAATTAATACTCATGAGAAACACCTGGGTGTTAATCCTAAAATGTCCACAAGATGGCAGAAGAGAATAACATTTAATTATACTCTAGTCTTATTCCAAGATGCATGGTAGATGAGAGCAGAAAATATATTTTCATGATGGCATACATTCGGGTGTTATTCCCAAAATGCCCACCAGATGACGGCAAAAAAAATTATGACGTACACTTGCTTGTTATTTTCGAAATAGTCAAGAGATTGCAGCAGAGAAAAATGTTTCAGGACGTGCACACCTGTGATTTCCGCAAGATACACAGGATGGCAGCGCACAACTTTTCATGATGACATACCATTATTATTTTCAAAATGCACATGAGAAAGCAGTTGAAATAATTATTTAAAAAAAGTTCTGTGTTCTTCCCAAAATGCCCAATGGATGGCAGCATAGAATGAATATTCATGATAACATTTGGATGTTATTCCTAAAGTACCCATTAGATAGTAGCAGAGAATAACATTTTTACTTATACGCTAAGGTCGTGATTAAAAATTATTCTCAGCTGCCATCTCGTGGCCAATTTTAAAATAAGCTAATGTATGTTATCATAAAAATATATTTTCTGCTGCCACCCGGTGGGCATTTTGGGAATAACATCTGAGTGTATGCCATCATGAAAATGCATTTTCTGCTCTCATCTACTGTGCATCTTGGACTAACACCGGAGTGAAAGTCATTAAGTGTTATCCTCTGCTGCCATCTGGTGGACATTTGGGGAATAATACCACAGTGCATGTCATGAACAGGTTTTTTCTGCTTCTCTCTTGTATTTTGAAATTAACACTCAAGGACCTGTTGTTGTGAAAATTTTTCTCTGCCGCCGTTTCGTGTGCATCTTGGGAAAATCCCAGGAGAGCATGTCATGAAGAGTTATTTCGGCTGCTATCTCCTGGGCATTTTGGAAATAACAACCAAGGGCATGTCGTAATAAATACTTTGTCTGCTGCCATATGTTGTGCATCTTGGGAAAAACGTGGGAATGCATGTCATGAAAAATTATACTCTGCTATCATCTCATGGGCATTTTGAAAATAACGCCCTACTGTATGTCATCATAAAAATTTATTTTCTGTTTCCTCCCGGTGGGCATTTTGTGAATAACACCACAATACAGGTCATGAAAAGTTATTTCTGCTGCCAAATTCTTGGCTTTTTGATTAAAAAAAAAAAAATGCAAGTGTTATCATAAAAATTGATTTCCTGCCCTCATCTACTGTGCAGTTTTCTAATAACATCAGAGTGTAAGTACTATCTTTGCATCTTGTGGGCATTTTAGGAATGACACGAGAGCATTTTCATCATGTATATTAATTCTCTGCTGCCATCAAGTGGACATTTAAAGAATAACACCACAGTGCAGGTCATAAAGAATTATTTATTCTGTTATCTCATGTGCGTTTTGAAATTAACACACAGGTCATGTCCTTATGCAAAGTTTTTGTCTGCTGCCCTTTCCGTGTGCACCTTGGGGAAAACACAGGAGTGCATGTCATGAAGTTATTCTCTGCAGCCATCCTGTGGTCATTTTGGGAAAAACAGCAGAGAGTATGTAATAAAAATTTATTCTCTGCTGCTATCTGGTGGTCATTTTAGGAATAACACCCGAGTGATTCTCATCATGAAAATTCATTAACTGCAGCAATGTGTTTTGCATTTTGGTAATAAAACCTTATGTATGTCATCAAATGTTATTTCTGCTGCTATATAATGTGCATTTTAAAATAACATCAGTGGATTTGTTATGAAACGTTTTTCTCTGTTGCCATTTTTGTGCATCTAGGGAAAACAATGGAATGCAGGTCATAAGTGATTCTCTGCTGCTATCTGGTGTGCATTTTAAAAATAACAAACAGGAGTATATCATCATAAAAATTTACTATCTGCCCTAATATAGTGTGTATCTTGGGAATAATACCACAGTGCATGTCATGGAAAGATATTTCTGCTGCTGTCTCCTGTGCATTTTATAAATAACACCCAAAGGGATGTTGTCATGACATACTTTTGTCCGCTGCCCTTTTGCATGCACCTTGGGAAAAGCACAGGTGCATGTTATGAAGTGGTTCTCTGCTGCCATCCTGTGGGCATTTTGAAAATAATGCCCAGGTGTAGATTATCACGACTATTCATTCTCTGGTGACATCTGTTGGAAATTTTGGGAATAACACCACAGCCCATGTCATAAACAGTTAAATTTGCTATCTCAAGCAGTTAGAAAATAACACCTAATGGCACGTCACTAATCAAAGTTTTGGTCCATGGCCATTTTGTGTGCATCTAGGAAATAACATTGGAGTGCATGTCATGAAAAGTTATTCTCTGCTGCCATCTTGTGGGAATTTTAATAACACGCAAGTATATGTCCATGTAATATTTTCTTCTGCCATTTGGTTTGCATTTTAGGAATGACACCTGAGTGTAGGTCATCATGAAAATTCATTTTTGCCTGCATCTTTGTACTTCCTGAGAATAACACCAGAGTGTAAGTAACAAAGAGATATTGTCTGGTGCCATCTAGTGTACATATTATAATAACACCTGAGTGTTTGACATCATGAATATTCATTCTCTGCTGCGATTTGGTGGGCATTTTGAAAATAACACTCGTGTATGTCTTCATAAAAAATAATTCTCTGCTGCCATCTTGTGGGCATTTCGGGAATAACACCTGAGTGTAAGCCATAAATATTCATTCTCAGCTGCCACCTGGTGGGCATTCTGAGAATAACACCACAGCACATGTCATAGATATTAATTCTTCCCCTAGCTCATGTGCATTCTGAAAGTAAACCCAGAAGAATGTAGTCTTGAACAGTTTTGGTCTACTGCCATTTCGTGTTTTTCTTGGGAAAGACGCAGCAGTGCATGTCATAAAGTGATTCTCTGCTGCCATTTCGTGGGCATTTTGGGGATAACACCTGAGTGATTGTCAGCATAAAAATTATTTTCTGCTGCCATCTGTTGCGTTTTTTGGGAATAATACCACAGTGCGTGTCATGAAGCTATTTCTGCTACTATCTACGTGCATTTAAAAAATAACACCCCAGGGTATGTCGTTATAAATTTGTTCTCTGCTGCCATTTCATGTGAATCTTGGGAAAAACACAGTAGTGCATGTCATGAAAAATTGTTCTCCACGGCCATCTCATGGATATTTTGTAACTGATACCCAGTGTGTGTTATAAAATTTTTTTTTCTGCTGCCGTTCTGTGGGCATTTTGGGAATAACACCAAAGTGTAGGTCATCATAAAATTTAATTTGCTGCTGCTATCAGGTGTATATTTTAGTAATAACACCTCAGCGTTTGATATTATGAATATTTATTATCTGCTACCACCTGGTGGACATTTTGAAAATAACATTTAGGCGTATGACATCATAAGAAGGCAATTATCTGCTGCCATCTCGAGGGCATTTTGGAAATAACACCTCGTATATCTCATCACGAATATTTATTCTTTACTGCCATCAGGTGTGCATATTGGGAATAACACCACAGTGCGTGTCATGAAAAGTTATATTTGATGCTATCTCGTGTACATTTAAAAACAACACCCCAGGATAAGTCGTTATAAATTTTATCTCCGCTGCCTTTTTCTGTGAATCTTTGAATTAACACAGGAGTGCGTGTCATGAAAAATTGTTCTCCGCTGCCACCTCGTGGACATTTTGAATATTACTTCCAAATGTATATTATCAACAAATATTTTCCATTGGTATTCGGCGAAATTTTTGGGAATAAAACCTTACTATAGGTCATCATGAAAGTACATCCTCTGCCCCAATATTTTGTGTATCTTGCAAATTACACAAGAGCGTAAGTAAAAGTAATTATTCCGTGCTGCCATCTGGTGGGTATTTTAGGAATAACACCCGAGTATTGTCATCACGAAAAATCATTCTGTACTGCCATCTGGTGAGCATTTTGAAAATAACCCCAGTGCCTGACGAGAAAAGGTTTTACTGCTATGTTATGTATATTTAAAAAATAACACCTCAGCATATGTTGTTATAAATTTTTTCTCTGCTGTCATTTCAAGTGAATCTTCGGAATAAAATCGGAGTATAAGTTATAAAATATTGCTATCTGCTGCCATCTCGTTGACATTTTGATAATGACACCCAGGTGAATGTCATCATAAATTTTTTTTCTGCTACCATCTTGTAGGCATTTGGGGAATAACATCCAAGTGTAGCTGGTCATGAATAATCATTCATGCCACCATTTTGTGGAAATTTGGGGAATAACACCACATCACATGTCTAAAACAATTATTTCTGCTGTTATCTCGTGCAGAAATAATAAACATGAGATGGCAGTAGAGATAAAACTTTCATAACATCATGCCCAACAATCACTCTTCTGTCATGCACAAAACGCCCACCTGGTGATTGGAGAGAATGATGTCAAACACTCGGTGTTATTCCTAAGTGCCCACCAGATGACAGCAGATAATCACATTTACTTACACGCTGGTGTATTACAAGATGCAAAGTAGATGAGAGAAGAAAATGTATTTTCATGGCATATACTTGAGTGCTATTCCCAAAATGCCCACAGGATGGCAGCAGAAAAAAAATTTTTTTAAGACCTACGCCTGCTTGTTACTTTCAAAATGCCCACAAGATGGAAGCAGAGAATAATTTGTCATTACATGAACTGTATTTTTCCTAAAATACATATGAAATGGTTGTTTATAACTACTTTTTATAATGACATGCTCTTAGGTATTATTTTTAAAATCACATGATATAAACAGCTGAAATAATTCTTTATGACATGTGCTGTGCTCTTCTTCCCAAAACACCATGAGGTTATTTTCTAAATTTCCCACCGCATAGCAGCAGAGAATGAAAATTCAGGACGACAAACATTGTGGTTTTATTACTAAAATATTCACCAGGTGGCAGCACAGAATAACTCTTCATTACTTACATTCTGGTGTTATTCCAAAGATGGGAGCGGAAAATGAATTTCCATGATGACCTAAACGCGAGTGTTATTTCTAAAATGGCCACCAGATGGAAGCAGAAAAATTATTATGACATTTCACTTGCCTGTTATTTTCAAAATGCCTGTGAGATGGCAGCAGAGAATAATTTTCATGACAAGCACTTCTGTATTTATCTCAAGATACATACAAAATGGCTGCTGCTGCTGCAAAAAAAAATCCCTCAATTTTTTTCCTAACTGCACTAGGTTGCAGCAGAAATAACGGTTCATGACGTGCGATGTGGTGTTATTCTCAAAATTACCACCAGATTGCGGCAGTGAATGAATATTTACGATGACTTACTTTTGGGTGCTAGTTCCAAAATGCCAACAATATGGCATCAAAAAACAAATCGTTATAATGACATGGACCTTGGTGTTATTTTAAAAATGTCCACGAGATGGCAGCGAACAATTTTTTATGACTTGATCTAAATCATTTCTAAGATCCACACAAATGGCAGTAGAGAAAAATTAAAAATGACATAAACTGGAGTGTTTTTAATTACACACAATATAGCAGCAATAAATTTACTTGACGTATACTGTGGTGTTTTTCCCAAAATGTGCACCAGATGGGAGCAGAGAATAATTTTTTTTTACTTACACTCTTGTGTAATTTCCAGATGCACACGAGTGTGGGGCAGAAAATGAATTTTCATGATGACCTACAGTAAAGTTTTATTCCCCAAATTCTCAATAGATGACAGCAGAAAATTTTTGTAATGATATACACCTGGAAGTAATTTTTTAAATGTCCACGCGATGGCAGCGGAGAACAATTTTCGTGTTGCACTCTTGTTATTCCCAAGAGTCATATGAAATGGCAACAGAAAAAACTTTTATAATGATATACCCTGGAGTGTAATTTGTATTATTATCATTTATGCCTACAGCACCTGGGTTTCCCAGGTGGTCCCCCATCCAAGTACTAACCAGGCCCGACCCTGCTTAGCTTCTGAGATCAGACGAGATCCCGCGTGTTCAGGATAGCATGGCGTAGACTTGTTATTTTCAAAATTCCCACAAGATGGCAGCAGAAAACAATTTTTCATGGCATGCACTTTTTTTTTTCTCAAGATGCATACAAAGTGGCAGCAGACAAAACTATTTCTTGATGACTTTCTCTTGGGTGTTATTTATAAATAGCACAGGAGTGGCAACAGAAATAGATTTTTTGTGACATGCGCTGTGGTGTTCCCAGCACAGGGCAGCAGTAATTTAGTATTCATGATGAGAAACATCTGAGTGTTAATCCTGAAATCGCCACAGATAGCAGCAGAGAATAACATTTTATTACGTACATAATATGTTTTGCCCAATATGCATACTATATCAGGATTGAAAATAAATTTTTTATGACATATATGCGGGCATTATTTTCGAAATGCTCACGAGAAGCCAGGAGAGAACAATTTTTCATGACATGCACTGCTGTGTTCATTCCAGGGTAACATGAAATGTAAGAAGAGATAAGAATTTCATGTCATACTCCACATGCACTCTTTTGTCATATACAAAATGTCCACCAGATGGCAGCAGAGAATAATATTTGATTATTTCCACTCGTGTCATTCGAAGATGCACAGTAAATCAGAGCAGAAAATTTATTTTCATGATGGCATACACTCGGGTATTATTCCCCAAATGCCCACAAGATGGCAGTAGAAAATAAATTTTTATGACGACATACACTAACTTGTAATTTAAAAATGGACATGAGATGGCAGCAGAGAATATTTCATGACATGCATTTTTGTGTTTTTCCAAAGATGCACATGAAATGGTGGCAGACGACTTTTCATAATTCACATCCTTGGGAATTATTTTCAAAATGCACACAGGATAGAAGCTGAAATAATTCTCTGTGACATGTGCTTTAGTCTTCCTCTCAAAATGGCCTGCAGGTGGCAGATGAGAATTAATATTCATGATGACAGAAGTGTTTTTTCTAAAATATACAGCAGATGGCAGCAGAGAATAACTTTATTACTTACACTCTAGTGTTATTCCAAAAATACACAAAGTTAGGGGCAGAATCCGAATTTTCATGATGACCTACACTCAGTTGTTATTTCTAAAATGCCCACTAGATGGAAGCAGAAAAATTAATTACGACGACACAATTGCATGTTATTTTCAAAATGCCTGTGAGAAGATAGAAGAGAATAATTTTTCATAACATGCACTCCTGTGTTTATCTCAAGATGCACACGAAATGGCTGCTGACAAAAACTTTGCTCAACAACATGCTCTTAGGTTTTATTTTCTAACTGCACAAGTTAGCGGCAGAAATAATGGTTTATGACATGCGATGTGGTGTTATACACAAAATTCCTACCAGATGGCAGCAGAGAATGACTATTCATGAGGACAACACCCAGGTTAATTCCTAAAATACCCACCAGATGGCAGGAGAGAATAACTTATTTATTCTCATGTAATTCCGAAGATGCACACAAGATTAAGACAGAAAAAAATATTTTCATGACCTACACTAAGGTTATATCCCAAAATGCCCACCAGATGGCAATGAAAAAAATATTTTTGATGACATACAATTGGTGTAATTTTTAAATACCCATGAAATGGCAGCAGAGAACAATTTTTATGACTTGCACTGCTGTGTTGTACCCAAGATTACATGAAATGGGAGCAGAGAAAAAAATTCATAAAGACATGTCATTGGTGTTATTTTTTAAATACACAAGAGAGAGCAGCAGAAATAAGTTTCATGATATGCAATCTGGTGTTATTCCACAAATGCCCAAAGCATGGATACAAAAAATGAACATTTATGATAACCAACACAGGGAGATTATTCCTCAAATGGCCATTGATGGCAGCAGAAAATAACTTTTGATTACTTACACTCTGGTGTTATTCCCAAATGCCAGCCACATGACAGCAGAGAAATACATTTAATTACTTATTCTCTGTTGTTATTCTAAGATGCAGAGTAGCTGAGAAAGGAAAATATATCTTTAGATTAGCGTACACTCGGGTGTTATTCCAAAATACCGATGGGATGGCAGCAGGAAATAAATTTTTATGATGACATACACTTGCATGTCATTATCAGAATACCCAGGAGATAGCAGCAGAGAATAATTTTTATGACATGCACTGCTGAGTTTTTCCCTAGAAGCACATGAAAGTGCCACAGACAAAAACTTTTCTTAATGACCAGCTCTTATGTGTTACTTTCCAACTGCATGAAATAGCTATGACATGGGCCGTGGTCTTATACCCCAAATCCCCATTAGATGGCAGCAGAGAATAATTTTTCATAACATACAATCCTGTTTTTTTTTTTTTACCAAGATACACACGAAAATGCAACTAACAACTTTTCATAATGACATGCCCCTGAGTTTATTTTCAGAATGAACATTAGATGGCAGAATAAATAACATTGTATAACATGCGCTATGATTTATACCCAAAGTTCCCACCAGACAGCAGCACAAAGTAAGTTTTTAACGTACACTGGTAAAATCCCCTAGATGCACACACGATGTGGGCAGAAAATTTTCATGATGTCCTACACTCCGGTGTTATTCCTAAAGGTCCACGAGATGGCATCAGAGAATAAGTTTTTATGATGACATACACATGGGTGTTACTTTCAAAATGCATACGATAGCCGCAGAAATGACTGCTCATGACATGCACTGTTGTGTTACTCCCCAAATGACCACCAGATGGCAGCAGAAAGTAAATTTTTATGATGACATACACCCAATATGGCCACCATATGGCAGCAGAGAATGTATATTCATGATATCAAAACTCAGGTGTTATTAATAAAATATACACTCGAATGCAGCAGAATATTAATTTTTATGATGCCGTACACTCAGCTGTTATTACCATATGCCCACAGGATGGCAGTAGAAAAAAAATTATGATACACGGCGGGTGTTATTTTTTAAATGCCCACAGATGTAGAGAACAAATTTTCATGACATGTACTCCTGAGTTATTGCCAGGAATCACACAATATGGAAGCAGAGAAAAAAATTATAACGACATGCCAGGTGGTGGTATTCTTTAAATGTAAACGAGTTATTTGCAAAAATAATTTTTGAAACGCACACCACATAGCAGCAGGAAATAACCTTTTATATTTATATATACATACGTGTTATTTTCAAAATGCCCACCAGATGACAGCAGAGAATAATTTTTCACGCCGTGCATTCTTGTGTTTTTCCCAAGATGCACACGAAATGGCCACAGACAAAAACTTTAACCAAATATCCTTAGATGTCATATTCTAACTCCATGAGATAGCAAGAAATAACTGTTTATGATATGAGCTGTGCTCATATTCCCAAATTCCTTAGCATATGGTAGCACTGAGTGAGTATTCATGATGACCTACACTAGGGTGTTATTTTCAAAATGCCCCCAAGATGGCTGAAGAGAGTCACTTCATGACATGCACTCCTGTGTTTTTCTCAAGATGCACACAAAACGGCAGCAGAAAACTTCTCATAACGACAATCCCTTGAGTTTATTTTCCGAATGCACATGAGATCAGCAAATAACATTAATGACATGCTCTGTGTTTTATTCCACAAATTCCCACCAGATGGCACAGATAATAAATTTTTAAGATGACAAACACCTGGGTGTTATTTATAAAAAATCTACGAAGTGTTAGAGGAGCAACAAGTTTTATGACATGCAATCCTGTGTAATTCCCAAGATTCACACGAAATGACAGTAGACAAAAACTGTTCATAATGACATTCCCTTAGGTTTATTTTCAGAATGCATGTGAGATAGCAGCTGAAATAACATTTTATGACACACTCTGTTGTGTTCTTCCACCAGCTGGCAGCTAAAATGAATACTCATGATAACCTACAGTAGGGTGTTATTCCAAAAATGCCCAGGAGATGGCAGCAGAGAATTAATTTTTATGATGATATACAGCCGGGTGTGATTTTCATAATGCCCACCGGCTGGAATAAGAGAATGAATATTCAGGCTATCGAACACTCAAATGTTATTACTAAAATATACACAAGATGGCAGCAGAGAATATCTCTTTACTACTTTCACTCTGGTGCACAAAGATGAGGCAGAAAATGAATTTTCATGAAGACCTATAATCATGTGTCATTCCTAAAATGCCCACCAGATGGCAGCAGAAAAAAAAATGAACATACGCTGGCATGTTATTATCTAAATGCCTACGAGATGGAAGCAGAGAATAATTTTTCATGACATGCACTCGTCTTATTTCCAAGATGCACATGAAATGGCCTCAGAGCAAAACTTTGCTTAGCGACGTGGTCTTATTTTCTAACAGCCGACTTAGCAACAAATATAATTGTTTGTGATATGGGCTGTGGTGTTATTCCTTAAATTCACAGCAGATCGCAGCTGAAAATGAATAGTCACGATGAACCAACACCTGCGTGTTCATTTCAAAATGCACACAAAATAGCAGCAGAGAATCACTTCATGACATGCACTCTTGTGTTTTTCCTAAGATGCACATGGACAAAAGATGCAACAGACAAAAACATTTTCTGACGACTTGCCCTTGGCTTTTATTTATAAAATGTACGTGGGATAGGAGCTATAATATCTTTTTCTGACATCCACCGTGCTGTTACACCTAAAATTCCCACCAGATGGCAGCAGAGAATGAATATTCATGAAAACACCTAGGTGTTAATCCTAAAATACCACCAGATGGCAGCAGAGTAAATTTTTATTACTTACACTATGTGCTATTCCCAAGATGCTCACTATATCAAGGAATAAAATTAATTTGTATGATGACATACACGTGGGTGTTATTTTTAAAATGCTCATGATATGGCAGAAAAGAACAATTTTTGTGTGTGTGTGACAGGAACTCCTATGTTCATTTTAAGATTAACACGAAAGGGCCGCAGAGATAATAATTTCATAACATCATGCCCAACAGACACTCTTCAGTCATACACACAAGATGGTAGCAGAGAACGGATATTTGTGATGTCAAACACACCAGATGGTAGCAGAGAACGGATATTTGTGATGTCAAACACTCATTGTTATTCTAAAATTCCCACCAGATGGAGCAGAGAATGTTTTATTACTTGCACTCTGATGCGATTCCAAGATGCACAGTAGATGAGAGAAGAAAATATATTTCCATGATGGCATACATTTGGGTGGTATTCCCAAAATGCCGACAGGATGGCAGCAGAAAATAAATTTTTATAATGACATATGCTTGCTTGTTATTTTGAAAATTCCCACGAGATGGCAGCAGAGAAAAATATTTCATGACATACACTCATGTGTTTTCCTCTAGATATTCTTAAAATGGCAGTGGAGAACTTTTCATAACAGCATGCCCCTAGGTTTTATTTTCAGAAAGCACATGAGATAACAGCAGAAATAATACTTTACGATACATCTTCTGTTCTCCTTCCAAAATGGCTCACCAGATGACAGCAGAGAATGAATAGTCACGAATATACACCTGGGTGTTATTTTCAATGCCTACAAAATGACAGTGGAGAATCACTTCATGACATGCACTCCTGTGTTTTTCCCAAGATGTACACGAAATGGCAATGGACAAAAACTTTTCATAATGACATGCCCTTGGGTTTATTTTCAGAATGCACATGATGTAGCAGCAGAAATAACATTTTATGACATGCTTTGTGATGCTATTTTCAAAGTGCCTTCCAGATGGCAGCTGAGAATAACTTTTAAAATTGCACTCTGGTGTAATTCCCAAGATGCACTTAGGTGGCAAACGAATTTTCATGATGACATACACATGTATTTTATCCCAAAATGCCCACCAGATGAGAGCAAAAAATAAATTTTTATGATGACATATACCTGGTTGTTATTTTCAAAATGCCCACACGATGGCAGCAGGGAACAATTTTTCATAACATGCACTCCTCGTTTTTCCTAAGATACATGCTAAAAGGCAGCAGACAGAATATTTCATGATGACATACCTTTGGGTGTTATTTATAAAATGGCACACTATATAGCAGCAGAAATATCATTTCATGACATGCACTGTGGTGTTATACCCAGATGGCAGCAGAGAATTAATATTCATGAGAAACACCTGGGTGTTAATCCTAAAATGCCCACAAGATGGCAGCGGAGAATAACATTTAATTATACTCTAGACGAATTTCAAGATGCATGGTAGATGAGAGCAGAAAATATCTTTTCATGATGGCATAAACTTGGATGTTATTCCCAAAATGCAAACCAGATGGCAGCAAAAAAATTATGATGACATACACTTGCTTGTTATTTTCGAAATGGCCAAGAGATTGCAGCAGAGAATAATGTTTCAGGACGTGCACTCCTTTGATTTCCTCAAGATATACAGGATGGCTGCGCACAACTTTTCATAACGACTTACCATTATTATTTTCAAAATGCACACGAGAAAGCAGTTGAAATAATTCTTTAAAATGTTCTGTGTTCTTTCCCAAATGCCCAAATGGATGGCAGCATAGAATGAATATTCATGATGATAACATTTGGGTGTCAATCCTAAAATGCCAACGAGGTGGCAGCAGAGAATTACTTTCAGGACGTCAAATCCTGATTTTCCCAAGGTACACAAGATGGCTGCGCATAATAGTTTTTCATGACTATATACCATTAGATATTATTTTCAAAATGCACACGAGGTAGCAGTTGAAATAATTCTTTTAAAATTGTTGTATGTTCTTCCCAAAATGCCCAATGGACGGCAGCATAGAATGAATATTCATGATAACAACATTCGAGTGTTATTCCTAAAATATCCACCAGATGGCAGCAGAGAATAACATTTTCACTTATACGCTCAGGTCGTCATGAAAAATTATTCTCTCCTGCCATGTCCTGGCCAATTTTTAAAATAAGCTAGTGTATGTTATAAAAATATATTTTCTGCTGCCACCCGGTGGGCATTTTGGGAATAACATCCGAGTGTATGCCATGATGAAAATGCATTTTCTGCTCTCGTCTACTGTGCATCTTGGAATAACACCAGAGTATAATTAAATGTTATTCTCTGCTGCCATCTCGTGGGCATTTTTATTCTCTGCTGTCATCTGGTGGGCATTTTTTGTATGACAGAAGAGTGCCTGTTGTGCCTGAAATTATGATATTTTTATCTCTGCTTCCATTCGTGTTATCTTGGGATGAACACAAGATAGCATGTCATGAAAAATTGTGTATGTCATCAAAAAAAATTATTTTATTTTTCACCGTGTGCATCTTGGGAATTACACAGAATGTAAGTAATCAAAAGTTATTCTCTGTTGCCGTCTGGTGCGGATTTCAGGATTAACTTCCAGATCAGATAAAAATGCCCACAGGATGGCAGCGGAAAATACATTTTTATGACTTACACTTGCTCGTTATTTTCAAATAGCCCACGAGATGGCAGCAGAGAATAATTTGTCCTTATACGCACTCCTGTATTTCTCCTAAAATGTATACGAAATGGCCGTGAACAACTTTTCATAAAGACAAATGCTTAGGTATTATTTTCAAAATGCACATGAGATAGCAGCTGATATAATTCCTTATGACATGTGCCGTGGTCTTGTTCCAAATTGCCCACCAGAGAGCAGCAGAGGATGAATATTCATGATGACAAACATTTAGATGTTATTACTAAAATGTACACCAGATGGCAGCAGCGAATGACTATTACTTCCACTCTGGTGTTATTCCAAGATGCACAGTAGATGAGAGCAGAAAATATGTTTTCATGATGGCATACACTCAGGTGTTATCCCCAAAATTCACACCAGATGGCAGCACACACACAAAATTATGATGACATATATTTGCTTGTTATTTTCTAAATAGCCACGAGATGGCAGCAGAGAATAACTTTTCAGGACGTCAAATCCTGATTTTTCCCAAGATACGCAAGATGGCTGCGCATAATAATTTTTCATGACTATATACCATTAGATATTATTTTCAAAATGCACACGAGGTAGCAGTTGAAATAATTCTTTTAAAATTGTTGTATCTTCTTCCCAAAATGCCCAATGGACGGCAGCATAGAATGAATGTTCATGACAACATTCGGGTGTTATTCCTAAAATACCCACCAGATGGCAGCAGAGAATAACATTTTCACTTACACGCTCAGGTCGTCATGAAAAATTATTCTCTCCTGCCATGTCTAGGCCAATTTTTAAAATAACAAGCTAGTGTATGTTATAAAAATATATTTTCTGCTGCCACCCGGTGGGCATTTTGGGAATAATATCCGAGTGTATGCCATGATGAAAATGCATTTTTCTGCTCTCATCTACTGTGCATCTTGGAATAACACCAGAGTGGAAGTAATGAAATGTTATTCTCTGCTGTCATCTGGTGGGCATTTTTTGTATGACAGAAGAGTGCCTGTTGTGCCTGAAATTATGATATTTTTATCTCTGCTTCCATTCGTGTTATCTTGGGATGAACACAAGATAGCATGTCATGAAAAATTGTGTATGTCATAAAAAAAAAATATTTTTCACCTTGTAGTGTGCATCTTGGGAATTACACAGAATGTAAGTAATCAAAAGTTATTCTCTGTTGCCATCTGGTGCGGATCTCAGGATTAACTTCCAGATATTTCTCATCATGAATATTAATTTTCTGATGCAGTCTGGTGGGGATTTTGGGAATAACAACACAGCACATGCCATGAAAAGTTATTTCTGTTGCTTTCTCCTTTGTGTTTTATATATAACACTCAATGCAAGTTGTCATGAAATGATTTTGTGTGCTGCCACTAGTGTGCATCTTGAGAAAAACAAGGAGTACATGTCATAAAAAAAATAGTTCTCTGCTGCCATCTCGTGAGTATTTTGAAAACAACACCTAGGTGTAGGTCATCATAAAAATTTATTTTCTGCTGCTATCTGGTGGGAATTTTGGGATTAAAATCTGAGTTCGATTCTTAATGACAATTCATTTTATGGCCCCATCTTGGTGCATCTTGTGAATTACACCAAAGTGTAAGTAAAAAAGTTATTTCCTGCTGCCATCTGGTGATTTTTTAGGATTAACGCCCAGATCTTTCTCATGATGAGTATTCATTCTCTGCTTCTATCCAGTGAGAATTTTGGGAATAATGCGGCAGTGCGTGTTATGAAAAGATATTTAAGCCGCTATACCGTGTGCATTTTATAAATAACACCCAAGGGCATGTGGTCGTAAAATGTTTTTGTCTGTTGCCAATTCGTGTGCATCTTGGGAAAAACAAGGATTGCATGTTATGAAACATTGTTTCTGCTGCCATCTTGTGGCATATTGAACATAACACCCAGGTGTTATCATAAAAGTTTATTTTCTGCTGCTGTCTGGTCTGAATTTTGGGAATAAACAAAATGAATGTCATTGGAATCAATTATTTTTCTCCACTGAAATATAAAATCTTTTTGGAAATTTGATACTGTCCCACAACCAGTTGTACTTCTCATAGTTCTAATTTCCTTTTAACCCTGTTTAATATCGTTTTAAAGAATTCTTTGTAAAAATGTTTTCATGATTCTGAATCTGGTTCCAGTTCTTTTAATATATCTTTATATCTATATTTCATACACTGGCTGACTGTCGGGAGAAAATCTTGGAAATATCTTCATTACAGTAGCATGTTCAGCAGAAATTATTGATGTTATAGCAAGCTAAAAGAGGTGCAGCTTTCTAGAAAGCACATTTTGTTGATTGTTTCATCATCTGAATATTCTTTACAATGATGAAGGACTCTTCCAATCTTGTAAACATCTGTATACACAGTCTTGCTACATTGTCATTCCATGACCTTAGGAAGGCCAGATCACAGCTCAGAAGCAAGTGGAATCTAATTTTTAATGGCTGAGAAACCTTACTTCCTGCAGTAGGGAGGCATTTTTTCTATTTTCATTACTTAAGAAAGGTACGCAGAGCTAGCTCAGTTAGTCCTTTTTCTTAAATTTTTTCATAAGGTTTGTCTCAAAATATTTCTGGAAGAATAACATTTTGAAAAAACCACTGTTGGGACCAGCTTCCATCATAGCCTCTAATGCTGGGCACCTGGCTATCCTCTTTTGTGGCTTCATCCAGGCACTGATTACTGTTTATATGTTGCAAGGTCGGTTGCCTTTAGGTGGTGGCATTTGAGCATCGTGACCAAACCATTAAGGTTTGCATTGCAGTTTGTGTCTTAGGCCAAGTCTTGATGCTCTATCTCCATAATCTACTTTCGTACACCCCGAGGCATGATATAGAAGAAATTCTGAAATTCACCCATCCACATTTCTATGACTCATCTGTCATTATTATCAATAATCTGTCCTGTGCCTCTTGGAAACACACAAGATGTAGTTTTTTAAAACCCATGTCCGGCGTGTGAGCAGGTAACAATGTACTTAATTCCTCCACACAGCTGAATCTTAAAGATATTTTCTATTTTTTTTCTCTTCCCCAAATATTCATTCTAATATCTTATGTTCCAATTTCCTGAAAGTGATCTTTATCTCCTGAAAAAAGGTCTCCTTCTATTGTAGGTATACTGACAGGAAGAGTTCGATCAACGTTCCTTCTGCCCATTTTTCTTCAGGGAACAGGATATCAGCAAAAATTGAGCTTCCAAGTGAATCTACCATAGGTCATATCAGAATCTGCCATACACTCATAAGTACCATCTCTGATCACATGAATGGTAGGACATACCACTGTTTTCCTGTCATGTTTGATCCTGGCTAAGAAAGCCTCCTGTCATCCCCCTGTGCACTCACAGTGAGGGTCTACGAGGGTGATCACTTGGCCTTTAGACGCAGCAATTTCTTTTATTTAATTCATTTATGTTTAAAATTAAAACATTTTTAAAAAACATTTTAAAAGTAGACGTTACATTAAATATTATTATATAAAAGTACAGCAGCTTCTTTTATTCTAGCTCTGATCAATTTGGAACATTATTCCATTAAAATGACATGAACTGTTACTTTTAATTTTTTCATGTAACTCCCTAGGGCCTTTTCATAAAGTCTCTTTCACTGGCATCATCTACTAGAACAATTTCTTTTAGCATGTGTCTTGGCGAGTGATTAATGACACTATGGACAGTCCACAGAAGTGTGCTCTGAGCCTCATTGTGGCAGAGTACCTTCCACCAGATTTCTGGGTACA